>NC_091289.1:94507332-94820490 GCF_032444005.1 Ranitomeya imitator
ATTCACAGGGCAGAAGTCCATGGAATCAAAGTATCCCTTTGCCCAGGACCTAAGAAAGAATTGGGCTCAATCTCCCCCGGTAGATCCTCCGGTATCTCGCCTGGCTACGGAGTCCATTTTATCATCCTCAGAAGGGGCCTCTATTAAGAACCCAACCGATCGTCAGATCAATAATATGGCGCGTTCAGCTTTTGAAGCCTCAGCAGCCGCACTCCTCATCCTTCGTGGCTACGTGGGTGGCGAAAGCCATGACCCACTGGGCAGAGGTCCTGTCTGCAGAACTCCAAGGCCCTGTGTTTGACGGCATGGCCGTTGAGTCCTGGGTACTAACTTAGGCAGGTTTCTCTCAAAGGGTCATCTCTACCATGATCAGCGCTAGGAAGCCTACTTCTTTCCGTATTTATCATCGCATTTGGAAGACCTTTTTTTTCTCATGGTGCAAAGATCGAGGTCGCTCTCCTCGTTTTTCTCCATCCCTTCCGTCCTCAAATTCCTTCAGTCGGGTTTGGATTTAGGGCTCGCCCTTAGTTCCCTCAAAGGGCAGATTTCGACCCTGTCAGTCCTGTTCCAACGAAAGATTGCCAACAGATTACAGGTGAAGACGTTCATTCAGGGGGTTTCCAATGTGGTCCCGCCTTATAAGATGCCGTTGGAACCATGGGACCTTAATTTGGTCCTTGGTGTCTTGCAGGAGGCTCCTTTTGAACCCCTGCAAGGACGTTCCCCTGTCTCTTCTGTCCTGGAAGGTCGCCTTCCTGGTTTCGGTCACATCCATCCGACCAGTTTCTGAATTGGCAGCTCTGTCCTGTCAGGTTCCCTTCCTCATTTTTCATCAAGATAAGGTGGTTCTGAGAACTTCCCCGGCTTTTCTACCGAAGGTTGTCTCATCCTTCCATCTTAACGAGGAAATTGTCTTGCCTGCTCTTTGCCCAGCACCTGTCCACCGCACCGAGAAGGCCCTTCACACACTGGATTTGGTGAGCTCTTCGGAGATACGTCTCGAGGACGGCATCTTTCTGCAGGTCAGAGGCTCTGTTTGTGCTCCCGGAAGGGCCAAGGAAGGGTCTGGCCGCTTCCAAGACTACGATGGTAAGATGGATTCGTTCTGCTATCCAGGAGTCGTACAGAGTCAGAGGTCACCCTGTCCCAGCAGGGATTAAGGCTCACTCCACTCGGTCGGTAGATGCGTCTTGGGCCATTTGGCACCAGGCATTGGCAGCACAAGTCTGCAGAGCTGCGACTTGGTCCAGCCTGCATACCTTTACAAAACATTACCATATTCATTCTCGGGCCTCGGCAGATGCGTCCGTTGGCAGACGAATTTTGCAGGCGGCAGTGCTGCATCTGTAACTCGTGGGTACAGGTGGCATTTGCAGTGGATTGTTTCCCACCCAGTGACTGCTTTAGGACGTCCCATGGTCCTGTGTCCCCCCAATGAGGCGTAGGAGAAAAGGAGATTTTTGTGTACTAACCGTAGAATCTTTCTCCGAGCCAATCATTGGGGGACACAGCACCCACCCTGTTAGCCTATGGGCTTTGGGTTTTTTTTTCTGTTGTCTTGGTTTTGACATAGTTCATTCTCGTTAAATGTTAAGCTCCTACTACTTTGTTACCGAACTGGTTCACTGAGAGCCAGCAGGAGGGTGTATACTGCAGGGGAGGAGTTATTCTTTGTGTTAACTTATGCTGCTGCCACTAGGAGGACACTAACAACCATGGTCCTGTGTCCCCCAATGATTGGCTCGGAGAAAAAGATTTTACAGTGAGTACACATCCTTTTTCTGGGTTATGATGACATCTAACTAACATAATTTCATTGGTGTATTTTAAATTTTTTTGGTAAACTTAAAGGATTAGCTAACCAAATTGTAATGACATATATATGTGTAGTCTTGCATGTAAGTGTTGCCGCCCTTGAAATTGTTGTAGGAGATTTCTGAAAATTATTGCAATGACTTTGTTTTGTTATACACGTTTATTTGCTTTGTGTGTATTGCAACAATGCAAAAAAGAGACTAATTGAACATAATTTCACATAACCCCAAAAATTGTCTGGACAAAATTACTGGCACCCTCAACTTATTTGGTTGCACACCCTATGGAATAAGTACCGTATTTTCCGGCGTATAACACTACTTTTAACCCCGGCGTGTGCAGGCAGCGATCCTGGATGGTTCCCAGGGTCTGAAGGAGAGGAGACTTAATACAGTAAGTGCAATCCATTACTTCCTAAAAACTTTTTACACCTTTTTTAACTGAATTTTTTTTGGGCCACTCTATTAAAAAGTGCTCCAGGCCTATCATATTTGAAGAGCTCCCAACAGCAGTTTTAAAGGGAACCTATCACCCCCAAAATCGAAGGTGAGCTAAGCCCACCGGCATCAGGGGCTTAGCAACAGCATTCTGTAATGCTGTAGCTAAGCCCCCTGATGTATCCTGAAAGATGACAAAAAGGTTAGATTATACTCACCCAGGGGCGGTCCTGCCTCGGTCTGGTCTGATGGGCGTTGCGGTCCGGTCCGTGGCCTCTTATATTCTTACGATGACGTCCTTTTGTCTTCACGCTCCGGCGCAGGTGTAGCTTGTCTGCCTTGTTGAGGGCAGAGCAAAGAACTGCAGTGCACAGGTGCCGGGAAAGGTCAGAGGCCTGGCGCCTGCACACTGCAGTACTTTGCTCTGCCCTCAACAGGGCAGACAAACTACACCTGTGCCGGAGCCACATCGTGAAGACAAGAGGACGTCATCCTATGAAGATGGGAGGCCCCGGACCATGACGCCCATCATATCAGACCACCGGCGTGAGTATAATCTAACTTTTCTCATCTTTCAGGATACATCGGGAGCTTATCTACAGCATTATAGAATGATGTAGATAAGCCCCTGATGTTGGTGGGCTTAGCTCACCTTCAATTTTGGGGGTGACAGGTTCCCTTTAAGATCTCTCCACAGGTGTTCAATGGGCTTTAAATCTGGGCCCATTGCTGGCCACTTCAAGAATCACCTAGAAATGGATTTAAACAAAGCACTAGTTGGTTCTGAAGTATGTGAAACAAAATCCATTGGTAGTCTTTAGATTTTATGATGACTTAAACAGACCAGGCACCCAGTGCCAGAGGAAGCAAAACATACTTGAACCTCAACCATATTTGTCTGTAGGTACGGTTATCTTTCTAGGCCTCGTTCTGTTTTCGGTAAACAGTAGAATAATGTAGTTTACCATAAAGCTCTGTCTCTTCTGGTCACAAGATGCTTTCAGAAAAGGATTTTGGTTTGCTAGCATACATTTTGGTAAACAGCAGTCTAGCTTTTTTCTGTAAGTATGGTCCTCCCTTGGTTTTCTGCCATAGCGTTTTCATTTCATTCAAATGTCGACTGATATTTTCCGCTGAAACTGATACTCTTGAGTCTGCAGGACAGCTTCAATTTCTTTAAAACTTGATTGGGGCTGCTTATCAAATGTTGCAACCTTTCAGCAATTTTTCTCTGCCACCGACATCCCTGGAGATTGGCTACATTGCCATGGGTTGTAAACTGTGTGCAATATTCAAAATTGGACAAAGGAACATCGAGCTCTTGATATCAATACATTTTAAAAAGCATGAATGAAAAGAGCACTCACCGTCTGTACAAAAGGTCCGTTCTTTATTGATTTATGACTTCACAATAAAATAGCAGGACATGGTAAATAGAAACAGTGGAGAAGGACGACGGCCGTTTCGCACTCCTGCGCTTCTACGGGTCCGATGACTGGTCCGATGACGAAACGGCCGTCGTCCTTCTCCACTGTTTCTCCCTGCCATGTCCTGCTATTTTATTGTGAAGCCATAAATCAATAAAGAACGGACCTTTTGTACGGACGGTGAGTTCTCTTCTTTTCCTTCATGCTTTTTACCATTTGAGACAGTTTTTTTTTTTTTTTTTTTTTTTCTCTGAATGAGCACCCGTAGTCCGGAGTGGCTGAAGCACGCTTTCCAGCTACGGGGAGGTGAAATAGGTATAACAGAACAGGCTGATTGTGCGCACTTCTATTTTCTACATCATTATTTATTTATTTTTTTTTATCAATAAATATTGGTTCTGATGTCCTCACAGTACCCAATCAAAATGGCTTGATTAAACTGTGAAATGAGTTTTCATACATGTGTATAACTGCAGTCTGTTCACGTGCTTTAGCTTTAGACACAGATCAAGAAATTGCAGGTGGCTGTCACTATATGGAGTTGACTAAACTGCATTTGTAAAACAATTGGGTGCATAGATGTACTTCCCGTAAATTTAAATAGTAGGAAATTTGCTGGAGGCGTCCCCAAGATGTTGTCTATCTAGGTCACTCCACAGGGTTCCTAAGACATATTGATGTAAAACTTTCCTCTTAGAAATGGTGAAGCCTATGAGGAGACCAAAGACCGTTCTTAAGCATTGTTTTTGAAAAAAAAAAAAAAAATATCTATCTATATCTATATATCTATCATTGCTCTTTAAAATATGCCTTGATAAAACTTTAGAATTTACAGAGGTGGCTTTAAGATATATATATATATATATATATATATATATATATATATATATATATATATATATATATATATATATATATATATATATATATATATATATATATATATATATATATATATAATCAATCTCTCTCAGAAACTTAAAGCCACCTCTGTAAATTCTAAAGTTTTATCAAGGCATATTTTAAAGAGCAAATATATATATATATATATTAGGTTATTTATTAGGTTATTTATAAATGGCTTTTTGCGCATTTCCAATAGATTTTTTTCATTTAAGTACACCCTACAAATCACTAGCTTTTACAGCCACCATAATGCTTTTCTGTATCGGTCTCATTGTTCTGGAGTAATTTTGGCCCATTCTTTACAGCGTTGCTTTGGACGAATAATCCGCCAGTTTTTGCTTTTATTTCTGCTGCTTCCCTGAGCCTTTAGGTTTGTTTGTTCTTATCGTCACATGAATCCAGTGACAAGAGTTGTCTTATTTACTGCATTACCCAGTAATGGAAAATGCCCATATCTCTGGATCTGTGTGGCAGGTTTGAAAAGAAAAACACGTATAACATGCAAAAACCATGCACCACTGACCTGGTGGCAGGTTGTTTTTAAGCTTATTTTGGTTTGCATACCTTCGTCTAGGCACCGCACTGTTGTGGTATATGCAGACGTTCAGGAATTGGCAGCGCTTTGGGTGCAGCACATGTCCGCTGCCTCCAAAGCGCTGCCAGCTATTGAGCTCATGTGAGTCATCTGTGTTCATTGAACAGCATGGAATCACTGCGTCCAATACGTTGCATGAATGAAACTTCTCTTGTGGAGACTCTCGAGATAGACATGCTGTGGTCTGGAGACACGCCACATGTCCATCTCCGCGGGCGTCTTTGGACGCATAGTGGAGATGGGATTTCTTGAAATCCCATCCACTATGCTGTAACATCTGGCTGCTGCGGATTTATGCAGCGTCCAACCTGCAGCGTTTACTGATCATGTGCATCTACCCTAAAGGCTCTCAATCACCGTCTATGGTTCAAGAAACATGAACTGGCTGCTTTTGAGGAAAACTGGTGGATTTTGCAATTGTAACAATCTCTAAATGTTTTCCTTAGGGTGAACTGGAAAGACAATTGTTGCAAGCTAATCCGATCCTTGAAGCCTTTGGAAATGCCAAAACTGTAAAGAATGACAATTCATCACGATTTGTAAGTAATGGTCACAATGTTTAAATGAGTTTAACCCTTTAAAGACCAATAAATGTTTAACTTGTGCACTTAAGTTTGTCTTCTACCACCCCATGTGTTGAGCAATAATCTTTCTAACTTTCTAACTTTCCCACTGACATGGCTATATGAGGTATCGTTGACAGAATTGAAATTCTATTGATACCATCCTTTTAGGTACATTTAAAAAAAAAAAAAAAAAAAAAAAAAAAATTCTGGCAGGAAAGTTCTGCAACTGACAATTCCCATGCTTTTAGTCTTTTGTTTTTTCTAACCCCCCCCCCCCCCCCATAATTTACCATAGATTAACTTTTATACTTCAACAACAATTTAAAATTTTGTATTTTATTTCTGAAGATGAAGGATTTCATATACATGTTCTCCAACCCAGCAGAGTCTCCTCCCGCTTGGCTTACAGATGCAGGGACTTCAGGCAAAGGAGTGGTCAGTCAAGCAGGAGGAGGAGGTGGCACTAAGCAGAAACTCTAAGAGCTAGAGAGATGATGTATGCCTCACATCGTACCTGTTAGTACAGGAGTAGCTGTGCATCATTCAAACTGGGGATCCCACCTACACCACTCTGTATGGAGGTTGGGGAAGGTCTAAAACACTTATGGTATACTAGATGGTGGCCCAATTCGAACGCATCGGGTATTCTAGAATATGCATGTCCATGTAGTATATTGCCCAGTCGCGTAGTATATTGCCCAGCTAGGTTTGTCACAGGATTAAAAATAAACATACACTCACCTTTCCGAGGGCCCCTTGTAGTCCACAGCAGCTTCCGGTCCCAGGGTTGGTATGAGCGCAGGACCTGTGATGTCGCGGTCACATGACCGTGACGTCATGGCAGGTCCTTTTGCCATACCATCTTTGCCACCGGAACCTGCAACGGAAGATGGCGGCCGGCGCAAGCAACTACGGAGGGTGAGTATAGCAGGTTTTTTTTTTTTTAAATATTTTTAACATTACATTGTTTACTATTGATGCCGCATAGGCAGCGTCAATAGTAAAAAGTTGGGGGGACACAGGGTTAATAGCGGCGGTAACTGAGTGCGTTACCCGTGGCATAACGCGGTCCGTTACCACCGGCATTAACCCTGTGATAGCGGTGACCAGAGGGGAGTATGCGGGCGACAGGCACGGACTGCGGGGAGCAAGGAGCGGCCATTTTCTTCCGGACTGTGCCTGTCGCTGATTGGTCGCAGCAGCCATGACAGGCAGCTGGCGAGACCAATCAGCGAATGAATAACCGTGACAGACAGAAGGACAGACGGAAGTGACCCTTAGATAACTAAGATCTACTATATAATTGTCTATGTATCTCTTAACAACCCCATTTTATGATTGTTTTTTTAGCCGGCTCTGTGGTGCTAAAATGAAGTGTAAAACAATAGTTGGCACAAAATAAACACGCAACCATTTTCTTACACTTGGTCATGTTTGTTTGCCATATACCAGTGTGACAACTTCAGCAAATCTAACAGTTTTGTTTTACTCCAAGGGCAAGTTTATTCGGATTAACTTTGATGTGAATGGTTACATTGTTGGAGCAAATATAGAAACCTGTATCCTTTTTTCTTACGTCCGGCTACCACCACCACATCTACAAAGCTTTAGTTGTGAAAAATACAAGACCAGTTTCTTTCTGCATCCTAGACTATTTAGATTTTCTTGACCGCATCCCAGATTTGCTGGAGAAATCCCGTGCAATTCGACAAGCTAAAGATGAACGAACATTTCATATTTTTTACTATCTCTTATCAGGAGCAGGAGAACACTTAAAAAGTAAGTACTTTAACTGTTAAAATTTTGCATCAAAGCAGGGGGGAAATGCACTTCAGATGTATTTAGAATTGTCACTGGACATCGTGAATGCACTTAAACCCTTTTCTTCCATTAGACGTATTATCCCATCGAGGTGACCTGGGACTTAATTTCCAGGGACAAGATAGTACGTCATAGCTGATTATTGCAGTTGACATCTGGCACTATGTGCCCAGAGCGGTCACGGACCACTCCCGGCATATTAACACCCGCAACACTGCGATCAAACATGATCGCAGCGTTCTGGCGGCATAGGGAAGCATCGCTCAGGGAGGGGGCTCCCTGCGTGCTTCCCTGAGACCCACGGAACAACGTGATGTGGTTGCGTTATTCCGAGCGTCTCCTCGTCATCGTCGATCTGACACAGTGCTGTGCAAAGTGTGAGATCATGGATCTGACACTATACCATGATTTCCCGCCCTGGGACTAAGTAAAAATGTAAGAATTTACGGTACATGTTTATAAAAAAAAAAAAAAAAAAAAAAAAAAATTGCTCCAATAAATGCATTTTTGTTAATAAAAAAACAATACACGTACTTGGAATCGCCGTGTCTGTAACGGCCCGACCTATAAAACTGTCCAACTAGTTCAGTCAATGCCGTAAAAAAAAAAAAGAGAGCAGAAAACTCTTTATTATAATACCGCCAAACAAACCGAACAATAAGTGGAATAACACTCTATCAAAAAGACAGATATAAATAAACATGGTAAAGCTGAAAACGTCATCTTGTCCCACAAAAAGCGAGCGGCCATACAGCGTCATCAGTGAAAATATTAGTTATAGCCCTCAGAATAAAGCGATGGAAAATAATTTTTTCTATAAAATAGTTTTTATTGTATAAAAGCGCCAAAACATAAAAAAATATAAATGAGGTATCGCTATAATCGTACTGACCCAAAGAATAAAACTGCTTGATCAATTTTACCTAATGTGGAACGGTATAAACGCTCGCCCCCCCCCCCCCCCAAGAAGTTCACGAATTGCTGGTTTTTGTTCATCCTGCCTAACAAAAATCGGAATAAAAAGCGATCAAAAGTCACGTGCCCAAAAATGATGCCAATAAAAACGTCAACTCGTCAGCAAAAAAACAATGCCTCACATGACTGTGGACCAAAATATAGAAAAATTATAGCTCAGAATGTAGTAACGCAAAAAATATTTTTTGCAATAAAAAGCGTCTTTTAGTGTGACAGCTGCCAAACATAAAAATCCGCTATAAATAGTAAATCAAACCCCCCTTTATCACTGCCTTAGTTAGGGAAAAATAATAAAAAAAAGTATTTCCATTTTCCCGTTGGGGTTAGAGTTGCGAGGTTTCCCTTGTTTAGGCACATCAGGGGCTCTGCAAATGCAACATGACGTCGGATCTCAAAACCATCCAATTCTGTGTTGAAAAAGTAAAACTGTGCTCCTTCCAAGCTCTGCCGTGCGCCCAAACAGTGGTTTACCCCCACATATGGAGTATCGGCGTACGCAGGACAAATTGGACAGCAACTTTTGGGGTCCAGTTTCTCCTGTTACCCTTGGGGGAAAAAACAAAACTGGGGGCTAAAAATCATTTTTGTGGTAAAAGATTCATTTTTCACGGCTCTGCGTTATAAACTGTAGTGAAACACTTGGGGGTTCAAAGTTCTCACAACACATCTAGATAAGTTCCTTGGGGGGGTCTAGTTTCCAATATGGGGTCACTTGTGGGGGGTTTCTACTGTTTGGGTACATCAGGGGCTCTACAAATGCAACGTGACGCCTGCAGACAATTCCATTTAAGTCTTCATACCAAAACGCCACTTCTTCCCTTTCGAGCTTTGCCATGCACCCAAACAGTAGTTTTCTCCCACATATGGGGTATCGGTGTACTTGGGACAAATTGTACAACAATGTTTGGGGTCTAATTTCTCCTGTTACCCTTGGGAAAATAAAAAAAATTGGGGGTGAAAAATCATCATTTTTGTAAACGTTTGTATTTTCATTTTTACGGCTCTACATTATAAACTTCTTTGAAGCACTTAAGGGTTCAAAGTGCTCGCCACACATCTAGGTAAGTTCTCTAGGGGGTCTACTTTCCGACATGGTGTCACTTTTGGGGTTTTCCACTGTTTAGGCACATCAGGGGCTCTCCAAACGAGACATGGCGTCCTATCAATTCCAGCCAATTTTGCATTGAAAAGTCAAATGGCGCTCCTTCCCTTCCGAGGTCTGCCTTGAGCCCAAAGAGTGGCTTACCCCCACATATGGGGTATCGGCGTATGCGGCACCAATTTTACAACTACTTTTGGGGTTCAATTTCTCCTGTTAACCTTGGTAAAATAAAACAAATTGGACCTGAAGTAACATTTTTTGTGAAAGTTAAATGTTCATTTTTATTTATAGTTGGTGGATGCTTTCCTGAAGCGGAAAGTACTTGCAAGCAGCATAATACAAAGAATAGCAGGTTTACCCAGAATCCTTTGCAGTAGGCGGAGCTATGCAAATCATCTCTTTCCACCCCAGTCTAATCCACAGCGCTTGGAACCGCCAAGCGTGCAATGCTGCGGATTAGTTTCTAAATTTACACAGCCAACCAATTCCTACCTGTGGACACGTGTTTCGGGCTTTAGGCCCTCATCAGCACAGGGCTGGAATTGGTTGGCTTTATGGAGTGGGGCTCGGTGAGCAAGCGATACATATATGCTAGCCACCTTAGGGTCTCTCCCTAAGGTGGCTAGCATATATGTATCATTTTTATTTAAACATTCCAAAAATTCCTGTGAACCCCCCCCCCCCCCCCCCCAGTCCTCTAATAACCTTGGTCGCTCTTCTCTGCACTCGCTCCAGTTCAGATATGTCTGTCTTATACACCGGAGACCAGAACTGTACACAGTATTCTAAGTGTGGTCGAACTAGTGACTTGTATAGAGGTAAAATTGTTTTCCTCATGAGCATCTATGCCTCTTTTAATGCATCCCATTATTTTATTTGTCTTTGTACCAGCTGCCTGACACTGGCCACTAAATGTGAGTTTGTCATCCACCCATACTCCCAGGTCTTTTTCATTGACGCTTTTGCCGAGAGTTTTAGTATTAAGCATATAGTTATACATCTTATTACTTCTACCCAAGTGCATGACCTTACATTTATCCCCATTAAAGCTCATTTGCCATTTATCAGCTCAAGCTTTTAGTTTACATAAATCATCTTGTAATATAAAATTGTCCTCCTCTGTATTGATTACCCTGCAGAGTTTAGGGTCATCTGCAAATATTGAAATTCCACTCTGTATGCCCCCTACAAGATCATTAATATGTTAAAAAGAAGAGGGCCCAATACTGACCCCTAACCGCGACCCAGTCCGAGTGTGCTCCATTAATAACCACCCTTTGTTTCCTATCCCTGAGCCAGCTCTTAACCCACTTACACATATTTTCCCCTATCCCCATTATTTTCATTTTATGTATCAACCTTTTGTGTGGCACCGTATCAAAAGCTTTTGAAAAGTCCATATACACTACATCCACTGAATTCCCTTGGTCCAGTCCGTATCTTACCTCTTCATAGAATTTTGATGAGATTAGTCTGACAGGAACGGTCCCTAGTAAACCAATGTTGGTATTGGGTCATGAGGTTATTCCTCTTCAGATACTCCAGTATAGCATCCCTTAGAATGCCCTCCAGGATTTTACCCACAGTAGAGGTTAAGCTTACTGGCCTATAATTTCCGAGTTCAGTTTTTGTCCCCTTTTTGAATATTGGCACCACATTTGCTATACGCCAGTCCTGTGGTACAAACCCTGTTATTATGGAGTCTTTAAAGAGTAAAAATAATGGTCTATCAATGACTGTACTTAATTCCTGCAGTACTCGGGGCTGTATCTCATCCGGGCCTGAAGATTTGTCAATTTTAGTGATTTTTTTTTTTTTTAGACGCCGCCGTACTTCCTGCTGAGTTAAGCAGATGACACTTAATGGGGAATTTTTATTATCACTGATCATATTGTCTGCCATGGGATTTTCTTTTGTAAATACTGATGAAAAAGTAATTTAGGCTATGTTCACACGTTCCTGATTTCCCTCTTTTTTTTTTTTTTCAGGACTAAAAACCGCAGCTCTTGGCAGCAAACGCAGGTCCATTTTTTGGTGCTTTTTTGTTCCTTTTTTTGATGCGTTTTTTGATGCAGTTTTCTATGCAGTCTGTGTGTTTTTTCTAGGAAGTTTTTTTAGGGTTAAAATGGCTGAAAATACCCTACCCCTACCCCTAACCCTACCCCTAACCCTACCCCTAACCCTACCCCTAACCCAACCTTAGTGGGGAAAAAAAAAAAATCTTAATTTTTTTTATTGCCCCTACCTATGGGGGTGACAAAGGGGGGGGGGGGGGGTCATTTACTATTTTTTTTTTTTTATTTTGATCACTGAGGTTATATCTCAGTGATCAAAATGCACTTTGTAACGAATCTGCCGGCCGGCAGATTCGGCGGGCGCACTGCGCATGCGCCCGCCATTTTGCAAGATGGCGGCGCCCAGGGAGAAGACGGCCGGACAGACACCGGGAGGCCGGGTAAGTATAAGGGGGGGAGATGAGGGCACGAGAGGGGCGTCGGAGCATGGCAGGGTGGCATCGGAGCATGGGGGGGGTGGGATTGTGGCACGGGGGGGCAGCCACACTGCAGCGGTTCTGCACCACAAACCGCAGAAAACCCGCAGATATTTTTTTTCATCTGCGGGTTTGACCTCACAATGGAGGTCTATGGGTGCAGAACCGCTGCAGTTCCGCAAAAAGAAGTGACATGGTACTTCTTTTTTACCGCGGCTTTTTTCGCGATTTTCCGCAATGTGGGCACAGCAGTTCCTGTTTTCCATAGGGTACATTGTAATGTACCCTGCATGGAAAACAGCTGCGGACCCGCAGCGGGAAAATCGCGGCGATTCCACATGAAAAAAAGGATGGTGTGAACATGGCCTTAGCATATTGGCTTTTTCCTCATCCTCATCTACCATTTCACCCAGGCTTTTTTAAGGGGGCCAACACTACCATTTTTTTAGTTTCTCACTATTTACGTAGTTAAAGAATATTTTGGGATTATTTTTACTCTCTAGCAATGAGTCTCTCTCAATCTTCGCTGTCTTGATTTGCTTTTTACAGAATTTAATTTTCTGTATTTATTTAATGCCTCCTCACTACCTACTTCCTTTAATTCTCTAAATGCTTTCTTTTTGTCACTTATTGCGCCCCTTACAGCTCTATTTAGCCATATTGGTTTCCTCCTATTTCTAGTATGTTTATTCCCATACGGTATATACTGTGCACAGGTCCTATCCAGGATGCTAATGAACATCTACCATTTTCTTTGTGTATTTGTCTCAGGATATCGTCTTGTTAATTGCACTAAGATCCTCTCTCATCCATTGGAAATTTGCCTTCCTGAAGTTTAGTGTCCTTGTAACCCCTCTACTACACATCTTATTAAAGGGTACATGAAAACTTATTATTTTGTGATCACTATTCCACAAGTGAACCCCAACCCTTATATTTGCTATGTGGTCTGGCCTGTTGGTTAATATTGGGTCTAGCAGTGCCCCCCTTCTTGTTGGGTCCTGAACCAATTGTGAAAGTTAATTGTCTCTCATAGTTGTAAAAAAACCGATTACCTTTGCTGGAACTGCAGGTTTCTGTTCCCCAATGTATTTTAGGCTACTTTCACACTAGCGTCGTTTGGAATACGTCGCAATGCGTCGTTTTGGAGAGAAAACGCATCCTGCAAAATTGCTTGCTGGATGCGTTTTTTCTCCATAGACTAACATTAGCGGCACATTGCGATGCTTTACCACACGTCGCAACAGTCGTGCGATGGTTGCATCGTGTTGTGGCGGTCCGTCGGCACCAAAAACGCTGCATGTAACGTTTTTTGCTGCGTTGTCCGCCATTTCTGACCGCGCATGCGTGGCCGGAACTCCGCCCCCTCCTCCCCGCAGCTCAGAATAGGGCAGCGGATGCATTGGAAAAATGCATCCGCTGCCCCCGTTGTGCGGCGCTTTCACAGTATGCGTCTGTACGTCGGCCCGACGCACTGCGACGGGCCGAGTACGACGCTAGTGTGAAAGTAGCCATTAGGGTAGTTGAAATCCCCCATAATGACTTCTCCTTCTCGCAGCTTCATCTATTTGCTTTATGAGGATATTCTCCGTTGCTTCCATTATTTTGGGGGACTTATAACAAACCCCTATCAGTAATTTATTATTTTTTCCCCCTCCCCTGATCTCCACCCACAGGGAGTCTACATTTTCATTAGATTCACCTAATTATCAGGCAGGATGGGTTTTAAGGATGATTTTACATACACACCCCTCCCCCTCGCTTAGTCTACGTTCACATTTGCGTTGATGGGCGCTGCGTCGTCGACGCACGCGTCATGCGCCCCTATCTTTTTTTTTTTTTTTATCAGATAGATTTTTATTATCCGCAAAGAATAAACAAACGGAATATTTCTCATGACAATGTTTCATTAAACATTTACAGATAACTTTTTCCCCCGACCCAGAGCCCCCCCACCCGCCCAACCCCAGAGACCTCAGCCAGAGCCACCCCACTTCTCATCAACATACAAACATTTGAATAAACATCCGTTATATTTCCATTGAATACTAGGCTCCCTATATTCTCATTTATCATCCTAATTCAAGTCCATCCACGGTTGCCACAGCTTGTGGAAGATGTCCAGCTTATTCCTTTTGGTGTAGATACTTTTCTCCAAAGTAAGTATATGCTCAGTTTGCTTAAAAGGAACCTGTCACCTGAATTTGGCGGGACTGGTTTTGGGTCATATGGGCGGAGTTTTCAGGTGTTTGATTCACCCTTTCCTTACCCGCCTGCTGCATGCTGGCCGAAATACACACAGTTCCACTGCCAAATGACTAGCCGAGCCTCCGGACCCCTACGCACGTTTCGCTGTCGCTTTTTCGTGGAAGAAGCAACAGCGAAACGTGCGTAGGGGTCCGGAGGCTCGGCTAGTCATTTGGCAGTGGGACTCTAAGCCAGGTAATATGAGGAGGATCTGATTACATGCACTTTACATCCTGTTAGTGGTAGAAGGAAACAGGCAGTATCAGACTGATGATGGGTGTCTGCTTGTTTTAAATTAATTATAACCTCAGCACCTGTTATAAATTTTGCTTGTGTATTTTTTCCTTTCTACAAGATTGCATTATGTCAGGTGGCAGATTTATAATGCGTTTGTCCCCATATATTGTATTATTTGTGTATATCTATATCAATTATACTCCACTTTGCCTTCCTAGCCTCTGGTTTTGTTTGGTTTGAGGCACCTATTTTATGTTATGTTGTTCTATTTTATATTTGAAATAAAGAAATTGCTATTTTGTAAATTGTTTGAAGGCACTTCTTGATCCTATAATAAGGATTGTTATGTTATACACCTCTGGCATAATTTGAGAACGTTGAGTGATACGCCTTTCTCACCCATCTCTTCTGTAGAATAGCAACCTTTTCCTTCACTAGGTGAGTCTCCTGCAGACATATCACTGAAAACCTCTGTTTCAGTACATATTGGAAAATAGCTGTTCGTTTAGTAGCATTTGCAAGGCCCCTAACATTCCAACTTAGGATTTTAACCTCCCCACCCATTGTAGCTTATAGAAACAATGAATGAGTTCAAGCTCCCTAAGGTCTCAACCCCAACTTCACCCCCCCCATCCCCAATTCCCAACTGAAATAACTCTCTATCTCTCCCCTCTCTTAAGCCCACCCAACTCCTCTCTACTCTTAGGATATCAAAATAAACTCTCCCTCTCAATTTGAGATCTGGGAACGCTGTTTCACAGCCTAACGATACAAACTCTGCGTTCCTTCAGCTCCCCCGCCCACCATAGCCAAAATGCAAATTCCGTTGCGCCGCCGAACACAACCTGATGATATCAATATACCATAAAGTCACAGCATAAGTACCAGTTAACTATCAAACCAAACATAACAGTGAAGGGTTAACAATTGCTTCAGTAGCACTTAAATCAGTTTCAGCGGGTCTGCCCCGTTCTGATATGCTTAGTATTGAGATCCAGCCATTGTGACGCCTCCTCTGGATTTTGGAAAAAATGCACCCGATCCAGAGCCACCACCCTTAATTTAGCTGAGTAAATCATTGAATAACGGACATCTAAGTCTCGCAACCTCCTCTTGACCTCTCCAAACTTCATCCGAAGCTTTTGGACTGCCGCAGAGTAATCCGGATAAAGGGAGACCAGATTACCATCAATGGTCAGCTCATCACAATTCCTGGCTTTCCTCAACAAAATGTCTCGGTCCTGATAGTTCAGAATTTTAGCCAAGATAACTCTTGGGGCCGAGCCGGGGGGGAGGGGTCTGGTGGGCACACGGTGCGCTCTTTCAACGGCAAACATCTTAGTGAGGCCATCTCCACCCACAGCGTTTTTTAGCCATGCCTCAATATAAGCCGTGGGGTTGCTCCCTTCCGCCTTTTCTGGGACCCCCACAATCCTTAGGTTGTTCCTGCGGGATCGGTTTTCAAGGTCATCAGTCTTAAACTCCAGATCAGCAATACGTTGAATATACTTTTTTTCCCTGTTTAACAATTCACCAATCCGATCTTCTGCACTCCCAACCCTTTCTTCCACCACTTCCACTCTCTTTTCAACTTTACGCATAGCAGAGTTTAAAGCGACCATCTCTCCCTTTAATTCATCAGCTCGAAGGTTTAGAGCCCCCAGGGCAGACTTACAGTACATCACCACTGAAAATATGTCCTTCAGAGTCGGCTCCTCCATTTCTGGCATGTCAGACTGTGCAGGCAGAACAGCTCCTGCGGCCCTGGTAGGAGATCCCTGGTCTGACCCACTGCACTGTAGCTGAGCCCCTCCTTCCTGCTGTTCTCCAGGGGCACCAGCTGCTCCAGACTCCACACTTCCAGCCTCTGACTGCAGATTTACAGCCTCCTCTGACCTGGCAAATCGCTCCAACTTGGCGATCACATCCATCCTCCTCTGATAAGCAGCGCTTGTCCTCGCTGCCTCCTCTGCAGTCTCTGCGCCATCTTGGGCCTGTGAGCTTCCCGCAGCTGTCGGCTTCTTCTGTCTCCTGCGTGTCATCCTCAGATAAGATTCCGTTCCTTCGGGTTGCACCTCGCTCCCCGGGACTCTGTGCACTCCTGAGAGTATGATTGGCGTTCGGCGGCGCCTCTAAGGGGTTAATACAGAGATAATGAAGCGGGAGAGCTGTTGCACGTCTGTTCACATCGCCTGCTAGGCCACGCCATGCGCCCCTATCTTTAACATGGGGGGCGCATGGACATGTGCCGGTATGCGTTGTATTGCGTTTTACGACGCATGCGTCAATTTGACGCACCAGACAGGGCGCGGACGACGCTACTTGTAGCGTTTTCCCTGCGCCAAAATTCATGAACATTACTATCTTATGTCAACGCACATGTCAAAAAACGCAGTGTTGTGTAATGCGTTGTTGGTTGCGTCGACGACGCTGCGCCTAACAACGCAAATGTGAACATAGCCTTATCCGTTTGGTCATTTCTGAACAGACTATAACTTGCAAGGTTAACAGCCCAGTCATGGCCCTCATCCAGCCATGTTTCAGATATCCCCACCATGTCATAAATATGCTCCAACACCATTAATTCTAATTCGTCCATTTTGTTGGCAAGGCTTCTGGCATTAGTATACATAAATTTTATGTATCTCTCTGCACCTCTATTCTTTCTTCATTTAATTGATCTAACCCCACCCCTCATGCCACCGCCACCCCCAACTTCCTTATTAGTGCAGATAGAGACCTGGGCACAATCTTCCCCTCCTATAAATTGAATATCCTCCCCCCATTCCCTAGTTTAACCCCTTTACCCCCAAGGGTGGTTTGCACGTTATGGACCGGGCCAATTTTTACAATTCTGACCACTGTCCCTTTATGAGGTTATAACTCTGGAACGCTTCAACGGATCCCGGTGATTCTGACAATGTTTTCTCGTGACATTGTACGTCATGAAAGTGGTAACATTTCTATGATACTACCTGCGTTTATTTGTGAAAAAAATGGAAATTTGGCGAAAATTTTGAAAATTTCGCAATTTTCCAACTTTGAATTTTTATGCAATTAAATCACAGAGATATGTCACACAAAATACTTAATAAGTAACATTTCCCACATGTCTACTTTACATCAGCACAATTTTGGAACCAAATTTTTTTTTTTTTTTGTTAGGGAGTTATAAGAGTTAAAAGTTGACCAGCAATTTCTCATTTTTACAACGCCATTTTTTTTTTTTTTAGGGACCTCATCTCATTTGAAGTCCTTTTGAGGGATCCATATAATAGAAAATACCCAAGTGTGACACCATTCTAAAAACTGCACCCCTCGAGTTTCTCAAAACCACATTCAAGAAGTTTATTAACCCTTTAGGTGTTTCACAGGAATTTTTGGAATGTTTAAATAAAAATGAATATATAACTTTTTTTCACAAAAAGTTTACTTCAGCTCCAATTTGTTTTATTTTACCAAGGGTTACAGGAGAAAATGGACCCCAAACGTTGTTGTACAATTTGTCCTGAGTACGCCGATACCCCATAAGTGGAGGTAAACCACTGTTTGAAAACCAAACAACTGAATAATTTGGAACCCTAGAGCAATAGAAAACCAAACCAGAAAAAACAAGGATCCCTAAAAAACTTTTAATCACAATAGTTAAAAAATAGAAGACTTTATATATCACATATAGTAAAAAAGTACAAAGTGTACCTAAAAAACCCTATAACGGACTACAATAAATCCTGCCTGTCAGTGGAGGTTGGCACCCTAATTTACCGCGGTTGGCGCCCCCACTCCTCGGCAGCTGACCCTAGGGTCCCTTACAGTCCCTATAATAGGGATAGACAAAAGATAATGTCCCAAATACACCTCCGATACCTGTGATAAAAACACAAAAAATGGAAAAATGAAATACAAAAAAATAATAAAAAGAAAGAGATCGATTGCTATCAATCCAATTTGGACAAGATATATCTTTACACTCCGTTATACCCAGTTATCTGTAAGGGTATTTACTGTGGTGGTATGTATGGTTATGCGACACCCACCATATATTGCTATATAAAGCTGTGATAGCAATCGATCTCTTTTTTTTTTTTTTCTTTTTATTATTTTTTTTGTATTTTTTTTTTTTCCACGGGTATCGGAGGTGTATTTGGGACATTATCTTTTGTCTATCCCTATTATAGGGACTGAGGGACCCTAGGGTCAGCCGCCGAGGAGTGGGGGCGCCTACCGCAGAAAATTAGGGTGCCAACCTCCACTGGTAGGTAGTTAGTATAGGATTGTACTTCAGGGCTCACCAGGTTTCCTGTATTACAGGCCTTTTTAGGGATTTAAAAGGGTGAGCCGTCGAGGAGTGGGGGTGCCAACCGCGGTAAATTAGGGTGCCAACCTCCACTGAAAGGCAGGATTTATTGTAGTCCGTTATAGGGTTTTTTAGGTACACTTTGTACTTTTTTACTATATGTGATATATAAAGTCTTCTATTTTTTAACTATTGTGATTAAAAGTTATTTTTTAGGGATCCTTGTTTTTTCTGGTTTGGTTTTTTAAACCACTTTTTGGGCGCATGACAGAGCTTGGAAGCGAAGGAGCGCCATTTGACTTTTCAATGCAAAATTGACTGGAATTGAGATGGGATGCCATGTTGCGTTTGGAGAGCCACTGATGTGCGTAAACATTGAAACCCCCCACAAGTGACACCATTTTGGAAAGTAGACCCCCTAAGGAACTTATCTAGATGTGTAGTGAGCACTGTGACCCACCAAGAGCTTCACAGAAGTTTATAATGCAGAACCGTAAAAATAAAAAATCATTTTTTTTCACAATTATCTTTTCACCCCCAATTTTTTATTTTCCCAATGGTAAGAGAAGAAATTGGAACCAAAAAGTTGTTGTACAATTTGTCCTGAGTACGCTGATACCCCATATGTGGGGGTAAACCACTGTTTGGGCGCATGGGAGAGCTCGGAAAAGGAGCGTCGTTTGACTTTTCAATGAGAAATTGACAGGAATTGAGATGGGACGCCATGTTGCGTTTGGAGAGCCACTGATGTGCCTAAACATTGAAACCCCCCACAAGTGACACCATTTTGAAAAGTAGACCCCCTAAGGAGCTTATCTAGATGTGTAGTGAGCACTGTGACCCACCAAGAGCTTCACAGAAGTTTATAATGCAGAGCCGTAAAAATAAAACAAATTTTTTTCCCACAAAAATTATTTTTTAGCCCCCAGTTTTGTATTTTCTCGAGGGTAACAGGAGAAATTGAAGCCCGAAAGTTGTTGTCCAATTTGTCCTGAGTGCGCTGATACCCCATATGTCGGGGGGAACCACCGTTTGGGCGCATGGGAGGGCTCGGAAGGGAAGGAGCGCCATTTGGAATGCAGACTTGGATGGAATGGTCTGCAGGCGTCACATTGCGTTTGCAAGGCCCCTAATGTACCTAAACAGTAGAAACCCCCCACAAGTGACCCCATATTGGAAACTAGACCCCCCACACGAACTTTACTAGATGTGTTGTGAGAACTTTGAGCCCCCAAGTGTTTCACTACAGTTTATAATGCAGAGCCGTGAAAATAAAAAAATAAAAAAATTTTCCCACAAATTATTTTTTAGCCCCCAGTTTTGTATTTTCCCAAGGGTAACAGGAGAAATTGGACCCCAAAAGTTGTTGTTTTATTTGTCCCGAGTACGCTGATACTCCATATGTTGGGGTAAACCCCTGTTTGGGCACACGGGAGAGCTCGGAAGGGAAGGAGCACTGTTTTACTTTTTCAACGCAGAATTGGCTGGAATTAAGATCGGACGCCATGTCGCGTTTGGAGAGCCCCTGATGTGCCTAAACAGTGGAAACCCCCCAATTATAAATGAAACCCTAATCCAAACGCACCCCTAACCCTAATTCCAATGGTAACCCTAACCACACCTCTAACCCAGACACACCCCTAACCCTAATCCCAACCCTATTCCCAACCGTAAATGTAATCCAAACCCTAACCCTAACTTTAGCCCCAACCCTAACTGCAGCCTTAACCCTAGCCCTAACCCTAGCGGGAAAATGGAAATACATTTTTTTTTAATTTTTCCCTAACTAAGGGGGTGATGAAGGGGGGTTTGATTTACTTTTATAGCGGGTTTTTTTAGCGGATTTTTATGATTGGCAGCCGTCACACACTGAGACGCTTTTTATTGCAAAAAATATTTTTTGCGTTACCACATTTTGAGAGCTATAATCTTTCCATATTTTGGTCCAGAGTCATGTGAGGTCTTGTTTTTTTGCGGGACGAGTTGACATTTTTATTGGTAACATTTTCGGGCACGTGACATTTTTTTGATCGCTTTTTATTCCAGTTTTTGTGAGGCAGAATGACCAAAAGCCAACTATTCATGAATTTCTTTTGGGGGAGGCGTTTATACCGTTCTGCGTTTTGTAAAATTGATAAAGCAGTTTTTTTTCTTCGGGTCAGTACGATTACAGCGATACCTCATTTATATCATTTTTTTTTTTATGTTTTGGCGCTGTTATACGATAAAAACTATTTTATAGAAAAAAAAAATTATTTTTGCATCGCTTAATTCTCAGGGCTATAACTTTTTTTTTTTTTTTTTGCTGATGATGCTGTATGGCGGCTCATTTTTTGCGGGACAAGATGACGCTTTCAGCGGTACCATGGTTATTTATATCCGTCTTTTTGATCGCGTGTTATTCCACTTTTTGTTCGGCGGTATGATAATAAAGCGTTGTGTTTTGCCTCGTTTTATTTTTTTCTTACGGTGTTTACTGAAGGGGTTAACTAGTGGGCCAGTTTTATAGGTCGGGTCGTTACGGACACGGCGATACTAAATATGTGTACTTTTATTGTTTATTTAGATAAAGAAATGTATTTATGGGAATAACATATATTATTTGTAAAAAATTTTTTTACACATTTGGAAATTTTTTTTTTTTAACTTTTTTACTTTGTCCCAGGGGAGGACATCACAGATCGGTGATCTGACAGTTTGCGCAGCACTCTGTCAGATCACCGATCTGACTTGCAGCGCTGCAGCGTTACCAAGTGCCTGCTCTGAGCAGGCACTTGGTAAGCCACCTCCCTCCCTGCAGGACCGGGTTTCCGCTGCCATTTTGGATCCGGGGCCTGCAGGGAAAGAAAGGTAAAAGACCCTCGCAGCAACGCGATCACATCACGTTTCTGCGGGGATCTCAGGGAAGCATGCAGGGAGCCCCCTCCCTGCGCGATGCTTCCCTGCACCGCCGGCACATCGCAATCATGTTTGATCGTGGTGTGCCGGGGGTTAATGTGCCGGGGGCGGTCCGTGACCGCTCCTGGCAAATAGTGCTGGATGTCAGCTGCGATAAGCAGCTGACACCCGGCGGCGATCGGGCCGATCGCACTGGACGTACTATTCTGTCCTTGGGAAGTAGGGCCCACCTCACATGGACGGAATAGTATGTCTAATGGCAGAAAGGGGTTAAACACTCCTCCAACCTTCTAGCCATTTTTTCCCCCAGCACAGCTGCACCTTCCCCATTGAGATGCAGCCCATCCCTAGTGTAGAACCTGTAGCCAACTGAGAAGTCGGCTTAGTTCTGCAGAAACCCAAACCCAAACCCAAACCCCTCCTTCCTACACCTATTCTTGAGCCACTTATTAACCTCCCTAATCTGCCGTTGCCTCTCTGGCATGGTACAGGCAGTACAGGTCCTTCTCAAAAAATTAGCATATAGTGTTAAATTTCATTATTTACCATAATGTAATGATTACAATTAAACTTTCATATATTATAGATTCATTATCCACCAACTGAAATTTGTCAGGTCTTTTATTGTTTTAATACTGATGATTTTGGCATACAACTCCAGATAACCCAAAAAACCTGTCTCAATAAATTAGCATATCAAGAAAAGGTTCTCTAAACGACCTATTACCCTAATCTTCTGAATCAACTAATTAACTCTAAACACATGCAAAAGATACCTGAGGCTTTTATAAACTCCCTGCCTGGTTCATTACTCAAAACCCCCATCATGGGTAAGACTAGCGACCTGACAGATGTCAAGAAGGCCATCATTGACACCCTCAAGCAAGAGGGTAAGACCCAGAAAGAAATTTCTCAACAAATAGGCTGTTCCCAGAGTGCTGTATCAAGGCACCTCAATGGTAAGTCTGTTGGAAGGAAACAATGTGGCAGAAAACGCTGTACAACGAGAAGAGGAGACCGGACCCTGAGGAAGATTGTGGAGAAGGACCGATTCCAGACCTTGGGGAACCTGAGGAAGCAGTGGACTGAGTCTGGTGTGGAAACATCCAGAGCCACCGTGCACAGGCGTGTGCAGGAAATGGGCTACAGGTGCCGCATTCCCCAGGTAAAGCCACTTTTGAGCTACAGAGAAGCAGCACTGGACTGTTGCTAAGTGGTCCCAAGTACTTTTTTCTGATGAAAGCAAATTTTGCATGTCATTCGGAAATCAAGGTGCCAGAGTCTGGAGGAAGACTGGGGAGAAGGAAATGCCAAAATGCCTGAAGTCCAGTGTCAAGTACCCACAGTCAGTGATGGTGTGGGGTGCCATGTCAGCTGCTGGTGTTGGTCCACTGTGTTTCATCAAGGGCAGGGTCAATGCAGCTAGCTATCAGGAGATTTTGGAGCACTTCATGCTTCCATCGGCTGAAATGCTTTATGGAGATGAAGATTTCATTTTTCAGCACGACCTGGCACCTGCTCACAGTGCCAAAACCACTGGTAAATGGTTTACTGACCATGGTATTACTGTGCTCAATTGGCCTGCCAACTCTCCTGACCTGAACCCCATAGAGAATCTGTGGGATATTGTGAAGAGAAAGTTGAGAGACGCAAGACCCAACACTCTGGATGAGCTTAAGGCCGCTATTGAAGCATCCTGGGCCTCCATAACATCTCAGCAGTGTCACAGGCTGATTGCCTCCATGCCACGCCGCATTGAAGCAGTCATTTCTGCCAAAGGATTCCCGACCAAGTATTGAGTGCATAACTGAACATTATTATTTGTTGGTTTTTTTGTTTGTTATTAAAAAACACTTTTATTTGATTGGATGGGTGAAATATGCTAATTTATTGAGACAGGTTTTTTGGGTTATCAGGAGTTGTATGCCAAAATCATCAGTATTAAAACAATAAAAGACCTGACAAATTTCAGTTGGTGGATAATGAATCTATAATATATGAAAGTTTAATTGTAATCATTACAATATGGTAAATAATGAAATTTAACACTATATGCTAATTTTTTGAGAAGGACCTGTATTTCGGAAAATACCACGTTGGAGGTCCTTTCTTTCAGCTTGCAGCCTAATTCCCTGAAATCGTTTTTAAGGACCTTTTAACAAAGGTCACATTAAAGGGACTGTCACCTGAATTTGGAGGGACTTCAATCCAATATTGCAGCCAGCATGCAGCCAGCGGGTAAGGAAAGGGTGAATCAAACACCCGAAAACCCCGCCTCTATGGCTGAAAATTGTTCCCTCCAAATTCAGGTGAGAGTCCCTTTAAGAGGTGCAAAGACATCAAAAGTCATGGCACCGGCTAAAATCTCAGTAATTAGAAGGCAATCCTGTCACGTAGTGAAAATATCAGCTGGTTCAACTGATTGCCTATGAAAAGGGGTCTCATTACCAAGGTGCCACACAAACCTTTCATGATGGGTAAAGCCAGTGAGCTGCATCAGGACCTTTCCAGCCTTATTGTTGCTAAACATACTGATGGTATTGGTTTCAAAATCACTTTTAAACTATTGAAGGTTCCATTTAGCACTGTTGGGGCCATAATCTGGAAGTAGAACAAACTTCATTTTACCTTTAAAGGGAATCGGTCACCCCAAAATTCAAGAATGAGCTGCGGCCACCGGCATCTGGGACTTATCTATAGCATTCTGTAATGCTGTAAACAAGCCCCCAATGTATCCTGAAAGATAAGAGGTTAGATTATACTCACCCAGGGGCAGTCCCAGTTCGGGTCCGATGGGTGTCGCAGTCCGGTGCGGTGCCTCCCATCTTCTTACGATGACGTTCTCTTGTCTTCACGCTGCGGCTCCTGCGCAGGCGTACTTTATCTGCCCTGTTGATGGCAGAGCAAAGTACTGCAGTGTGCAGGTGCCGGGAAAGGTGGGAATTCCCTAGCAGGCAACCCCCACGTGTTCAGCCTGTCTAGCAGCCGCAAATCATGCAGCTGCAGCGACGAAAACGAAATCTCCGAGCACGCCAAAACACTTGGAAACCACCCGAGCATGCTCTGGGAAACCTGAGGATACTCTCATCACTACTTGTGACCATTACCTCTGACTTGTGGTCATTCAGGAGCTGCGGTCATAAAATGGCAGAACACAACTGTAGCATTGCTGGAAAGACCAGTCAGCGGCCTGTAAGCGTTTTGCTATGGGCATTAGTGATACTACTCTGGCAGAGAAAAACCCAGCTGGATTGTTACTTTAAACTAGCTGCTGCTCTATAGCAAACACTGGGGTGTTCCTTGTCACTGGTCTGCAGTGTTCCAAGTGTAGTTTTCATATACTGCAGTTTTGTTGTGGCATCTTGTAAGTGCAGCCACCAGCCTAATGAAAAATTGACAAATGCAGTGTCCAGAAATTGGCAAATAAGTCAGTTAACCTGCATTTTTCCTCATTTTTCTCTTCTCAATCACCACTTATATTATTATTATTATTTTTTTTTTTAAACTTGCTCCTCAGTGTAAATTCATTTATTTATTTATTTATTTTTTTCTGGAGCAGCGCAATTATGATAGTTTATGTAGTTGCTTTGTTTGTTTTTACTATTAGACCACAAATACAACACCATTCCCCCAACCCGCACCCCCAAAAAGTTTTTTCTATTTTCTTGAAGCTAAAAGGCAGGGAAGTGGCACACTCCTAAAGTCATAATTTGAGCCTTTTTAATATGCTGTACTGGAGCTTCTTAAAGCTCTTTAGGTTTAGCTTGAGTGACGCAGTGATGGATTTACAGAGAAGTATCTCTAACTTGTGTCTTGCAGCTGATCTTCTGCTAGAGGCCTACAACAAGTACCGTTTCCTTTCCAATGGACACGTTACCATTCCAGGTCAGCAGGACAAAGATTTGTTTCAAGAAACTTTAGAAGCAATGAGGATCATGGGAATTCCTGATGATGAACAAATTGGTATGTTTTGAAATCTTGTCGTATAGTAGCTATTGGAGAACCTTATTTAGTTTTTACTTCTCCTCGGTTAGGTAATTTGATCTAGTTTACCCCCTATACATCTTAAACATTTATGCTCTGATTCGATTAACCATTTGTCACCAGAATTGTAAGAATTTGGCAACATAAGTTCTCTACTTGGGGATAAGCTTTTAGCAGTTACTGACGCAGTTCTGATGAAGAGTGATAGTTCAGCCTTTGTGTGCGAATTTCATAAATTGATATACCGTAATCTTGTTGGGAAAGGATTATCTGTTAACACGGCTGGCTGTGGTGTCCAAGGCTTGTGCATCATAGCATTTATAACAGCTTATCTTGAAATCTAGATGAACGCTCAAAGAAAAGACTACACTGAATATCATTAAATGGGTTGTCTGGTCCAAATTGCCAAGTCTGCAGTCAGTGTGTGATTCCCCCCCTCCCCCCTTCCCCAGGGCTCGCACTGTGCGCTGCGGGGATTCACCAGTTTCAGACCAGGGAGGGTATGCATGAGTAACATATACTCCTGGCCAGTGGGCAAAGCTTCGCTTCCATACTCTTGTATGGAGCGTGGCCGTGCCCTGTCTAGTGATGCAGCTATCCAGTATGCATGACTGACTAGATGGCACAGCCTCACTCCAAACAAGTCACACAGCAAATGCAGACTTATCGGTTTGGACCAGACAGCCCTTCAAGAAGTTTTTTCCCTTTTCCAGATATTGTACGGCCCTAGTAGCCTATCAGACTATCTGCTGTGGCTTCCGGTGTCTGGCATTGGCTGCCATGCTGACGTCATGTCAGTTGGCGAGTTCAGCACTTCTACCAGTATAGACGGAGTGCCCACTTCAGAGCCACTAACCTCAGTGACTCGTACTGACGTCACATCAACAGTCAATGGCAGGCAACTGCATCGGAGGCTGAATATTATTCCAATCAGAACAATCCCTATGAATTCCACTATTCTTACAGTGCAGTGTGACAGGCAATCACATGGGGTAGTGGGTATTGAGAAATATCAACCAAACTGCTTTCTGTAATACAGGTTGCTGAAGACAGAATTTATTGAAGGGGTTGTGTGGGACTTAAACATTTAAATGAATTTTGGGTGGATGTGTAGTACCTGGCGGCAGCCACTATTCAATCAGCAGCTCCACAACTGAGCAGTTCTGGTGACACCTGGAACGGCTGATGAGCAGGGTATGCCAGGTGTGGTATGCCCACTGATGACCTAGCCTAAGGATTGGCCATCAGTGTGAAGTCCTGGACAACCCCTTCATTCCCTTGTTTTGTATTGGGGTCTTGAGCTTTCTGCAAACCACAATAAGTGACACTTGGGGTGTTATCTAGGCTATTACTAGAGCCTTCATAAACAGCGGAGGGAAAGGATTGGGCGAGTCCTGGCTCCTTCAAAACTAAGCTTTGTTTTAAACGGTCAGTTTTTAAGGACTTAGAAACTGCTGCCAGCGCTTTGAAAGTATTTCTTTGGAGAAAAAAAGAGAATTTTTCTTGTTTCTCTCATCAAAGAAACCATAAAATCAGCACAAAGGTGGCATCTAGTACTGTTGGCTTTTTTCATTTTTTGCTTGTCCCCATTCCCATCCCCACAGAACTTTAGAATTGCTTTGACAAGTTTGAGGTATAACGCTGATAAAACTCAGACATGTCTCCTTGTTTGTGTGGATTACTCAGCCGGCAAAAATACAGGTTTGAGAACAGCCCCGCAGACTAATGGTTGGGAGTTCCATTGGTGAAACACAGAACTATAAACGCTAGACATTTGCCTGGCAGTCAGCGATGCAGGCCAGCCTGCTAAGTCTAGCCAATTTCTCCTTTAGGCTACTTTCACACTTGCGTCGTTCGACGCACGTCACAATGCGTCGTTTTGGAGAAAAACCGCATCCTGCAAAGTTGCCCGCAGGATGCGTTTTTTTTCCCATAGAATTTCATTAACGACGCATTGCAACGGATTGCCACACGTCGCATCTGTCGTGCGACTGATGTGTCGTGTTTTGGCGGACCGTTGGCACAAAGTTCCATGTAACGTTTTTTGTGCGTCGTGTCTGCCATTTCCAACCGCGCGGCCGCAACTCCGCCCCCTCCTTCCCGGACCTTACAATGGGACAGCGAATGCGTTGAAAAACTGCATCCGCTGCCCCGTTGTGATTTTATTTCACAGTATGCGTCGGTTCGTCGGCCCGACGCACTGCGACGGGCCCGTACCGACGCAAGTGTGAAAGTAGCCTAATATAGTAAACTGTCTTAAACAAACCAGTAGCACCACTCTTACTTTACTAGAGCAGAATACAATATGAAGGCTTTCACCAAGGAGGACTAGTATATTGTGGTGCTAGTCTAATGCACGTGGTACCCTGACCCAGTTCCCTACAATGATGGTTGGGGGAGCGCTGTATAGCTGGGACTTGTGGCTGAAATCTAGTAAACTGCTAGAATCTTGACGGTGCCTTTACATATGTGCATATTTACCTGCTCAAGTTTGTGCTCTGTATTCCCATGCTTTCTTTTTGCAGGATTGCTGAAGGTGGTTTCTGGTGTGCTGCAGCTCGGCAACATAGCATTCAAGAAGGAGCGAAACACAGATCAGGCTTCCATGCCCGATAACACTGGTATATAATCAATCACCATTTAACAATTTGTTTTCTGCTTTAAAAATTGCATCTTAATAATTTGTGATCTCTACTTAATGTTTGTGGTTTCTGTAAAAACTAAATACTAGTCCTTTACAACTGATATATAGTGTAACTTTGCATGTCCGTATTAAACATTGGTCCTTATCAGCAAGATGTGATGTCTGCTGTGCATGAACCGCTGCTTAAGGGAAGAGATCTGTGAGGTCCTACAATAATGGGCTGCATAAAGTTGCATCAATGTGAAGCATAGGCTTAAGAGGCTTGATGCACGCTGCTATTGGAAATGCCATTTCTGGCATTAAACTGGTTTCACTAGCTGCTTTTCTGCAGAAACAAACATTTTTTTTTTTGTTGTTGTTTTTTTTTTTCTTCAGCATTTTCTCTCTCCAGGGCTGTAATTGCAGTTAAAGCAGCTAAGCACTGCTGTCAATCTTTTGTGCATCTGTATGGGAGATGTCATATCAGCTTCTGTGCCGGCTTGCCTTACATATAACTAAAGATTAGCCTTCATGGAAGTTCGGAGGGAACTAAAGAAAATACAGGATATAAATTAGTTGTGGGTGTACATAAGGGGAAACACTTTTTGGGGTGGTCCATATATACACTCCAGCTATTTCTAATGAGTAACCTGAAACTGCTTCTCTTGAATCGTTTAGTCACAGCCCACTTAGCTGCTTCTTCAAGGGAATCTGTCAAAGTGAAGATGCAGTCCAGTCAGCAGGCGGCATTTTGTAGAGCTAAGCAGATTGAATAGTTTTATGGGAAAAGATGGTCTAAACCTGTATCTTTTTTTAATAATTTGCTTATTCTGGTCTTTTCAGTCAAGTAGGTGGTCCTAATCCGTGGGGGTAATTGTCCGTCCTTGTTTTATTGTGCATACACTGTGTTGTTCCAAATTATTATGCAAATTGGTTTTAAGTGTCATAAAGATTTAAAGGGAATCTGTCACCCCAAAAATGGCCTATAAACTAAGGCCACTGGCATCAGGGGCTTACCTACAGCATTCTGTAATGCTGTAGATAAGCCCCCGATGTATCCTGAAAGATAAGAAAAACAGGTTATATTATACTCACCCAGGGGCTTTCCCGGTGTGGTTCGGGTCCGATGGGCGTCGCGGTCCGGGTCTGCGCCTCCCATCTTCATACGATGACGTCCTCTTCTTTGCTTCCTGCCACAGCTGTGCAGGCGTACTTTGCCCTGTTGAGGGCAGAGCAAAGTACTGCAGTGATTAGGCGCCAGGCCTCTAACCTTTTCCTGCGCATTGCAGTACTTTGTGTAGGAAAAGTGAGTGTAATTTAACCTGTTGTCACGATATTGTATGAAATGAAATATAATATGATGTTGTAGCTTTGTCCTTCAGCCCATGCTGGGGGCTAAAACCCCCCTTCTTTCTCTGGCTCTTTGTTTCTCTGTGTGCTTCGGAATGTATGGTAGAAGGGGGTTTTATTGCCCTGGCCATAAATTCCAGGCTCGAACCAAGTTACTCGTACCCCTCCCAACTACACTAGCAGAAACTGGTTTAGAAGCTTCCAGAATCCATGAGTCTTTGTTCTAATATAAGATATTGGGCTAAGGAGTTAGGCTAGAAAAAGGAAAAATACATATTCTTTACGTCCCTTGGCGGATCTGTCAACCGCTGTAAACATGAGCTTCTAACTCCATCAGGTAAAAAAGTAGGGATTTCTATGTAATTATACATCCCAAATAGGACATATTTGATCTCATTAGAATGCCAATGTTAATACGAGATCAATGCTGAGTTTGTTATAACTATGACATGTTCTGTAGCGGAGATACAGGCATTAGACAAATCTAGTAAGACTGAAGAGGTAGGACGGACTGGGTAAACCAACCCCTTTTAGTGATGTCGCCAAGCTGAGCTAGAAGTGTTATGCCAGACCCCAGCAGTGAGTCTGTCTTTAAAAGCTGTTCCTAACCAGTCCTAATGCACTGGGACAGATGGAAACTCCACTAGCCTGGTTGTCAGCAATGCTCTGAACACATGTAAGTGTTTTCTCGTTTAACCCCTGTTATTTTTATAACTACCTTGTACATATTTTCAATTGTCTCATATTGTAACCTCTTTATATAACTTTTTATAAACACTGCCTTCATTCGGAGTAAAATATATAAATTACTAGTTTTCGTTCTTCCTGTTCTTAAGCGTACCCTAAGTCTTCTGAAGGGAATTGTGCTACTGTCTTGGGTTAGCTTTGGACCTGTTTAATCGAAACTGGTGGCAGCTTACCGTGTGCAGGCCTTTGGGTGTCGTTGTAGCGACTGCGGCGTTGATAATTATTGTTCCTGCCTGAGTGGGAGTAGTTTATCGCGTCGCTGCAGCGTGCCCAATAGCCAGTACATAGCAGGCAGCCTTTCTGGTGACTAATTACCTTAGGTGCAGTACCTAATCTTACCTGAGTAAGGGGGGCACCAGAGAGCTGCAAGTTTCAAGTGGAACTGTAGGCGGGATATACATAAATCCCTGTAGTTTGTGGTATATTGCAGAGCAGTGGGATACCTAAAATAAGCCCCTGCTGTAAACTAAGAGGTCAATAGCCTTGTGTGTTTTTTTCATCACATTGTGGAGTGGAGGGATAACTAAGATAAGCCCCCTGCACATGTGGGAATCGTGACACCTGTTTTTCTTATCTTTCAGGACACATCGGGGGCTTATCTACAGAATGCTGTAGCTAAGCCCCTGATGCTGGTGGCCTTAGTTTATAGGCCAATTTTGGGGTAACAGATTCCCTTTAATTGTTTAGTGTTTCAAATAAACTCATGGATGGTATTGTTCCCCCCCCCACCCCCCAAAAAAAAAAAAGAAAAAAAAAGAAAATTTCATGAATAGCTGGTTTTTGGTCATTCTGCCTCACAAAAATCGTAATGAAAAGTGATCAAAAAATGTCACGTGCCTGAAAGTAGTACCAATAAAAACGTCAACTCATGCCGCAAAAAACAAGACCTCACATGACTCTGGGCCAAAATATGGAAAAATTATAGCGCTCAAAATGTAACGCAAAAAATATTTTTTGCAATAAAAAGCGTCTTTCAGTGTGTGACGGCTGCCAATCCTAAAAATCCGCTAAAAAACCCGCTATAAAAGTAAACCAAACCCCCCTTCATCACCCCCTTAGTTAGAGAAAAATTTAAAAAATGTATTTATTTCCATTTTCCCATCAGGGTTAGGGTTGGGGCTACGGTTGGGGTTTGGATTACATTTACGGTTGAGAATAGGGTTGGGATTAGGGTTAGGGGTGTGGTTAGGGTTACCATTGGGATTAAGGTTAGGGGTGTGTTTGGATTAAGGTTTCAGTTATAATTGGGGGGGTTTCCACTGTTTAGGCTCATCAGGGGCTCTCCAAACGGAACATGGCGTCTGATCTCCATTCCAGTCAATTCTGCGTTGAAAAAGTAAAACAGTGCTCCTTCCCTTCCAAGCTCTCCCATGCGCCCGAACAGTGGTTTACCCCCACATATGGGGTATCGGCGCACTCAGGACAAATTGGCCCACAACTTTTGGGGTCCAATTTCTCCTGTTACCCTTGGAAAAATACAAAACTGGGGGCTAAAAAATAATTTTTGTGGAAAAAAAAGATTATTATATTTTCACGCCTCTGCATTATAAACTGTAGTGAAACACTTGGGGGTTCAAAGTTCTCACAACACATCTAGATAAGTTCCTTGGGGGTCTAGTTTCCAATATGGGGTTAGTTGTGGGGGGTTCCTACTGTTTAGGTACATTAGGGGCTCTGCAAACGCAATGTGATGTCTGCAGACCATTCCATCCAAGTCTGCATTCCAAATGGTGCTCCTTCCCTTCCGAGCTCTGCTATGCGCCCAAACAGTGGTTTACCCCCACATGTGGGGTATCGGCGTACTCAGGACAAATTTTACAACAACCTTTGGGGTCCAATTTCTTCTTACCCGTGGGAAATTAAAAAATTGTTGGGTCGAAAAGATCATTTTATTTTTACGGCTCTGCATTATAAACTTCTGTGAATCACTTAATGGGTCAAAGTGCTCACCACGCATCTAGATAAGTTCCTTAGGAGGTCTACTTTCCAAAATGGTGTCACTTGTGGGGGGGTTTCAATGTTTAGGCACATCAGTGGCTCTCCAAAAGCAACATGGCATCCCATCTCAATTCCAGTCAATTTTGCACTGAAAAGTCAAATGGCGCTCCTTCGCTTCCAAGCTCAGCCATGCGCCCAAACAGTGGTTTACCCCCACATATGAGGTAATCAGGACAAATTGTACAACGTTTGGGGTCCATTTTCTCCTGTTACCCTTGGTAAAATAAAACAAATTGGAGCTGAAGTAAATTTTGTGAAAAAGTTAAATGCTCATTTTTATTTAAACATTCCAAAAATTCCTGTGAAACACCTGAAGGGTTAATAAACTTCTTGAATGTGGTTTTGAGCACCTTGAGGGGTGCAGTTTTTAAAATGGTGTCACACTTGGGTATTTTCCATTATATAGATCCCTCAAAATGACTTAAAATGAGATGTGGTCCCTAAAAAAAAAAAAAAAAAAAAAAAAAAAAAATGGTGTTGTAAAAATGAGAAATTGCTGGTCAACTTTTAACCCTTATAACTCCCTAACAAAAAAAAAAATTTGGTTCCAAAATTGTGCTGATGTAAAGTAGACATGTAGGAAATGTTACTTATTAAGTATTTTGTGTGACATATCTCTGATTTAATTGCATAAAAATTCAAAGTTGGAAAATTGCGAAATTTTCAAAATTTTCGCCACATTAACGTTTTTTTCACAAATAAACGCAGGTAATATCAAAGAAATTTTACCACTATCATGAAGTACAATATGTCACGAGAAAACAATGTCAGAATCACCAGGATCCATTGAAGCGTTCCAGAGTTATAACCTCATAAAGGGACAGTGGTCAGAATTGTAAAAATTGGCCCGGTCATTAACGTACAAACCACCCTCGGGGCTTAAGGGGTTAAAGGGAAACTACTGAAAAACGATCCACATTATTAAGCAGGCCAGAGTTTTCAATTAACTTGGGAAAGAAGGATCTCTCTGCTGCAGAAAAGCATCAAATAGTGCAATGCCTTGGTCAAGGGATGAAAACACTTACGTTTTCGAGAAATATCGAAGCATGATCATCATACTGTTAAGAGATTTGTGGCTGAATCTGAGAACAGACGTTTTTGTGCTGATAAAGGCAGAATGAGGAAGGTTTTTGCCAGGCAAGTTCATCGGATTAAAAGAGCAGCTGCTAAAAAGCCATTACAGACCAGCAAACAGATATTTGAAGCTGCTTGTGCATCTAAAGTCCCTCGAACCTCAAGGTGTAGGATCTTTCTATGGCTAGCTTTGGTTCATAAACCTACTATTCGGCCACCCCTAAATAGTGTTCACAAGCAGAAACGGTTGCAGTGGGCCCAGACATACATGAAGACTAATTTTCAGTCTTGTTTACTGATGAGTTTCAAGCAACCCTGGATGGTCCAGATGGATGGTTGGTGGATGGCCACCATATCCCAACAAGGCTGCGACATCAGCAAGGAGGTGGAGGAGTCATGTTTTGGGCCTGAATCATAGGGAAACAGCTGGTAGGGCCCTTTAAGGTTCCTGAAGGTGTGAAAATGACCTCTTCAAAGTATATAGAGTTTCTGACAACTTTCTTCCATGGTATAAAAAGCAGAAACGTGCCTTCAGGAGCAAAATCATCTTCATGCATGCCAATGCACCATCTCATGCTGCAAAGAATAACTGAGTCATTGGCTTCTTAGGGCATAAAAGGAGATAAACTCATGGTGTGGCCACCATCTCCCCCTGACCTCAACCCTATAGAGAACCTTTGGAGTATCATCAAGTATAAGATCTGTGATGGTGGGAGGCAGTTCACATCAATACAGCAGCTCTGGGAGGCTATTCTGACTTCATGTAAAGAAATACAAGCAGAAACTCTCTAAAAACCCACAAGTTCAATGGATGCAAGAATTGTGAAGGTGATATCAAAGAAGGGTTCCTATGTTAACATGTAACTTGACCTGTTAGGATGTTGTGGAATTAAATAGTGTTTTTGTTCAGTGAATGTGACCTCCTAATGCTGCAAATTCCACAAATGAGCATTCATTTCTTTAAAACATATCAAATGTAGAAATTCTACTGTGCCTAATAACTTGGAACCGTGTGTTTTTTTTTTTTTTTTTTAGTTTTTATTCTTTTTGGAGATTATACTGTTATCATTTGGAAGTTTCTTCAACAATATTCAATGTGTAATCTAAGGCTAGGGTCACATTGCGTTAGTGCAACCCGTTTAGCGCTAGCGGGTTGCGCTAACGCAATGTTTTTAATGTGGCAGCGTCCCGGGGTCGCGGTAACGTCCCCGCTCTCGCAGATCCCCGATCTGCGAGAGCGGGGAACGGACCGCGGGCGCGCCTCGGACACTGCAAGCAGCGTCCGCGGCACACCAGGAAACACCGGCGTGTCGCTAGCCGAACATGGCACGCGCTAGTGCTGCACGTTCCCATTGCCGTGAATGGGCGCGCTAACTGACGCGTTGCACGGCGTTAATTTCGCCGTGCAACGCTGTTCGTTAGCGCGTTCCCATTAACGCAATGGGAACCAAGCCTAACGGGTGATGACTTTTATTAGACTGTCATTTGCACCCACCATTTAGGAAAATTCGAGAAAAATATAATTTGCATAATAATTTGGAACATGATGTATACAGATGCCTGCCAGCAAATGGTCACAACCACCTTGACTGCAAGGTTTAAACTAAATCTATTCCCACAGACCAGTACATGTACTGATACTCCTCCAAAATGTTGCCTGCTCTTTAGACTACATTTTCAGTGTGATGAATACAGTAGTCATTCCTGCCTGAGGCCAATGGTGGAGATTTTCTTCTCTCAGAACTGATCAGACAACTGAAGGTGGATCCCCAGCTGTTGGGCTGTAAGGTGGATCCCCAGCTGTTGGGCTGTAAGGTGGATCCCCAGCTGTTGGGCTGTAAGGTGGATCCCCAGCTGTTGGGCTGTAAGGTGGATCCCCAGCTGTTGGGCTGTAAGGTGGATCCCCAGCTGTTGGGCTGTAAGGTGGATCCCCAGCTGTTGGGCTGTAAGGTGGATCCCCAGCTGTTGGGCTGTAAGGTGGATCCCCAGCTGTTGGGCTGTAAGGTGGATCCCCAGCTGTTGGGCTGTAAGGTGGATCCCCAGCTGTTGGGCTGTAAGGTGGATCCCCAGCTGTTGGGCTGTAAGGTGGATCCCCAGCTGTTGGGCTGTAAGGTGGATCCCCAGCTGTTGGGCTGTAAGGTGGATCCCCAGCTGTTGGGCTGTAAGGTGGATCCCCAGCTGTTGGGCTGTAAGGTGGATCCCCAGCTGTTGGGCTGTAAGGTGGATCCCCAGCTGTTGGGCTGTAAGGTGGATCCCCAGCTGTTGGGCTGTAAGGTGGATCCCCAGCTGTTGGGCTGTAAGGTGGATCCCCAGCTGTTGGGCTGTAAGGTGGATCCCCAGCTGTTGGGCTGTAAGGTGGATCCCCAGCTGTTGGGCTGTAAGGTGGATCCCCAGCTGTTGGGCTGTAAGGTGGATCCCCAGCTGTTGGGCTGTAAGGTGGATCCCCAGCTGTTGGGCTGTAAGGTGGATCCCCAGCTGTTGGGCTGTAAGGTGGATCCCCAGCTGTTGGGCTGTAAGGTGGATCCCCAGCTGTTTGGGCTGTAAGGTGGATCCCCAGCTGTCGGGCTGTAAGGTGGATCCCCAGCTGTCGGGCTGTAAGGTGGATCCCCAGCTGTCGGGCTGTAAGGTGGATCCCCAGCTGTCGGGCTGTAAGGTGGATCCCCAGCTGTCGGGCTGTAAGGTGGATCCCCAGCTGTCGGGCTGTAAGGTGGATCCCCAGCTGTCGGGCTGTGGAGCGGAGTCAATAGCAACTGTAAAATGTAGCTGGCTAGATGGAGGTAAAGAGCTCCCTCTGTCATCCATAGACTATCCCCCTTTCAGATGCTGATGGATTTCTATGGCAGCTTGGGGCCTAGCCATGCAGTTTATGGCTGTAATGTATTATGTCTAACTGGATCAAATAGGGATAGCAAAATGGCAAATACATAAGTATTGCAGTGCATCATAGGAGCAATTGTGGTCCCCTAATTTAATAAAATATTTAAAAAGTTAAAGAAATCCACAAGCATTTAGCCACTTATTATACTACTAGATGGTGGCCCGATTCTAACGCATCGGGTATTCTAGAATATGCATGCCCACGTAGTATGTTGCACAGCCCACGTAGTATGTTGCACAGCCCACGTAGTATGTTGCACAGCCAGGTTTGTCACAGGTGAAAAAATGGAAGAAAAAAAAAAAAACATACTCACCTTTCCGGAGGCCTGTTGTAGTCCACGGCAGCTTGCGGTCCCAGGGTTGGTATCAGAGCGCAGGACCTGTGATGACGTCGCGGTCACATGACCGTGACGTCATGGCAGGTCCTTCTGCCATACCAGCTTTGCCACCGGAAACTGCAGCGGAAGATGGCGGCCGGCGGGAGCGGCTCAGCGTACAACGGAGGGTGAGTATAGCAGGTTTCTTGTTTTTGTTTTTTTTGTTTGTTTTGTTTTGTTTTATTTTTAACATTACTTTTTTACTATTGATGCCGCATAGGCAGCATCAGTAGTAAAATGTTGGGGACACACAGGGTTAATAGCGGCGGTAACGGAGTGCGTTACCCGCGGCATAACGTGGTCCGTTACCGCCGGCATTAACCCTGTGTTAGCGGTGACCGGAGGGGAGTATGCAGGCGACAAACACTGACTGACTGTGGTGAGTAAGGAGCCATTTTCTTTCGGACTGTGCCCATCGCTGATTGGTCGCAGCAGCCATGATAGGCAGCTGCCGAGACCAATCAGCGAATGAATAACCGTGACAGAAGGACAGACAGACGGAAGTGACCCTTAGACCATTATATAGTAGATTCATTAGGACTTCTGAATGCTTTGTCAGTTATGTACAGACATTCACCCCCCATTGCCAAAGTGGATGATTTTTTAAGACCCAAATAGACCTTTTAAAGGGTGTTCTCAAATGGTCTCTTGAGCAGTTCAGTGTAATGCATTCTCCTTAGTTTTTTTTCCTGGCTTCTAGCAGGGCAGACTTTCCTGAGGGACAGCTCTGCTGAGAAGTAAAACTAAAGCTGTGCCCAAGTTCTGTAGCACGTTCTGCTATTGGTGGTTTGTTCTATTGGTGGTTTGTTCGAAGATGTATTATGACTGTATTTAAACATAAAGCTTTAGGCTACTTTCACACTTGCGTCGTGCACTGCACGTCGCAATGCGTCGTTTAGGAGAAAAAACACATCCTGCAAAAGTGCTTGCAGGATGCGTTTTTTCTCCATTGACTAACATTATCGACGCTTTGCCACACGTCGTGCGACTGTTGTGGCGGACCGTCTGCAGCAAAAAAGTTACATGTAACGTTTTTTGCAGCGTTGTGTCCGCCATTTCCGACCGCGCATGCGCGGCAGGAACGCCGCCCCCACCTCCCCGCAACTCACAATGGGGCAGCGGATGCGCTGGAAAATGCATCCGCTGCCCCCGTTGTACGGCGCATTCACTGCTAGCGTCGGTACGTCGGCCCGACGCACTGCGACGGGCCAAGTATGACTTTAGTGTGAAAGTAGCCTTAAGGTACTGTCACACTAGACGATATCGCTAGCGATCCGTGACGTTGCAGCGTCCTGGCTAGCGATATCGTCCAGTGTGACAGGCAGCAGCGATCAGGCCCCTGCTGTGCTGTCGCTGGTCGGGGAAGAAAGTCCAGAACTTTATTTGGTCGCTGGACTCCCCTCAGACATTGCTGAATCAGCGTGTGTGACACCGATTCAGCGATGTCTTCACTGGTAACCAGGGTAAACATCGGGTAACTAAGCGCAGGGCCGCGCTTAGTAACCCGATGTTTACCCTGGTTACCATCCTAAAAGTAAAAAAAAAACACAGTACATACTTACCTACAGCCGTCTGTCCTCCAGCGCTGTGCTCTGCTCTCCTCCTGCACTGACTGAGCGTCGGGCAGCCGGAAAGCAGAGCGGTGACGTCACCGCTCTGCTTTCCGGCCGCTGTGCTCACACAGCCAGTACAGGAGGAGAGCAGAGCACAGCGCTGGAGGACAGATAGCTGTAGGTAAGTATGTAGTGTTTGTTTTTTTTTACTTTTAGGATGGTAACCAGGGTAAACATCGGGTTACTAAGCGCGGCCCTGCGCTTAGTTACCCGATGTTTACCCTGGTTACCGGCATCGTTGGTCGCTGGAGAGCTGTCTGTGTGACAGCTCTCCAGCGACCAAACAGCGACGCTGCAGCGATCCGGATCGTTGTCGGTATCGCTGCAGCGTCGCTAAGTGTGACGGTACCTTTACATTTGAATAAGCACATAGCTCTGAACAGTGCAGAGAAGAGCTTGTTGGCAGATGATTTATAACTGCATCTCTTCAGGAGATAAGGGGAAGAATGTGAGCAGATAAGGCTTAACATCCCTGTCAGCTCTCTGCAGCCCTGTGATTTGTATGCCACAGTGTCTTTCTTCATGTGCAGGCATTGCAGGACCTTGGGTATCCATGGATATGACCACTGATATAGTGACAGTTAGCGAAGTGCTGGTGGTCACAACCATGGATACTGCAATGCCTGCATATGAGGAAAGAGACACAGAGAATCTGATTCTATATTCCATTTCTAATAGGAAGTATTTGCTAATTATTACACCTACTACATATTGGGATATGAACTTGTGGATGGGAAGACCACTTTAAACCCTCTCGTGGAATGAAAGTACTGTCCAGGCTTGGCCGGGTGTGGAGGCGAAGATGCAGGGAAACCAACTATACAGCATAAAAGCTCTCCAGAGAAGATGGACCGCATGAAAAGAAGCTTGAAATTGGCTGGCTTTTTCTAAAAAATAATTCAAGCATTTTAAGAACTTGAATGCCCCATTGAAGGGGTTAAAGTCAAAATGTTTATCTTGCATTATGAAATATTAAGAATATATCCTATAAACACTGTTAAAACCTAACTTTAACTTGATAGACTAAAACATTATCTTATTTTAATGTTTTGTTTAGCTGCTCAGAAGGTGTGTCATCTTTTGGGAATTAATGTTAATGACTTTACAAGAGGAATCCTCACACCACGCATAAAAGTTGGTAGAGACTATGTACAAAAAGCGCAAACTAAAGAACAGGTAAGTCATTTTCTGGTTGAAACCTAAACTAAGGCAGTTATTCCCAAATGCGGTCCTCGTGATTACCCCAACAGATCATGGTTTTAAGATTTCCCTAGTATTGATTCCTTAATCGCCTACTCACTACTAAGAAAATCCTAAAAACATGACCTGTGGGGGGTCAGGCTTAAGGACTGGAATTTCAGAAACCCTGCACTAGTGCAGTGAAATATACCGTAATTCACTTTTAATAATCCACATATTTCTAATTGATTCCTTCGTTTCTTAGGCAGACTTTGCTATCGAGGCACTTGCTAAAGCAACATATGAGCGCATGTTCCGCTGGCTTGTGATGCGTGTTAATAAAGCCCTAGACAAAACAAAGAGGCAAGGGGCTTCATTCATTGGCATTCTGGATATTGCTGGCTTTGAGATTTTTGAGGTAATATCTTTTAATACTCTGGTATCACCTTACACCTTCATACACAATGTTGTCCATGTACAGCACAAGGGTGGAGCAAGCACAGGAACGGCGCCTGTAACCTTCTGCAGAATGAGCCAGCCACCTCAACAGCCAGGATCGCAGATTTGTCTGCGCGGCCAACACATGGGTACCCTGACAGCGAGATACTCTGCTCATGGGTTAACAATGGCCTCTGTGACTGCCATATGCCTCAACTGAGTAGACTTCACAAGAGGCTGGGCCACATAGGCGAACAGTCACACACTGGTTGGATAATGCGCTGCACAACATAGGTTGTATAATGTGACCATTGATAGTCCTTAGGTGGGACTAATGAATATTGTTTAAAAAAAAAAAAAATTCTAAACAAAAGTAAAATCTAGACTACATAAACTTGACATGGTAACTGTCGGACACACACACACACACACACTATGCAATCATCCGCTTCAGGCGACTGGTACTTCTGTTCTGATCAGTGGTCAGAATGGTGACCTGCTATTTTCCACAATATCACTGGTTTCCCCAAGTAATAATGTTAACACCTGTACTCTCCTCAGGAGCCATCCCAGCTGACTGCTCCCTGGGGCCTATAAGGCCTTATAGGATCCCTGTTTGACTGGCCCTTCCTTCGAACATAACTGATATCCAGAGGAAGTGAAAGCTGTAGGCTCCTTTTTCACTAATTTTGGATGTCTAATTTGTCCAAAGGAAAGGGTGAAACCAGCACTGATTTAGCTGCAGGGATAGGGTGGCATAAGGATAACAAGTGCAGACACAATCTAGAGAAGGCGCTGACACCAGAGGAGAGTACCATATATACTCGAGTATAAGCCGACCCGAGTATAATCCGAACCCCCCAATTTTGCCACAAAAAACTGGGAAAACTTATTGACTCGAGTATAAGCCTAGGGTAGGAAATGCAGCAGCTACCGGTGAATTTCAAAAATAAAAATAGATGCTCCATACCGTTCATTATTGCCCCATAAGATGCTCCATGTAAAGCTGTGCCATATATAATGCTCCATACTGTTCATTATTGCCCCATAGATGTGCCATATAGTGCGCTGCACCGTTCATCATTGCCCCATAGATGTGCCATATAAAGCTGTGCCATATAGTGCTCTGCACCGTTCATTATTGCCCCATAGCTGCCATATAGTGCTCTGCGCCGTTCAGTATTGCCCCATAGCTGCCATATAGTGCTCTGCGCCGTTCTGTATTGCCCCATAGCTGCCATATAGTGCTCTGCGCCGTTCAGTATTGCCCCATAGCTGCCATATAGTGCTCTGCGCCGTTCAGTATTGCCCCATAGCTGTGCCATAGAAATCTGTGCCATTGCTGCTGCTGCTGCAATAAAAAAAAAAAAAAAACACATACTCACCTCGCTGCTTTCAGCTCCCAGCGTCCGGTCCCGGCGTCTCTCCGCACTGACTGATCAGGCAGAGGGCGCCGCGCACACTATATGCGTCATCGCACCCTCTGACCTGAACAGTCAGAGCAAGAGGACGCGAAGACAGCGGCTGGAACGGGGACAGGTGAATATAAAATACTTACCTGGTCCCGGCGTCCGGCTCCCTCTGCCTGTCACATGGTCTTCGGTGCCGCAGCTCTTCCTGTCAGCGGTCACCGGCACCGCTGATTAGAGAAATGAATATGTGGCTCCACCCCTATGGGAGGTGGAGCCGCGTATTCATTTCTCTAATGAGCGGTCCCACGTGACCACTGACAGGAAGAGCTGCAGCACCGAAGACTGTGTGACAGGCAGAGGGAGCGCCAGGATCGCTGGGACTAGGTAAGTATGCCTCAGTGCCCTTTCCCCCTCACCCGCTGACCCCACCGCTACCGTGACTCGAGTATAAGCCGAGAGGGGCACTTTCAGCCCTGGGATCCAGTGAAGGGATTGACAGAGGTGAGAGGCCGGGGAATAGCGGGGGGATAGGTGGATTAGTCGGGCAGCAGAGTTTAGAATAGATTGGAGGGGTGCAAGAGTATTAGAGGGGAGGCCACAGAGCAGGAGGTTGCAGTAGTCAAGGCGAGAGATGAGGCCATGGACTAGGGTTTTTGCTGATTCTTGGTTGAGGAATGTACGGATCTGTGAAATATTTTTGAGTTGAAGGCGGCAGGAAGTGGAAAGGGCTTGGATATGCGGTTTGAAGGAGAGATCCGTGTCAAGTATTACCCCGAGACAGCAAGCTTGTAGGACTAGGGAGGGTGGGCAGCCATTTACTGTAATGGATAAGTTCGTTGGGGGTGGGGGGGTCACGTGAGATAGGGGGTGGGGGGAGAAGATGATGAATTCTGTTTTAGTTCATGTTAAGTTTTAGAAATCTAGCGGAGAAGGATTAAATAGCGGATAGACATTGAGGGATTCTGGTTAGTAGGGTGGTGATATCTGGTCCAGAGATGTAGATCTGTGTGTCATCAGCATAGAGATGATACTGAAAACCATGAGATTCTATGAGCTGTCCCAGGCCAAAAGTTTAAATGGAGAAGAGCAGGGGCCCTAGAACTGAACCTTGCGGGTCTCCCGACAGATGGGGGGTGAGGAGGTGGTGTGTGAATGGGAGATGCTGAATGTTCGGTCAGATAGGTATGACAAGATCCAGGATAGGGCAAAGTCTGTGATGCCAAGGGATGAGAGGGTCTGTAGTAATAGGAAATGGTCCAGGAGGAGGAGGATAGAGTAGTGTGAGTGTCGCTTGCTCTTGGCAGTTAATAGGTCATTGGTGACCTTAGTTAAAGCAGTTTCAGTGGAGTGGTGTGACCAGAAGCCTGATTGTAAGCGGTCGACGTGGTGTTCCAGTAGCTTGGAGGCATAGGGGAGAAGTGATATAGGGCGATAGCTAGATACAGAGGATGGGTCAAGTGGGCTTTTTGAGTATAGGTGTGATTTGAGGCATGTTTAACCCCTTAATCCCATATGACGTACTATCCCGTCCAGGTGACCTGGGACTTAATTCCAAGGGACGGGATAGTACGTCATATGCGATCGGCCGCGCTCACGGGGGGATCGCGGCCGGGTGTCAGCTGCCTATCGCAGCTGACATCCGGCACTATGTGCCAGGAGTGGTCACGGACCGCTCCCGGCACATTAACCCCCGGCACACCGCGATCAAAGATGATCGCGGTGTGCCGGCGGTGCAGGGAAGCATCGCGCAGGGAGGGGGCTCCCTGCGCGCTTCCCTGAGACGATCGGTACACGGTGATGTACTCACCGTGTACCGAGCGTCTTCTCCCTGCAGTCCCCGAATCCAAAATGGCCGCTGGGCTGCATCCGGGTCCTGCAGGGAGCACTTCCGGGTCAGGATCAGGCTGCAGCTGCAGCTCTAATCCTGCCCGGCTGTATGTCAGATCACCGATCTAACAGAGTGCTGTGCACACTGTCAGATCGGTGATCTGTATTGTCCCCCCCTGGGACAAAGTGAAAAAGTAAAAAAAAAAATGTCCACACTTGTTAAAAAAAAAAAAAATTCCTAAATAAAGCAGAAAAAAAAAATATTATTATTATATTATAAATACATTTCTTTACATAAAAAAAAAACAAAAAAACAATAAAAGTACACATTTAGTATCGCCGCGTCCGTAACGACCCGACCTATAAAACTGGCCCACAAGTTAACCCCTTCAGTGAACACCGTAAGAAAAAAAAAAACGAGCCAAAAAACAACGCTTTATTATCATAACGCTGAACAAAAAGTGGAATAACACGCGATCAAAAAGACGGATATAAATAACCATGGTACCTCTGAAAACGTCATCTTGTCCCGCAAAAAACGAGCCGCCATATAGCATCATAACCAAAAAAATAAAAAAGTTATAGTCCTCAGAATAAAGCGATGCCAAAATAATTATTTTTTCTATAAAATAGCTTTTATCGTATAAAAGCGCCAAAACATAAAAAAAATGATATAAATGAGGTATCGCTGTAATCGTACTGACCCGAAGAATAAAACTGCTTCATCAATTTTACCAAACGCTGGTTTTTGGTCATTCTGCCTCACAAAAAATCGGAATAAAAAGCGATCAAAAACTGTCACATGTCCGAAAATGTAACCGATAAAAACGTCAACTCGTCCCGCAAAAAACAAGACCTCACATGACTGTGGACCAAAATATGGAAAAATTATAGGTCTCAAAATGTGGAGACGCAAAAACTTTTTTGCTATAAAAAGCGTCTTTTAGTGTGTCACGGCTGCCAATCGTAAAAATCCGATATAAAAAACGCTATAAAAGTAAATCAAACCCCCCTTCATCACCCCCTTAGTTAGGCTAGGTTCACATTGCGTTAATGGGTTAACGCTAACGGACAGCGTTGCACGGCGAAAATGTCACAATTAACGCCGTGCAACGGGTCCGTTAGCACAACCATTGACAGCAATGTGATTTTCGGGTGTAGCGCATCGCTAGAGCGTGCCATTTTCGGCTCGCGCTAGCAAGGTGCCATTCTTTTGTGGCGCGCCTCAGACGCTGCTTGCAGCGTCCGCGGCGCGCCCGAGGTCCGATCCCCGATCTTCCAGACCGGGGACGTTAACGCGACCACTAAACACGACACCTAAAAAGACATTGCGTTAGCGCAATCCGCTAGTGCTAAACGGATTTCGCTAACGCAATGTGAACCTAGCCTTAGGGAAAAATAATAAAATTAAAAAAAATGTATTTATTTCCATTTTCCCATTAGGGTTAGGGTTAGGGCTAGGGTTAGGGTTTGGATTACATTTACGGTTGGGATTAGGGTTGGGATTAGAATTAGGGGTGTGTCAGGGTTAGGTGTGTGGTTAGGGTTACAGTTGGGATTAGGGTTAGGGGTGCGTTTGGATTAGGGTTTCATTTATAATTGGGGGGTTTCCACTGTTTAGACACATCAGGGGCTCTCCAAACGCGACATGGCGTCCGATCTCAATTCCAGCCAATTCTGCATTGAAAAAGTAAAACAGCGCTCCTTCACTTCCGAGCTCTCCCGTGCGCCCAAACAGGGGTTTACCCCAACATATGGGGTATCATCGTACTCGAGACAAATTGGACAACAACTTTTTGGGTCCAAGTTCTCTAGTTATCCTTGGGAAAATAAAAATTTGGGGGGCTAAAAATCATTTTTGTGGGGAAAAAAAAGGATTTTTTATTTTCACGGCTCTGCGTTGTAAACTGTAGTGAAACACTTGGGGGTTCAAAGTTTTCACAACACATCTAGATAAGTTCCGTGGGAGGTCTAGTTTCCAATATGAGGTCACTTGTGGGTGGTTTCTACTGTTTGGGTACATCAGGGGCTCTGCAAATGCAACGTGACGCCTGCAGACCAATCCATCTAAGTCTGCATTCCAAATGGCGCTCCTTCCCTTCCGAGCTCTGCCAAGCGCCCAAACAGTGGTTCCCCCCCACATATGGGGTATCGGCGTACTCAGGACAAATTGGACAACAACTTTTGGGGTCCAATTTATGTTACCCTTGTGAAAATACAAAACTGGGGGCTAAAAAATAATTTTTGCGAAAAAAAAAAAAAAAAATTATTTGAACGGCTCTGCGTTATAAACTGTAGTGAAACACTTGGGGGTTCAAAGCTCTCAAAACACATCTAGATAAGTTCCTTAGGGGGTCTAGTTTCCAAAATGGTGTCACTTGTGGGGGGTTTTAATGTTTAGGCACATCAGGGGCTCTCCAAACCAACATGGCGTCCCATCTTAATTCCAGTCAATTTTGCATTGAAAAGTCAAATGGCGCTCCTTCCCTTCCGAGCTCTGCTATGCACCCAAAAAGTGGTTTACCCCCACATATGGGGTATCATCGCACTCAGGACAAATTGCACAACAACTTTTGTGGTCTAATTTCTTCTCTTACCCTTGGGAAAATAAAAAATTGGGGGCGAAAAGATCATTTTTGTGAAAAAATACGATTTTTTATTTTTACGGCTCTGCATTATAAACTTCTGTGAAGCAATTGGTGGGTCAAAGTGGTCACCACACATCTAGATAAGTTCCTTAGGGTGTCTACTTTCAAAAATGGTGTCACTTGTGGGGGGTTTCAATGTTTAGGCACATGAGGGGCTCTCCAAACGCAACATGGCGTCCCATCTCAATTCCTGTCAATTTTGCATTTAAAAGTCAAATGGCGCTCCTTTCCTTCCGAGCTATGCCATGCGCCCAAACAGTGGTTTACCCCCACATATGGGGTATCAGCATACTCAGTACAGATTGTACAACAATGTTTGGCATCCATTTTATCCTGTTACCCTTGGTAAAATAAAACAAATTGGAGCTGAAATAAATTTTGTGTGAAAAAAAGTTAAATATTCATTTTTATTTAAACATTCCAAAAATTCCTGTTAAACCCCTGAAGGGTTAATAAACTTCTTGAATGTGGTTTTGAGCACCTTGAGGGGTGCAGTTTTTAGAATGGTGTCACACTTGGGTATTTTCTATCATATAGACCCCTCAAAATGACATCAAATGAGATGTGGTCCCTAAAAAAAATGGTGTTGTAAAAATGAGAAATTGCTGGTAAACTTTTAACCCTTATAACTCACTAACAAAAAAAAATTTTGGTTCCAAAATTGTGCTGATGTAAAGTAGACATGTGGGAAATGTTACTTATTAAGTATTTTGTGTGACATATCTCTGTGATTTAATTGCATAAAAATTCAAAATTGGAAAATTGCGAAATTTTCATAATTTTCGCCAAATTTCCGTTTTTTTCACAAATAAACGCAGGTACTATCAAAGAATTTTTACCATTGTCATGAAGTACAATATGTCACGAGAAAACAATGTCAGATTCACTGGGATCCGTTGAAGCGTTCCAGAGTTATAACCTCATAAAGGGACAGTGGTCAGAATTGTAAAAATTGGCCCGGTCATTAACGTGCAAACCACCCTCGGGGCTTAAGGGGTTAAAGCTTGAGGGGAAAACACCAGTTAGTGATAGGTTGAAGAGATGGGTTCGAGTTGGCATGAAGACTGTGGCGAGGTTTGGGATGAAGTGGGAAGGGATCGGGTCAAGTGCACAGGTGGTGAGATGCGATCTTGAGTAGAATGGAGAGTCGATGTTCTGTAGTAGTGGAGAAGTTGGTTTTGGAGGTGGAGGGCTGGGTAGTTGGGAGGTTGTCGACTAAAACTGTCTCTGATGCTATCAATCTTCTGCTTGAAAAATGAGGCAAAGTCTTCAGCGGAGATAAGTGGGGAGGGAGGAGGTGCTGGGGGACGGAGGGGAGGAGAGAATTGAAGGTGATGAATAACTGTTTAGGGTTGTGAGACAGGATATGAGATGAGAAGTAGGTTTGTTTAGCTGTGGCGAGTGTGGTCTTGAAAGTAGTGAGGGACTGTTTGAATGCGATGAAGTGCTCGTTGGAGTGGGATCTTTTCCATCTCCGCTCTGCAGCCCTGGAAGCTCGCCTCAGGTCTTTGGTCAGGCTGGTGTGCCAGGGCTGTCTGTTGATTTTGCGAGCTTTGGTATGTGTGAGAGGGGCAAGAGATTCCAAAGCTGCAGCTATTGTGGTGTTATATAGAGCGGCAGTGTCATCCACATTGTGTAGGGAACTTATATCTGTGAGAGGGAGGAGGGATTCAGAGAATGAGTGTAGGTCAAGGTGTTTAAGATTTCTGTGAGGGTGTACAAGTTTGTGGGGTGGGGATTGTAGACATGGAGTGGAGAGGGAAGAGAATGTGAGTAGATTGTGGTCAGGACGAGGTGAGTTGGAGAGGTTAGATAGGGAGCAGAGGCGGGTGAAGATGAGGTCCAATGTGTGACCATCTTTGTGAGTGGCTGCAGAAGACCATTGAGTGAGGCCAAAGGAGGAAGGGGGATGTCCACAGAAAAAAAATGAAGTAGCCAGGTGGTGAAGTGGTCAAAGGTGGTGGCTGGCCCTGGGGGGCGGTAAATGACAGCCAGTTGGAGGTTGGTGGGGGCATCGATGCGCTCAGTGCACCTCAAAGGAAGGGAGGGTAACAGGGTGGCAGTGGGATTGGGGTGAAGGAGCAGTTATCTGACAGGAGAAAACCAACTCTTCCGCCATGCTTGCTGCTGGGGCGGGGTGTGTGAGAAAGGTGGAAGCCACCATACGAGAGTGCAGCAGGAGAGGCTGTGTCAGAAGGGGTGAGCCAGGTTTCAGTGATGGCGAGGAAGGAAAGTTTGGTAGTAACAAAAAGATTGTGGATGTAGGAAAGCTTGTTGCAGACAGAGCGAGTGTTCCACAGAGCTCCTGTTAGTGGGACTGGGGAAGTGGGGGCTGGGCGAATGGGTATAAGGTTAGAGAGGTTACGGAAATTTGTGATAGAGCGTGGAAGGGAGGTAGAACTGACTGTGGGGATGTGGTGAGGAGGACCAGGATTTGGAGAGATATCACCAGCAGTGAGAAGAAGCAGAGAAAGTGTTAGCAGGTTGGGAGCAGGAGAGGGCATGAGTTGGCTGTCTGTGCTTGGAGACAGAGGATTTTATGTTGAGGAACAGTTCAGAGGAGGAGGTGAGATGGATTTGGAGGATTGAAGAAGAGATGAACAGTTCTTTACTAGGAGTAGGGATTAGGGGAGTTTGCAGAAAGTGAAAGATTATAGGGGTGAAAGTGAAAACAAGCAGAAACACTGTTTACAGTGACTGTGTCCAGTTACCGTCAGTTCCCTTCTGGTTCAATTCTGGTTTTAATTCTAAATTAATCTTCACACTTCTAGGACACACTTATAGGAATCACAAACCAGACTAAAGTCATTGCAGACTTGTACTATGCAATATATGTACAACTAAGTGCATTCAGGTGTGAAGCAGAGAGGAATGGTCTCTGCTCATCTTTGTCAGAGAATTAAGAGTGGACCAGATGCATACAATCAAGCCAGAGTAAACAAGGTCATAAATAACACTGGGGTAAAGCTGGGGATAGATGGGCACACCATGAGAATGCAAGGAGCAGAGGAAAGTGTGTGGAAAGTTGGGTGATGTACTATGTGCACTTCATACAGACAAGGCAGGAGAGCAGGCTGGAGAGCTGGGTGGATGAACATACCTGTAGGAAGAATAGACATGCTGATTGGAGTGCGATGGTGGCAGATAGCAGGGCACAGTCTGTTTACATCCTTCTGGTTTTAATTCTAAATTAATATTCACACTTCAAGGACACACTTATAGGAGTCACACAGCAGACTAAAGTCATTGACCCTCTAACAGACTAAAAACATCAGCTCTCAGCCACCCCAGAAATGGCGCATCCGTAAGATGTGCTAATTCTGGAACTCGACGCCGCTTTTTCCACTTGCTTTGGTGCGGTGGCATGTGATAGTATTGGGGTTGCACCTTTTGTATTGTCAAGTGACATCAAACCCAGAGGTTAGTAATGTAGAGGAGTCTCTAAGATGCCCTCATTACTAACCCCATATTTATATTGAATATAAAATAAAAACACAGAATAAAGTTATTTATTTGAAATGATACTCCTTTATTGAACCTAAATTAAGCCATACTGGCATCACTGCCAATTTCACTGAAGAAAGTCTCCTGTAACAGAATTCAAATAATAAACAATATTACCCACCTGTCTGAAGTGAAGAGATAATCCATAATGTTCCATAACCATCCTGATGACTTTGAGAACAGTCACTGATGTGACTGCTCTCAAGGATAGCCAGCTCACACTGACACAGGAGTGTGTAATCACTCTTGCAGTGTGTAGTGCTGAACTGCTGTGAGAAATTTCACCGGAGTTCATCTGCTGATGAACACCTGATGAGGTCACTGACTGCGCTACTGTGTGAACTTGGGGCACATCAGCTGATTAATTCAATTTAACTTTCTCACCGCTGCTCAGTGCTACTCACTGCAGGAGTGATTACACAGTGTGCTGCCAGGTAGAGCAGTCGCATCAGCTGATGTGACTGCTCTACAAGTGATCTGAATTGTCGTGGGACAGTATGGATTACGGCGGATAGGTGAAGGGGATATGGTGGTTTGTTTATTTTTTTTCCAGGTGGCATGGGCATCTGGGATTAGTCGTTAAGATGAATCTTTATTTATTTTTACAAGCGTCAAAGGGCTTTACAGATTAGGTGTAAGGTGTGTGTGTGTGTGTATATATACTGTGGGTTTTTTTTTTTTACTTTAACCCTGCTGTTCTGTTCGGTCTGGGGAGACCTATTTTGAACTTTGGTATTTTTTGGGGTGTTCAAGATGCGGTTCTGAAACTTGTGGTTGATTGACTTAAATGAGGATGGGTCGGTCGGCCACGGGTTTCAGAGCCGCATCTTGAATATTTTAAAGAATATTGACGTTCAAAGTCGGTCATTTTTGACCAACAGAACAGCAGGGTTAAGCATAGGCGCTGCCTGCCCCCTCTTTTCTCACTGACAGCAGGTGTAAACTAATGAGACTACACCTTGCCCAACACTGTGACTTGTGGTAAGCTTTTTACCAGAAGTCAGTCACATCTGCAGACACACGCTGACATCTGATAATGTGACCCCGCAGCGCTCTGACCGACTGGATCTTATCGGCAGTAATGTTTACCGCCAATCAGAGCCACCGCGCCTATGTTTCTCGTTCTGTCACTGAGAGCAGCATGGGAAACGCCTGATATGAAGTCCGCAAAAACTCAGCAAATCCGCAAACCTTTTTATAACTGCGTTTTTCTTTTGCAGCATGTTTGGCTGACTCATTTGAAGTCAGTGGATGGAAAAACGTGGATTAAAAACGCACATTGAATTGACATGCTGCAGATTTAAAAGTATCACAAATTCAGAAAGGAAAATTGCTGATCATGTGCACAGCACTTCAGGATTCTCATTGAGTTTTCTGGCACCAGGATTCCCTAGCTGTTTGGGGCCAATTCCATGCAGAAAAAACGCAGATTGTGCACGCAGCAATAAGGTTACATTCAGTCTGTATTAACTGAAATGCCCTTTGTGTATATAGAACCCCTGGTGCAAACACACCCTCTCTACAGAACATGTTATGGCCTTGTCAAGTAATTTGTAAATCTTGGGGAATATCCTGACCATACATCTGATTTCTCTCCCAGGCCGGAGGCTCCTACATACTTTAGTATTTCTGCATTGTTCCTAGTAAAAGCCCTAGCCAACCAATAGTTGGTCAGACTGCCATCTATGCTGTTATCATGCCCTATAGTGAAGTGCATCCCCAGCTTTACAATGATAGACGGGTACTAAGCAAAGTACTAGCTGAATCGGATGGCATTGGCATTTTATCCTTGAAACACTTAGTGGATACTGTGACTTAATTTTTGGCACTTTTGTTATTTAATAATTTATGTAAAAAAAAAGTCTGATTTAACTATTTCTGCTGATGCATTCCCTTTAAGATGGTAAATAAGATATTAAAAATTGCTTTGCAACAAATTGTTGTAATAAAAGTGAACATTTAATTGAATAAATATTTTTATGGTAACAGATTTTTTTTCTCTTTTCTAGCTGAATTCATTTGAGCAGCTGTGTATAAATTACACAAATGAGAAGCTGCAGCAGCTATTCAATCACACAATGTTCATACTAGAACAAGAGGAGTACCAGCGAGAAGGGATCGAGTGGAATTTCATTGACTTCGGCCTAGACCTTCAGCCTTGTATTGACTTGATAGAACGACCTGTGAGTTACGCCTTATCACAATGATAAATATGTATCCTTCTTTGTTTCTTATTGTAACATTTTGGTAATGCTTTGTCCTGAAGGCTGGTCCCCCAGGTATACTGGCTCTCCTGGATGAGGAGTGTTGGTTTCCAAAAGCTACTGATAAAAGTTTTGTGGAGAAAGTTGTTCAGGAACAGGGCACCCATTCAAAATTCCAAAAGCCCAAACAGCTGAAAGATAAAGCGGACTTCTGCGTCATGCATTATGCTGGGAAGGTAATATGTTCTTAACTGTCACGATTCTGAAAGATGCATGTGTTGTCTCACTGCTGCCATGACAGCTGCTGTTTTCTCTGCCCCACTAGTGGCCAGTGAGCAATTCTGTAATTGATGTGGAAATTGTTTAGGCCGAATGTAGACATTCCTGAGGTTTCATGTGCAGGCCATGGGTCTTCCTATCCAAACACAAGGCTAATGTACTGACTGGTCACAGGTCTCCACACCCGAAATAAACAGCCTTGTAGGCATACATCATGGCCTGTGTACAGATTATCAGACAACTAAATTCTTCCTTGAGCCTCATTCACACGTCCATGTTGCGCAAATGTGTTCTATCCATGTTTTTCACGGACACAACATGTACTCAGTATGTCTGTTCAAAACTCGGACATGTTTTAGTTTTTTTTTTTTCCCCCTCTATTGTGGATGAAAAGTGCCAATACAAGTCTGGCTCTGTGAAAATTACGTACAGCACATGGATGGCATTGTGACATCTGTGTGCTTTGTGCTTCACATTGCAAAAGATAAGACGACCTTTGTAATTTGTGTGTGAAAAACACAATGTACACTGATGACAAAGACTTTTTTTTGTACGTGTATAAACGGTCGTGTGAATGAGGTCTTATGCTGTGAAATCGGTCTGCCTTCTCAATGCCAAGTTTCGATGAGGTGATAAATTGGCTTACACAATCAGGATAGTAAAGATAAATAAAAAATTCTGCAAAGTGTCCACTATTCCTAGGATTCTGCAGTTTATTTGCGGTGAGGCATCTAGGCTGCAGAAGCCAAACTCCTCAGTTTTTTTGTATGAATTGCAAAAATGTAATTGGTGACGAAAAACCTCCAAACTTGACTTTATCACTTAAGGATTCAAATAGATCTTACACCAGATATAACATTTCTACTAATGCACGCAAGTGTATTCTTGGTTAGAGATGGGCAGACATCTGGATGTTCAGGTCAAGCAGGTTTGGCCGAAGAGTAAAGTTGAGGTACTCGGACCCCATTTACTTTAATTGGAGACCCAAGCATCCAGTGTTTGCCACTCTGTCATGTGTATGACACCGTGGCAAACACTACCTCTGGCGGTAAAAAGATTACCTCTGGTCATACACCTGCTGCCTATAGTAAAAACGAGAGCTGGTGCGGCTGATAAGTAAATTTTAAATAAATTAAAAAAAAAAAAAAAAAAGTTGCTTCTTCTGTATTTGTGATAACCAGCAAGGCAAACCTGACTGCTGCAGGCTGCTTCTCAGTTGTCAGCGTTAGCAAGGCTAGTTATCAAAAATAGAGGGGTTTCCACACCATATTTTTAATCATTAAAATAATTTTTTTTAAAACTGCGGGTCCCCCTATTTGTGACAACCAGCCAAGCTAAAGCAGACAGGAGTTTGGAATTCTCAGGCTGGTAAGGGGCTATGGATATTGTAGGCTGATGGGAGCAGTAGTCCCATCAGCAGATGCCAGTGACCGTAGGTAAACTTTTTAACTCCGGTCACCGCTGCAGGAGTAGCATTTGTGGGTATGTGCACATGTTGCAGATTTGGCTGTGGAATTTTCTGCATTTCTTGGCAGAAAACGCAGGTCAGAATCTGCCCGGTTTTTTGTTTTTCTTTCTTGTTTTTTTTATCGCAGATTTGCTGCAGATACTGTGTGGATTTCATGCGTTTTTTTTTTTTTTTTTTTTTTTTACACCTGTGGATTTCTTATATGGAATGGGTTCAGAAATGCTGCAAATCCGCAAAAAGAATTGACATGGTCATTTTTTAATCCGCTGCGTTTTCCGTGCCAAATTTTCCACACCATTAGCACAGCCTTTTTATTTTTCCATTGATTTACATTGTACTGTAACTAACTTGCAGATCTGCAGCATTTCTGTGTGGAAAAACTTGCTGCGGATCCGCAGGAAATCTGCAACGTGTGCACATAGTCTGACAGCTTTGGAACCACGGCTCTGACGGTGGTAGTTTTACTGCAGGTCAGAGCCGCCAGGGTTTCTCGTGCTGTCGTGCAGATAAAACAAACACCTGGTGTTCAAGAGGCCGAACCTGAACAGTAAGCCTTCACTTCCTGGTGAAGTCAATGTTCGGGGTCCGTGCCTGAATAGGTGTTTGGTACGGACCCCAAACAATACGGTTTGGGTTGACCCATCTCTACTCTTGATTAATCCTCAGACCCGTTGTTTACAGCATAGGGGTTTTTAGCATGCTGCCGCCCACATCAGCAATTTAACGACCACCGATACACCTTTTACCTGCAGCAGTTAAAGGTACTTATTGCTCAGTGCTGCTTTTTAATGGTTCCAAGAAATGTATAGCAACCCCCAGCGTCAGATTATCTCTGGGGTCTTGGCTGCCGGGGGGCGCAGTGCACCTGACGAGATCTGGCAGCAACAATAGGGGACTTCTCCTATTGGTTCATTTTGATCACTGTGGTAGGGTCGATCACAGTGATCAAAATAAAAAAGGTAAATCAAACCTCCCTTTATCACCCCCTTACTTAAGATAAAAAAAAGTTGTTTTTTTTTATTATACCCATTTTCCCATTATAATTGGGGTTATAGCTAGTGTTGCGGTTGGGTTTGGGGCTGGGGTTGGAGTTAGGATTGAGGGTTTCTACTTTCTAGGGTCTCCAAACGCGACATGGCGCAGTTATAGATTCCAGCCAATTTTGCGTTAAAGTCAAACGGTGCTCCCTCCCTACTGAGCACTGCCATGCGCCCAAACAGTGGCTTTCCCCCACATTTGGGGTATCTGCGTACTCGGGAGAAATTGCACAACAAATTTTGTGGTCCATTTTCTCCTGATACCCTTGTGAAAATTAAGTTTGGTTCCAAAATTGTTTTAAGTAGACGTGGGACATGTTAACTATTTTGTGCGATATGGCTCTGATTTAAGGGCACAAAAATGAAAAGTTTGAAAATTGCAACATTTTCAAAATTTTTGCCAAATTTCCATTATCGTAAACTCAAGTCATATCGAAGAACTTTTACCACTAACATGAAGTACAGTATGTCATGAAAAGTCTCAATCAGTAGAATCTGTTGAAGCATTTCAGAGCTGTAACCTCATAGTGATGGTGGTCAGGATTGTAAAAATTGGCCTTGTCATAAGGACTAAATTGGCTCTCACAAAGGAGTTTAACACTGGCGCTGACCATATCACACAGGATGGCTGTCATGTGGGTTATCGTATGACTTTCTTGGCTCCATCCTGAGGAGATTCTTTTTGCCTTCTATCTACTTGTACACTGACTTTTTCTGTGCCTGCATAGAATTGGGAGTCTCGCTTTCTTGGTTGATCCATGGCCAGCTGAGGACCTTTTTTAAAAGTGGAGTAGTTTTAAGCAGTGGTGGTTTCATGATTATGTTAAAACACATGGGCATTTTATAAACTTTGCTTCAAAGTGAAGAACCCTCTAAGTGTCTTTCTGTTCTCTATATAGGTTGATTACAAAGCTGATGAGTGGCTTATGAAGAATATGGACCCACTTAATGATAATATTGCCACATTGCTGAATCAGTCATCTGATAAATTTGTGTCAGAACTTTGGAAAGATGGTGAGAAGTAATTCCAAGTCTACTTTCAATTTTTTTTGCCTTCCCCAACCCTTCACCCTGAATGTAAAGTGATTGTCATTTTCCAGGTGTTGACACTAAAATCAGCGTGGGTGTAACAATTCCTTTTGATACTTTGTTCACTCTGATCTTCTGTTTGCAGCTTCTTTCTTTCCAACCTTATAATTTCTCCTTTCCGTTAGATCTACAGAAATGGCACTTACCTTGAGGTGATTCAAAGTAGCAGGTATTGTGCATGGTGTGGCTATTCACCTGCCTGTCTGTTTGGTGTCCTTCACAAATCATTAAACCCCAGTCCTGAAGTCTAGTTCATCGCTAAGCACCATTATGGAATTCTAAGAACGGAATAGCTGATAAATGTTCTAGCTTTTTCATACAGTTGAATGTTTGAGCCGTATTGGGTGTAACTGCCGGTTTACTTATTTGGATTTTTTTTGCTCATCCTTATGAACAAAGACTCATTTAGAAAGCGTTTGTCATTTATTGTTGTGTAATTGTTGATGAAATGTTGCCAATTCACTGATTTAAAGGGAACCTGTCGCCCCCAAAATCGATGGTGAGGTAAGCTCACCGTCATCAGGGGCTTATCTACAGCATTCTGTAGTGCTGTAGATAAACCGCTGATGTTACCTGAAAGAGGAGAAAAAAAATGTTAGATTATACTCACCCAGGGAAGGTCCTGCTCTGATGGGTGTCTCAGGTCCGCTCCGGCACATCCCATCTTCATTCCATGACGTCCTTCTGGTCTTCACGCCGCGGCTCCGGCGCAGGTGTACTGATCTGCCCTGTTGAGGGCAGAGCAAAGTACTGCAGTGCGCAGGCGCCGGGCCTCTGACCTTTCCAGCGCCTGCGCACTGCAGTACTTTGCTCTGCCCTCAACAGGGCAGTCAAAGTACGCCTGCGCCGGAGCCGCGGCGTGAAGACCAGAAGAGGACGTCATGGAATGAAGATAGGAGGCGCGGAGCAGACCTGAGACACCCATTTGACCAGACCGCAGCGGGACCGCCCCTGGGTGAGTATAATCTACCGTCTTTTTTTTCTCCTCTTTCAGGTTACATCAGCAGCTTATCTACAGCATTCTGTAATGCTCTAGATAAGCCCCTGATGACAGTGAGCTTACCTCACCATCAATTTTGGGGGTGACAGGTTCCCTTTAATTTGCTCTTAACATTTTCTAATGTGTGGATGAGATTTGTTAAATACTTAGTGCTGCCTTTATAATGCACAATGGATTTCTGCCCTCAGATTGTCAGTAATATGACTAACCTTAGACAATATAAGGGTATGCGCCCAGGTTGTGAAAACGTGACTTAAAATCTGCTGTAGATGTTTGGTTTTCACACTTGACACCATTTTTTGTGCTTTTAGATTTGTGCAGCTCAATCAATAAACATGCCAAATGGGGCCGTGTTTCCATAGTTTCTGCTACTGAAAGGGGGTCGGTCTCATATCTGAGCTCCTCACTCACCTGTTACATTGAGAGCACTTCTTACAAATGGTGCCGGGAAGAGTGATAATGTCTGCGTTATACCCTCTATGTAAAGTTCTTTCACTGTGCATTTTCACAAACGACAATTTTCATACTACCAAGGGGTCGAAAAATAGTTTTTGTTCTAAATGTTAGTAGAGGCTAAAGCATGAGCATCTGTATCACAATAGAATATATTTAATCACCAAACACACTTTGCATGGGTTTTTCCTTAGTGTTTTTTTTTTTTTTTTTTTTAAAGCTAGTTTATAACTTTGTACAACATTGCGATGGTTGGTTTAGTGCAGTGTTTCTCAAATCCTGTCCTCACGGCCCCAAACGCATCACGTTTTCAGGATTTCCTCTTCGCACAGGTGAGGACATGTGGCCGTTTCTAATGCCTTAATAATTCAATCACCTGTACAATACTAATGAAATCCTGAAAACACGATCTGTTGGGGACCGTGAGGACTGGAGTTTAAGAAACACTGGTTTAGAGGTTTCTATTTTTACAATCCTTTCTAAAAGACTGAACTTATAGCTGTATAACTATAGAAGTAACTAAAAAGAAACTAACTGTAGAAGTATAGTGTACTTCTACCTGTAATGATGTTGCACATTCAAAAGCTGGAACCCGAGGGGAAAAAAAGAAATATATATACATACACCCTACAATACAATAAGTAAATGGTAATAGTACATGTAAATAACAAAGTATATGGTTAATACGATTTTGATCAAAAAGCATACAAGCCATCCCACCACATGGTGTAACCATCGGGACAACCCTGACCTGTTTCTAGTATTAATACCGTACTTTGCTCTTGCTCACATTGATGTCATTTCAGAGTCCAATAGACACCTATCCATGGGATGCTATACAGATGAAATGCTTAGCTTTGTAAAAGCTGGAGTTGTGCTCCCGTTTTGAAGTACAAGGTTACAGCAAAAAACCTATATGCCGGTATACATGCTAAGTGTAAGAGCACGTTCACACTGGCCATTTCACAGACAAAACCCAAGAAAAAGCAATGCACATATACCCTACAGTATAAGTAATTAAGAGATAAGTGAGCACTAAAATGCTTGGGTGCTCATCTCGAGTAACGAGTACAATAAGAGTCAATGGGAAAACTGAGCATTATTCTGGTAGACCCTACAAGGATGTCTGGGAGGGGCAGTGAAAATGTTCAAATGGATGGGAAAAGTGCTGAATGGAAGGAGAACAGCGTGGGATAGACCCCTGGAAGCATCTGACTCCCAGATCACTGCTGAGAACAATGATGTAACACTTTTACTACACTTTAACCCGTTTATCCCATATGACGTACTATCCCGTCCATGTGACCTGGGACTTAATTCCCAGTGACGGGAAAGTTCGTCATATGTGATTGGCCGCGCTCTCAGGGGGAGCGCGGCCGGGCTGACGTATCACCCAACCCCAGATCACAAAAAATGGAGACGCTACAGGTATCGGCAAACTGCGCGATTTTTTTTTTTTTTTTTTTTTTTTTTTAAATCAAAGTTTGGAATTATTTTTTTTTACCACTTAAATAATAACCTAGACATGTTGGGTGTCTATGAACTTGTGATGACCTGGAGAATCATAATGGCAGGTGAGTTTTAGCATTTAGTGAACCTAGCGAAAAAGCCAAACAAAAAAAAGTGTGGGATTGCACTTCTTTTTTTTTTTTTGCAATTTCACCACACTTGGAATTTTTTTTTTTTCCCTGTTTTCTAGTACACGACATAATAAAACCAATGATGTCTTTCAAAAGTACAACTTGTCCCCAAAAAATAAGCCCTCACATGGCCATATTTACAAAAAAATAAAAAAGTTATGGCTAGGAGAAGGAGAGCTAAAAACGAAAACGCAAAACCAAAAAAACTGGGGTCATTAAAAAGATTAAAAGTGGGCCTCCCACACATTCCGTTCACATTGGTATGTATTGGTACTCCTAGACTCATTAAAGGGACACTGTCACCTGAATTTGGAGGGAACAATCTTCAGCCATGGAGGCGGGGTTTTCAGGTGTTTGATTCACCCTTTCCTTACATGCTGGCTGCAATATTGGATTGAAGTTCATTCTCTGTCCTCCATAGTACACGCCTGCGCAAGGTAAGATTGCCTTGTGCAGGCATGTACTACGGAGGACAGAGAAGGAACTTCAATCCAATATTGCAGCCAGCATGCAGCCAGCGGGTAAGGAAAGGGTGAATCAAAAACCCCAAAACCCCGCCTCTATGGCTGAAGATTGTTCCCTCCAAATTCAGGTGACAGTGTCCCTTTAAGGCTATGCACGAAGTGCAAGTCCTGCCAAAACCCCTGATGTCACACGGCCAGCCAATCACCGTAATGCCACAAGCAAGATTGCTATGGTGTTAAAATGACACGCCGGCAATCCCACTTGCTTATTGGCTGCGTAACAGGTGCCAAACGTGGAGCGGGGATTCGAGTTTTACATAGAGCATTGCTCTCCAAACAACGAGTACATCCGAGCACCATGATATTCAAGTGATAACAATATCACAGAGCATGTTCACTCATCCCTAGTAAATAACCTTACCATAGGTTCGTGTCTCAGTTGGGACCCTCTCCTGCTCTTGGGTATTCGCATTGTCATTGACGCATGGTAAAGTTTTAATACAAGTCAGGTGGATACATCTTGACATGGTGAGATGACTTCTATGTTTTTTTTTAATCAAATTAACATTAACGAAGTACTGTTAAATATTTTTACTATTTACCGTATTTTTCTGACGTATAAAACTACTTCTTTACACCCTGAAAATCTCCTCAAAAGTCGGGGTTGTCTTATATGTCAGGTACAGCATATGCGGAGCGGTCCCGGATGGTTCCCAGGGTCTGGAGGAGAAAAGACTCTCCTTCAGGCCCTGGGATCCATATTCATGTAAAAAAAAATATGGATATACTTACCTTCCGACGGCCCCCGGAGTTCTCCCGGCTCTCCGCGATGCATGCGGCGGCTTGCGTTCCCAGGGATGTATTGCACCTCAAAGGAGGTAAGACTACACTCGGTGTATAAGATGACCCCCGAAAAGTTGGGGGTCGTCTTATACGCCGAAAAATACGGGTACTTGCTGTAGCATATGCTTTTTTTTTTTTTTCTTGGGTTTTGTCTGTGAAATGAGCAGTGTGAACATGCTCTTACACTTTGAACTTATACCAGCTTATATTACAGGACAGTTTATTGGCTTTTGTTCCAGTCAAAAGCTGGCGTCAACGCAGCAGAAAAAAAAACATTCCACCACTATGGCCAATGTTTGTTTGTTTTTTGGGTATGAGACATGTCAGACAGCCCTGATCTCCTTATGTAACATGCATTATAAGGAAGCATTGGGAGTAGAGCATAATGATACCTTTCTGATAAGGCCTCCCCAGTCAGCCTGTGGGAATGGGATGCACTGTTGAGTTTAGCTGGTTTTTTTTTTTTTTTTTTTTTTTTTTGATCCGCTCCTCTCACAGCATGGTTACCTCAGCTGTACTGCTGTACTGTAGGGGCCACTAATCGCTAGTCAGCTGTGGTCAGGATAACTTGTACTTGCTCTACAGTCTGATTAGAGCAGGCTGTTATTAGATTTTGCCCTGGAGTGGCCAGATCAGACCAGCTACTCCTGTGAGGCAGACTGCTCTGCAGTGAGAGCAGAATCAGAAAGTGAGTCTAGAAAACCGAAGTGTGCCACTGATATCTATTGTGCTATGGACTGTATATGGGGTGTATGGGGGGTACAACAGAGCTGACATTGCTAGGAGGAGAAAAAAGCAAATAGAAGGGATTGTAATATGACACATCTAGATAAAGCTGTACTGCCCCATCTCCCCACATGGACTGGCTGGGACCTTATCTGAAAGGCGCTAGTCATCTGTACTCTATTCCAATGCTCCTCATGCAGGAGGTTAGACCAGGAGAGCAAAGATTAATCTGCTCAGCAGTCACTTTTACATCATGTGTCCAGTTCAGCATGAAAACTGTCGCAGTGTCCTTTTCAAGTTATACAAAATGTTTATACAAGCTGTTACTGTACATATGGCAGCAAAACAGTTCTGTGCATTAAGATTGTTTTAAACTAATATAAAAAATATATATTTTATATTATATAGTATATTATATATTATGTTATATAGTATATTATATAGTAAATATTATATTGTATATTAAATAAATAAAATATTTTTTTCCTCTCCTTGTATGCCATTGTAGTGGATCGCATTGTCGGCTTGGATCAAGTTGCAGGCATGGGTGACTCTGCATCACCTGGAGTATTTAAGACGAGAAAAGGAATGTTCCGTACTGTAGGTCAATTATACAAGGAACAACTGTCTAAACTTATGGCCACTCTAAGAAACACAAATCCAAACTTTGTACGTTGCATCATCCCTAACCATGAGAAAAAGGTACTATATGATGCAATTTGCTATCTGTGCAAAGAATGATCAAGTAATTATTGTAATCTTGAAACAGTAGATTTTGCTTTTTATCCCCTCTAGGCTGGTAAATTGGACGCCCACTTGGTGCTAGATCAGCTGCGCTGTAATGGTGTGCTGGAGGGCATCAGAATCTGCAGACAAGGCTTTCCCAATAGAGTTGTTTTCCAAGAGTTTCGGCAAAGGTAGGGACTGTAAATTGGTTCTAAGATTGTACAATAGTTTATTACTCAATTTAAATTGCCCTGGAAGTTGGGCTGTTTAAAAAAAAGTTGAACAATGGTTTTAAGAAAAACCAGTGTAGGTAACGAAATCACAAGGTTCTGTTTTTATGCCCGGTCTACGTTTTTCACTTACAATTTTGTGTATAATGTAAACCAGCCAAAAAAAGTTAAAGGCTTGTTTTTTTTTTTTTTGTTTTATGCATGTTTCACATTTGACTTGTTGGCATGTTCCTTTTTTTTCACTTCGACTTCTAGTAGATGCAGAAAATCTATGGGGAAAATCTGCTTTTAAAACTTAACGTTCGCACGATAAATTGGCATGTTGTGGACTTGAAACAAGCATCGCAGGTCAATTTTATGCTGAGTAAATAAAAGCTCAGGGGGAAGAAGTTTCTATAAATCCCATCCATGCTGCTGGAACTGAGACTCTGCATTTTTGACGCAGCAAAAAAATATGGAACCCCAAAAAAACTCAATAAAAATTCACCATGAGCATAAAGCCTAATACCTACAGGCTATAATTTTCATAGGTTATAATATTTGAGCCTATAACTTTCCATAAATTTGTCAAATGTTTATATACTTGGTCAACCTTTGAAGGGAGGATGGATGGGGTCATGCATCGCAACATTTTGGCCAACAACCTTCCTCCCTCAGTAAGAATACTGAAGATGGATCGTGGATGGGTTCTCCAGCATGACAATTACCTAAAACACAGTCGCGGCAACGGAGTGGCTCCGTAAGAAGCTTTACAAGGTCCTGGTGTGGCCTAGCCAGTCTCCATACCTAAACCCAATAGAAAGTGTTTGCCCAGTGGCAGACCCAAGATCTGGAGAAGATCTGTATGGAGTGGGCCAAAATCCCTGCTGCAGTGTATGCAAACATGGTCAAGAATGACAGGAAACATCTGACCTCTCCAATTTCAAACAAATGTTTCTGAACCTAACATGAAGTTCTATTTTATTCGGTCTCCCATGACCGTACCACGAGAGAGGGGATCCGCCCTTCAGGGACAGGAAACCTTTCAGACATAAAAGGGTGGTACCTCTCTCCCTCATCAGTTGGCTTCCTCTCCCTGACAGGGGAACCTTGTCCGACATACCTTTTTGAAGAGGTAGAAGATTGAAGGTTTTGCCCAGGCCCGTCTTGGTCCCCTATCTCGGTCTGTCCGGTGTGCTGTAAGCGCCACTTTGCAGGGGGGCTGCAGGTGTAGGCGACAGCAGATGAAGCAGCCTCCAGGAGGGAGAGCTAACTTGAGGAATGGTCCGTCGCCGCAGGTGCTGATGAGTAGGCTGGCGCTATCCCCAGCGGTCTCGATAATGCTGACAGGTTTTTTTTTCCCGGAGGCCGCGGCGGTGGCTCATGCATCCATATTGGGGCAGCTACGGGGCATCTGGTGCGCTCTGACGGCAGGGCCAGGTCGCGACCTGTGATGCGGCCAGCGTGGGGCGGGGCCTGATGACACGACCGTAGGTTTGATGCAGCCGCAGGCGTGACATGTCAGGCATGCGCTGTAGATGCCGCTGGAGGTCCTTGATGACGCGGTGGGGCACGCCCTGATGACGTCGGGGTCACCAGAGAACATGACGTTCGTTGGAAGGGGGACATACCTGGACAACGGTGAGGCCATGCGTGGAGCGGAGGTCAGGGCCAAAAAAGGGATGTAGCCGCACGTGGTCTGAGTGCACCGTCGCAGGGGAGGGTGACTTTAAGCGATTGGAAGAGCACCAGGCAAACCATTGTAGTATCCTGCTGGCCCCTACCGGGGACAGTATCTGAGGGAATGACCAGCTATTTAAGGCGGCCAGGATGGCAGCCAGCTGCTTCCAGGTCCATTTTTAAAGATGGAGTCACCAGGGCAGCAGCTACTCACGGAGAAGCCCCATGTAAGGACTACCCAACGGTGAGCTAGAAAGTGGTCGCGCTGATGGCTTAAGGATTAGACAAAGGAATAGCCTGGATAAATCTCCAGCCCATAAGGACAACCCGGTGGCTGAGGGTGACACCCCCCTCATGCCCCCCCTCCCCCGGCACGTGGATTACAGTACCATTCAGTTATGGGTAAGTGATCTTCGAGAAAGTTCACTTGTTGATGTCAGAGCAGAGGTTCAGTGAGCTCCCTTTCCCAGGAGAGTATTGTTAGAAGACTACCTAGATCTCCTGTCCGTATCGGGGAGTGACTCGCAGGGGAGGCTATACCAGATTCATCCTCATTGTCTTCATCTTCAGAGACCCGGTCAAGCCACTCCGGTTTCCCGCTGGACAAGTTGAACCGGTTAGTGAAGGCAGTAAACAGTACAATGGGTATTGTGGAACCCCAGCCGGAGAGGTCCATCCAGGACATGTTTGAGGGGCTGAATTGGAAAACCCACAGATCCTTTCCAGTTAACGAAAAGGAATGGAAAAAAACCTGAAAGGAAAGGTTCTCTACCTCCAGCCTTCAAAAGTAGGTACCCTTTTGAGGATTCAGCCTCATCCTCATGAGATAAAGCCCAAAATTAAACGCAGCTGTCGCTAAAGCGTCCAGGAAAACCTCTACCATTTGAGGATATGGGAAGTTTGAAGGACCAGTTGGACAGGAAATCTGATGTTTTTCTAAATGGTGCCAGGGAAACGTCGGCAGGATCCCTTAGGCCAGCAGTAACGGCTACCTGCACAGGTAGATCATTGATGGACTGGTTAGACCAATTAGAGAAACATAGAGAGGACTTCTAGAGAAGATACCCTTTCCTCCCTTCCTATGATCCAGGGAGCTGCTGCCTTTATATCAGATACTTCTGCGGACTCTGTAAGGTTAGCAGCAAGGGCGAGCAACCATTTCCAGTGCTGCTTGCAGGACCTTATGGCTGAAGAGTTGACCCAAGCGGTATGTCCAGCTATCGCCCCATATCTTTGCTCCCATTTTCTTCCAAACTCCTTGAGCAGCATTTCCATGTTGAACTTTCCTCTCACTTTGCATCTAACTCTCTCTCTTCGACAACCTACAATCTGGCTTCCGTCCCCACCATTCCACTGAGACTGTCCAGACCAAAATTACTAACGACTTACTTACAGCCAAAGCGAACAGACCATTCTCTATACTCCTCCTCCTAGACCTGTCCTCTGCCTTCGACACAGTTGACCACTGCCTCCTACTACATATCCTCTCTTCCTTTGGGGTCAAAGACCTTGCCCTATCTTGGATCTCCTCATACCTTGCCCAACCGCACATTTAGCGTTTCCTACTCCCATACTACCTATTCATCTCGCCCCCTCTGTTGGAGTCCCCCAAGGCTCTGTCCTAGAACCCTTACTCTTCTCAATCTATACACTCGGCCTGGGACAACTCATAAGGTCCTATGGCTTCCAGTACAATATGCCGATGACACTCGGATCTACATCTCTGGCCCAGATGTCACCTCTCTGCTCTCCAGAATCCCAGAGTGTCTATCAGCCATATCCTCCTTCTCCTCTTGCTTCCTCAAGCTTAATGTGGACAAATCTGAACTCATTATCTTTCATCCATCACGCATATCTTCCCTACCTGATCTATCTATCAAAATAAATGAAATCACACTTTCCCCTGTCCCCAAAATCCGCTGCCTCGGAGTAACCCTTGACTGTCTTGTCCTTCAAATCGCACATCCAAGCTCTCTCCACCTCCTGTCTCCTCCAGCTCAAAAATATTTCCATAATCTGTCATTTCCTCAACCCACACTCTACAAAAATGCTCGTGCATGCCCTAATCATATCCCGCCTCCACTACTGCAACATACTCCTCTGTGGCCTACCTTCTAACACTCTCGCACCCCTCCAGTCCATCCTTAACTCTGCTGCCCGACTAATCTCTCTCCTCGCTACACTCCTGCTTCACCTCTTTGCAAATCCCTTCACTGGCTCCCAATTTCCCAGCGTATCCAGTTTAAATTACGAACACTGACCTACAAAGCCATCCATAACCTTTCTCCTCCGTATATTTCCACACTAACCTCTCAATATCTTCCCTCACGTAATCTCCAGTCCTCCCAAGACCACCTCTCCTCCACGCTTATTCGCTCCTCACTCAATCGCCTCCAAGACTTTTCCCGAATATCACCCATCCTCCGGAATTCAGTGCCCCAACACATCCGGTTATCCTCTACTTTTGGATCCTTCAAAAGAAACCTGAAAACCCACCTCTTCAAGGAAGCTTACAGCTTGTGAAGACCCCACAGCCACCTCAACACCATTGGAGCTACTGCAACCCTCTACCTACTGTCCCCTTCGCCATAATCCTGTAGAATGTAAGCCCACAAGGGCAGGGTCCTCTTCCCTCTGTACCAGTCTGTCATTGTTGGTTTTGTTTACTGTAAGTGATATTTGTATTTTGATGTAACCCCTTCTCATGTACAGCACCATGGAATTAACCCCTTTCTGACATCTGACGTACTATCCCGTCGAGGTGGGGTGGGCCCCCGTATGCCCACCGACGGAATAGTATGTGATACGCGATCGGCCACTCTCACCGGGGGAGCGCGGCCGATCGCAGCCGGGTGTCAGCTGCCTATCGCAGCTGACATCCGGCACTATGTGCACGGAGCGGTCACGGACCGCCCCCGGCATGATCGCGGTGTGCCGGCGGTGCAGGGAAGAATCGCGCAGGGAGGGGGCTCCCTGCGGGCTTCCCTGAGACCCCTGCAGCAACGCTTGGTAAGCCTGCAGTTATGTAAGGCAGATCGCTGATCTGACAGGGATGTGCAATCTGTCAGATCAACGATCTGTGATTTCCCTCCCCCGGGACAGTGTTAAAAAAATTTCAAATGTGTAAAAAAATTAAAAAAAAAAATCCTAAATAATGGAAAAAAAAAAAATATATATATATACATAGTTACATAGTTACATAGTTATTAAGGTTGAAGGAAGACTATATGTCCATCTAGTTCAACCCATAGCCTAACCTAACATGCCCTAACATGTTGATCCAGAGGAAGGCAAAAAAACCCCATGTGCAAAGAGTAAGCTCCACATTGGGGAAAAAAATTCCTTCCCGACTCCACATACGGCAATCAGACTAGTTCCCTGGATCAACGCCCTATCAAGGAATCTAGTGTATATACCCTGTAACATTATACTTTTCCAGAAAGGTATCCAGTCCCCTCTTAAATTTAAGTAACGAATCACTCATTACAACATCACATGGCAGAGAGTTCCATAGTCTCACTGCTCTTACAGTAAAGAATCCATGTCTGTTATTATGCTTAAACCTTTTTTCCTCCAACCGCAGAGGATGCCCCCTTGTCCCTGTTTCAGGTCTATGATTAAAAAGATCATCAGAAAGGTCTTTGTACTGTCCCCTCATATATTTATACATTAAAATGAGATCACCCCTTAGTCTTCGTTTTTCCAAACTAAATAGCCCCAAGTGTAATAACCTATCTTGGTATTGCAGACCCCCCAGTCCTCTAATAACCTTGGTCGCTCTTCTCTGCACCCGCTCCAGTTCAGCTATGTCTTTCTTATACACCGGAGACCAGAACTGTGCACAGTATTCTAAGTGTGGTCGAACTAGTGACTTGTATAGAGGTAAAATTATATTCTCCTCATGAGCATCTATGCCTCTTTTAATGCATCCCATTATTTTATTTGCCTTTGTAGCAGCTGCCTGACACTGGCCACTGAATTTAAGTTTGTCATCCACCCATACACCCAGGTCTTTTTCATTGACGGTTTTGCCCAGAGTTTTAGAATTAAGCACATAATTATACATCTTATTACTTCTACCCAAGTGCATGACCTTACATTTATCCCCATTAAAGCTCATTTGCCATTTATCAGCCCAAGCTTCTAGTTTACATAAATCATCCTGTAGTATAAAATTGTCCTCCTCTGTATTGATTACCCTGCAGAGTTTAGTGTCATCTGCAAATATTGAAATTCTACTCTGAATGCCCCCTACAAGGTCATTAATAAATATGTTAAAAAGAAGAGGGCCCAATACTGACCCCTGTGGTACCCCACTGCTAACCGCTACCCAGTCCGAGTGTGCTCCATTAATAACCACCCTTTGTTTCCTATCCCTGAGCCAGCTCTCAACCCACTTGCACATATTTTCCCCTATCCCCATTATTCTCATTTTATGTATCAACCTTTTGTGTGGCACCGTATCAAAAGCTTTTGAAAAGTCCATATACACTACATCCACTGGGTTCCCTTGGTCCAATCCGGAACTTACCTCTTCATAGAAACCGATCAAATTAGTCTGACATGAACGGTCCCTAGTAAACCCGTGCTGATACTGGGTCATGAGGTTATTCCTCTTCAGATACTCCAGTATAGCGTCCCTTAGAATGCCCTCCAGGATTTTACCCACAGTAGAGGTTAAGCTTACTGGCCTATAGTTTCCGAGTTCAGTTTTTGTTCCCTTTTTGAATATTGGCACCACATTTGCTATACGCCAGTCCTGTGGCACAAACCCTGTTATTATGGAGTCTTTAAAGATTAAAAACAATGGTCTATCAATGACTGTACTTAATTCCTGCAGTACTCGAGGGTGTATCCCATCCGGGCCCGGAGATTTGTCAATTTTAGTGATTTTTAGACGCCGCCGCACTTCCTGCTGGGTTAAGCAGGTGACATTTAATTGGGAATTTTTATCACTAGACATTTTGTCTGCCATGGGATTTTCTTGTGTAAATACTGATGAAAAAAAGTCATTTAGCATATTGGCTTTTTCCTCATCCTCATCCACCATCTCACCCAGACTATTTTTAAGGGGGCCAACACTATCATTTTTTAGTTTCTTACTATTTATGTAGTTAAAGAATATTTTAGGATTATTTTTACTCTCTCTGGCAATGAGTCTCTCTGTCTCAATCTTTGCTGCCTTGATTTGCTTTTTACAGAATTTATTTAATTTTCTGTATTTATTTAATGCCTCCTCGCTACCTACTTCCTTTAATTCTCTAAATGCTTTCTTTTTGTCCCTTATTGCGCCCCTTACAGCTCTATTTAGCCATATTGGTTTATATATATATTATTATTATTATTATTATTATTATTATTATTATTATTATTATTATTATTATTATTATTATTATTATTATTATTATTATTATTATTTTATTTATATAGCGCCAACATATTCCGCAGCGCTTTACAAATTATAGAGGGGACTTGTACAGACAATAGACATTACAGCATAACAGAAATACAGTTCAAAACAGATACCAGGAGGAGTGAGGGCCCTGCTCGCAAGCTTACAAACTATGGGGAAAAGGGGAGACACGAGAGGTGGATGGTAACAATTGCTTTAGTTATTCGGACCAGCTATAGTGTAAGGCTCAGGTGTTCATGTAAAGCTGCATGAACCAGTTATCTGCCTAAGTATGTAGCAGTACAGACACAGAGGGCTAATAACTGCACAAAGCGTATGAGAACATGATGCGAGGAACCTTTTTTTTTTTTATAAATAGGCCACACAGGGATCGTTAGGTTAATGCATTGAGGCGGTAGGCCAGTCTGAACAAATGAGTTTTTAGGGCACGCTTAAAACTGTGGGGATTGGGGATTAATCGTATTAACCTAGGTAGTGCATTCCAAAGAATCGGCGCAGCACGTGTAAAGTCTTGGAGACGGGAGTGGGAGGTTCTGATTATTGAGGATGCTAACCTGAGGTCATTAGCGGAGCGGAGGGCACGGGTAGGGTGGTAGACTGATACCAGGGAGGAGATGTAGGGTGGTGCTGAGCCATGGAGTGCTTTGTGGATGAGGGTAGTAGTTTTGTACTGGATTCTGGAGTGGATGGGTAGCCAGTGTAATGACTGGCACAGGGTATAATATAAAAATATATATATATATATATATATATACACACACACATAAATACATTTATGTAAATAAAATAAAAAACAATAAAAGGACACATTTAGTATCGCCACGTCCGTACCGACCCGACCTATAAAACTGGCCCACTAGTAAACACCGTAGAAAAAAAGGCAAAAAACGCTTTATCATACCGCCGAACAAAAAGTGGAATAACACGCGATCAAAAAGACAGATATAAATAACCATGGTACCGCTGAAAACGTCATCTTGTCCCGCAAAAAACGAGCCGCCATACAGCATCATCAGCACAAAAATTAAAAAGGTAAAGTCCTGAGAATAAAGCGATGCAAAAATAATTATTTTTTCTATAAAATAGTTTATCGTATAAAAGCGCCAAAACATAAAAAATGATGTAAATGAGGTATCGCTGTAATTGTACTGACCCGTAGAATAAAACTGCTTTATCAATTTTACCAAACGCGGAACGGTATAAACGCCTCCCCCAAAAGAAATTCATGAATAGCTGGTTTTTGGTCATTCTGCCTCACAAAAATCGGAATAAAAAGCGATCAAAAAATGTCACATGCCCAAAAATGTTACCAATAAAAACGTCAACTCGTCCCGCAAAAACAAGACCTCACATGACACTGTGGACCAAAATATGGAAAAATTATAGCTCTCAAAATGTGGTAACGCAAAAAATATTTTTTGCAATAAAAAGCGTCTTTCAGTGTGTGACTGCTGCCAATTATAAAAATCCGCTAAAAAACCCGCTATAAAAGTAAATCAAACCCCCCCTTCATCACCCCCTTAGTTAGGGAAAATTTTAAAAAATGTGTTTATTTCCATTTTCCCATTAGTGTTGGGGCTGGGGCTAAAGCTGGGGTTGGGGCTAAAGTTGGGGTTGGGGTTTAGATTACATTTACGGTTGGGAATAGGGTTGGGATTAGGGTTAGGGGTGTGTCAGGGTTAGATATGTGGTTAGGGTTACTGTTGGGACTAGGGTTAGGGGTGTGTTTGGATTAGGGTTTCAGTTATAATTGGGGGGTTTCCACTGTTTAGGCACATCAGGGGCTCTCCAAACGCGACATGGCGTCCGATCTCAATTCCAGCCAATTCTGCGTTGAAAAAGTAAAACAGTGCTCCTTCCCTTCCGAGCTCTCCCGTGTGCCCAAACAGGGGTTTACCCCAACATATGGGGTATCGGCGTACTCAGGACAAATAGGACAACAGCTTTTGGGGTCCATTTTCTCCTGTTACCCTTTGTAAAATAAAACAAATTGGAGCTGAAGTAAATTATTGGTGAAAAAAAGTGAAATGTTCATTTTTATTTAAACATTCCAAAAATTCCTGTGAAGCACCAGAAGGGTTAATAAACTTTTTGAATATGGTTTTGAGCACCTTGAGGGGTGCAGTTTTTAGAATGGTGTCACACTTGGGTATTTTTTATCATATAGACCCCTCAAAATGACTTCAAATGAGATGTGGTCCCTAAAAAAAAAAAAAAATGGTGTTGTAAAAATAAGAAATTGCTGGTCAACGTTTAACCCTTATAACTCACTAACAAAAAAAAAAATTTGGTTCCAAAATTGTGCTGATGTAAAGACATGTGGGAAATGTTACTTAAGTGTTGTGTTACATATATCTGTGATTTAATTGCATAAAAATTCAAAGTTTGAAAATTGTGAAATTTTCAAAATTTTCGCCAAATTTCCGTTTTTTTCATAAACACAGGTAATATGAGAGAAATTTTACCACTATCATGAAGTACAATATCACGAGAAAACAATGTCAGAATCACAGGGATCGGTTGAAGCGTTCCAGAGTTATAACCTCATAAAGGGACAGTGGTCAGAATTGTAAAAATTGGCCCGGTCATTAACGTGCAAACCACCCTTGGGGGTAAAGGGGTTAATGGTGCTATATAAATAAATAATAAAGTGTTGGCCAGGGGATATCCAGGCCAGATCAAAATTGTGCAGTATTCCGTGCAAAGGAGTTCATTTGTTTGGCCCAGTATTCAATGAACTTCTGGAGAAGGTAGGGGATAGCAAGAAAAAGTTCCCTACCTTGACAGGACCTTCATATGGGCGTGACTTCGGCAAGAGGTGGTCCGGCCGTAGGGGGTCAGCTAGAGGTAAGAGCAGATGAAAAACACCGCCACCTGTAAGTAGCTAAGCATTTATTCGGTCTCCCATGACAACACCAAAAGAGAATTACAGAGATATAAAGAAAGTAGGGAGGGACTACTGCCTCAAGCACCCTTCTCCCAAATGTGAGATCGGAGGAGCCACCCAAATCCAGTCTATAATGCTTAAAGAACATGGATGAAGACCATGTAGCTGCCTTACATATGTCCTCAATCGACACTTCCGATCTCTCTGCCCAGGATGTCACCATGTCATTTTCTATTGTCTCAAATATTTCATGGAATAAAATGTAATTTAGTAAAAAATATTTCAAGGTGGTTTTCTGGTTCTTATTTTTAGATTTGCTCATAGTTGAAGTGTACCTACGATTAAAATTAGACCTCTCCATTTTTCCTTTGTAGATGGAAAAACTTGCAAAATCTGCAGGGTAGCAAAGAAATCCAAACCAAATCGCTCGCTAGGAGATTCCACTGCTCTAGCCAGGAACATAAGAGATCAGCCTTACTTTTGGGCAGATCCAAATCTGTAACGAGCTCATTCAATTCACTTTGATTCAGTTCAGGTTGAGGACAAAGTCTGGGTCATGAGGAACATGCTTCATGACACAAGGTGCTCTTTTCTTCCTTGACTTAACTGTTCTGGGACTTTAAGAACCAGCAGTTCTTGTGTGTGGTACTAGGTGTATTGCAGATGTAATGTTTATATACTGTCCACTTCACTTTCTTCCTTAACCCCTTTCTGACCTCGGACGGGAAGTATGTCTGAGGTCAGAACCCCCTCTTTGATGCGGGCTCTGGCGGTGAGTCCACATCAAAGCTGGGACATGTCGGCTGATTTGTACAGCTGACATGTGCCCGCAATAGCGGCCGGTGGAATCGCGGTCCACCTGCCGCTTTTAACTAATTAAATGCCGCTGTCAAATGCGGACAGCGGCATTTAACTAGTGCTTCCAGCCATCGGGCCGAAAATGAGTGCATATCTGACCCTCGTCACATGATCGGGGGTCAGCAATGTGTCAGCATGACAACCAGAGGTCTTTTGAAGACTTCTATGGTTGCTGATGGTGGATTGCTGTGAGCGCCAGCCTGTGGTCGGCGCTCATAGCAATGCAGTAAATCTACTACATAGGAGCAATCTGAGCATCGCTCCTATGTAGCAGAGCCGATCAGGCTATGCCAGCTTCTAGCCTCCCATGGAGGCTATTGAAGCATGGTATAAGTGGGAGAAATTTTTTTTTTTTTTTAAAAATATGAAAAAAAAATATCTAAGTTTAAATCTCCCCCTTTTGCTCCATTCAAAATAAAACCATAAAAATCAAATCTACACATATTTGGTATCTCCGCGTTCAGAATCGCCCGATCTATCAATAAAAAAAGGATTAACCTGATATAGCTAAACTGCGTAGCGAGAAAAATTTGAAACGCCAGTTACTTTTTTTTTTGGTCGGCGCGACATTGCATTAAAATGCAATAACGGGCGATCGAAAGAACGCACTGCACCAAAATGGTATCACTAAAAATGTCAGCTCGCCACGCAAAAAGCAAGCCCTCACCCAAACACAGAACACGAAAAATGGAGACGCTACGGGTATTGGAAAACTGCGCTTTTTTTTTTTTTTTTTTTAACCACTTGCTTAACAAATAACCTAGACATGTATGGTGTCTATGAACTCGTAATGACTTGGACAATGAAAATGGCAGGTAGGTCAGTTTTAGCATTTGGTGAACCTAGCAAAAAAAGCCAAACAAAAAACAAGAGTGGGATTGCTCTGTTTTGCAATTTCACCACACTTGGAAACTTACAGTTTAATGTAGTTCAAAAGTACAACTTGTCCCGCAAAAAATAAGCTCTCTCATGACCATATTGACGGAAAAATAAAAAAATTAATGCTGTCAAGGGGAGCAAAGAACGAAAATGCAAAACTGAAAGCTGGGGTCATGAAGGGGTTAAAACTCCTTTCCTGATGGGAGCCACAATGCAGGAATGGCAACTGGTAGTCTGATCGGTTGCCTCTCTCCAGATCATTGGGACTGCAAAAGAGATAAATTGCCTCTTCCCATGCAACCACTGGGTAAGATGTGATGCATGTGTGGAGCCCAACTCTTGTGCTGATTTTCTATTCTGCAGCCAAAATACAGGTTGTAGCTTTCCTAAGGCTGGGTTCCCATTGCGTTATGGGACCGCGTTAAACGGACAGCGTTGCACGGCGAAATTAACGCCGTGCAACGCGGCCGTTAACGCGCCCATTCACGCTAATGGGAACGCACTTCACTAGCGCGTGCCATGTTCGGCACGCGCTAGCGACGCGCCGGTGATTCCTGGCGCGCCGCGGACGCTGCTTGCAGCGTCCGAGGCGCGCCCGCGGTCCGTTCCCCGCTCTCGCAGATCGGGGATCTGCGAGAGCGGGGACGTTACCGCGACCCCGACCGCAGCCCCATAGAAAACATTGCGTTAGCGCAATCCGCTAGCGCTAAACGGATTGCACTAACGCAATGTGACCCTAGCCTTATCATGGTAGTCAAGTTTCACCTTTTTGATACAAAAATGACTTCTGCATATGAAGCAAAAAACTATCCGCTTTGTTACTGCACAAACAAGGCATATCTGAAGAGACCTGACAAATGCTAAGAAACTAGGCTAATTCTAAAGCTGTGTATGCCTTACACAGAGCATTTATAAAAGTAGCTGATGCAACTGCTATTATAGGATTGTCGTCGGAGTGGAGTTGGCATTTTTTGAGTAGTCACCTTAAGATAGAATACTGTAGGCTTAATAGGTTACATAGTTGCATAGTTATTAAGGTTGAAGGAAGACTATATGTCCATCTAGTTCAACCCATAGCCTAACCTAACATGCCCTAACATGTTGATCCAGAGGAAGGCAAAAAAACCCCATGTGCAAAGAGTAAGCTCCACATTGGGGAAAAAAATTCCTTCCCGACTCCACATACGGCAATCAGACTAGTTCCCTGGATCAACGCCCTATCAAGGAATCTAGTGTATATACCCTGTAACATTATACTTTTCCAGAAAGGTATCCAGTCCCCTCTTAAATTTAAGTAATGAATCACTCATTACAACATCACACGGCAGAGAGTTCCATAGTCTCACTGCTCTTACAGTAAAGAATCCGTGTCTGTTATTATGCTTAAACCTTTTTTCCTCCAACCGCAGAGGATGCCCCCTTGTCCCTGTTTCAGGTCTATGATTAAAAAGATCATCAGAAAGGTCTTTGTACTGTCCCCTCATATATTTATACATTAAAATGAGATCACCCCTTAGTCTTCGTTTTTCCAAACTAAATAGCCCCAAGTGTAATAACCTATCTTGGTATTGCAGACCCCCCAGGCCTCTAATAACCTTGGTCGCTCTTCTCTGCACCCGCTCCAGTTCAGCTATGTCTTTCTTATACACCGGAGACCAGAACTGTGCACAGTATTCTAAGTGTGGTCGAACTAGTGACTTGTATAGAGGTAAAATTATATTCTCCTCATGAGCATCTATGCCTCTTTTAATGCATCCCATTATTTTATTTGCCTTTGTAGCAGCTGCCTGACACTGGCCACTGAATTTAAGTTTGTCATCCACCCATACACCCAGGTCTTTTTCATTGACGGTTTTGCCCAGAGTTTTAGAATTAAGCACATAATTATACATATTATTACTTCTACCCAAGTGCATGACCTTACATTTATCCCCATTAAAGCTCATTTGCCATTTATCAGCCCAAGCTTCTAGTTTACATAAATCATCCTGTAATATAAAATTGTCCTCCTCTGTATTGATTACCCTGCAGAGTTTAGTGTCCTCTGCAAATATTGAAATTCTACTCTGAATGCCCCCTACAAGGTCATTAATAAATATGTTAAAAAGAAGAGGGCCCAATACTGACCCCTGTGGTACCCCACTGCTAACCGCTACCCAGTCCGAGTGTGCTCCATTAATAACCACCCTTTGTTTCCTATCCCTGAGCCAGCTCTCAACCCACTTGCACATATTTTCCCCTATCCCCATTATTCTCATTTTATGTATCAACCTTTTGTGTGGCACCGTATCAAAAGCTTTTGAAAAGTCCATATACACTACATCCACTGGGTTCCCTTGGTCCAATCCGGAACTTACCTCTTCATAGAAACTGATCAAATTAGTCTGACATGAACGGTCCCTAGTAAACCCGTGCTGATACTGGGTCATGAGGTTATTCCTCTTCAGATACTCCAGTATAGCGTCCCTTAGAATGCCCTCCAGGATTTTACCCACAGTAGAGGTTAAGCTTACTGGCCTATAGTTTCCGAGTTCAGTTTTTGTTCCCTTTTTGAATATTGGCACCACATTTGCTATACGCCAGTCCTGTGGCACAGACCCTGTTATTATGGAGTCTTTAAAGATTAAAAATAATGGTCTATCAATGACTGTACTTAATTCCTGCAGTACTCGAGGGTGTATCCCATCCGGGCCCGGAGATTTGTCAATTTTAGTGATTTTTAGACGCCGCCGCACTTCCTGCTGGGTTAAGCAGGTGACATTTAATTGGGAATTTTTATCACTAGACATTTTGTCTGCCATGGGATTTTCTTGTGTAAATACTGATGAAAAAAAGTCATTTAGCATATTGGCTTTTTCCTCATCCTCATCCACCATCTCACCCAGACTATTTTTAAGGGGGCCAACACTATCATTTTTTAGTTTCTTACTATTTATGTAGTTAAAGAATATTTTAGGATTATTTTTACTCTCTCTGGCAATGAGTCTCTCTGTCTCAATCTTTGCTGCCTTGATTTGCTTTTTACAGAATTTATTTAATTTTCTGTATTTATTTAATGCCTCCTCACTACCTACTTCCTTTAATTCTCTAAATGCTTTCTTTTTGTCACTTATTGCGCCCCTTACAGCTCTATTTAGCCATATTGGTTTCCTCCTATTTCTAATATGTTTATTCCCATACGGTATATACTGTGCACAGGTCCTATCCAGGATGCTAATAAACGTCTCCCATTTTCTCTGTGCATTTTTGTGTCTCAGGATATCGTCCCAGTTAATTGCACCAAGATCCTCTCTCATCCGTTGGAAATTTGCCCTCCTGAAGTTTAGTGTCCTTGTAACCCCTCTACTACACATCTTTTTAAAGGATACATGAAAACTTATTATTTTGTGATCGCTATTTCCCAAGTATCCCCCAACCCTTATATTTGATATGCGGTCTGGCCTGTTGGTTAATATTAGGTCTAGCAGTGCCCCCCTTGTTGGGTCCTGAACCAGTTGTGAAAGGTAATTGTCTCTCATAATTGTCAAAAACCGATTACCTTTGCTGGAACTGCAGGTTTCTGTTCCCCAATCTATTTCAGGGTAGTTGAAGTCCCCCATAATAATGACTTCTCCTTGAGTCGCAGCTTCATCTATTTGCTTTACGAGGATATTCTCCATTGCTTCCATTATTTTTGGAGATTTATAACAAACCCCTATCAGTAATTTATTATTTTTTCCCCCTCCCCTTATCTCCACCCACAGGGATTCTACATTTTCATTAAATTCACCTATATTATCGCGCAGGATGGGTTTTAAGGATGATTTTACATATAGACACACCCCTCCCCCTCGCTTATCTGTACGGTCATTTCTGAACAGGCTATAGCCCTGCAAGTTAACAGCCCAGTCATGGCTCTCATCCAGCCACGTTTCAGATATCCCCACCATGTCATAATTATGCTCCAACAACATTAGTTCTAATTCGTCCATTTTGTTGGCGAGGCTTCTGGCATTAGTATACATGCACTTTATGTTCCTCTCTGTACTTCTATTTCTTAAATTATTAACTGTTCTGACCCCACCCCCCATGCCACCGCCACCCCCAACTTCCTTATTTGTGCCCAGGTCTCTGTCTGCACTATCTTCCCCTCCTATAAAATGAATACCCTCCCCCCCAATTCCTAGTTTAAACACTCCTCCAACCTTCTAGCCATTCTCTCCCCCAGCACAGCTGCACCCTCCCCATTGAGGTGCAGCCCGTCCCTAGCGTAGAGCCTGTAGCCAACTGAGAAGTCGGCCCAGTTCTGCAGGAACCCAAACCCCTCTTTCCTACACCAATTCTTGAGCCACTTATTAACCTCCCTAATCTCCCGTTGCCTCTCTGGCGTGGCACGTGGTACCGGCAGTATTTCGGAAAATACCACGTTGGAGGTCCTTGCTTTCAGCTTGCAGCCTAATTCCCTGAAATCATCTTTAAGGACCTTCCACCTACCTCTAACTTTGTCATTAGTGCCAATGTGCACCATGACCGCTGGGTCCTCACCAGCCCCTCCCAATAATCTGTCCACCCGATCAGCGATGTGTCGGACTCGAGCGCCAGGTAGGCAGCACACCGTTCGACGATCCCTGTCTTTGTGACAGATTGCCCTATCTGTTCCCCTAATAATTGAGTCGCCCACTACCAGCACCTGTCTGGCCTGCCCTGCTCTCCTATTTCCCTCCTTACTGGAGCAGTCACTCCTCCGGCTTTCAGAGGACATGCCTGGCTGCAGCAGTGCTACCCCTGTACTGGCACCCCCCTCATCTGCCAACTTAGCAAACTTATTGGGGTGTTCCAGATCAGGACTAGCCTCCCTGGCACTCTTCCCTCTACCCCGCTTCCTAACTGTCACCCAGCTTGCTACTTCATCGTCCTGCAGCTCCATCCCACCATCCCCCCCCTCATCTGTCCCATTGAGCGTCTGCTCCGTGAGCAGAAGACTCCTCTCCATGTTGTCTATGGATCTCAGTGTTGCCAGCTGCACATTTAGAGTCAGAATCTGGGTTTCCAAATGCACAACGTGCTCACATCTCGCACAGCAGTATGCACCCTCGATCGGCTGCTCAAGGACTGCATACATGTGGCAAGATGTGCACTGGATGGCATTAACAATCGTGGAGCACATTTCCTAATGGGGATTGCACCAGACAGAACAGTTCAATAAAAAAAAATAAATAAATACAAAGTATTAATAAAAATCAGACAGCAATTCAGTAATTCCTCCCCTAAAAACTCCCTGACTCCAAAGTCACTGAATCACAAGTCACACTTACCGCCGTCCACACTTACACTCAGGCCACACTCAGCTCGCTCACACTCGCTCTGCTGAAGATTTATAGAGATTTTTTTTTTTTTTTTCCTAGTTCCCCTCAACAGCAATCAACCTTGCTGTTCAAATGCACTTCCAAAAAGGACTTGAGCCCCAAACAGCTGCCCCTTATAAACCCTTAACTATGAGCCCCCACCCTAAGTTAACCCTTATGAATATAGCTACCCCCAATTCAGCAACTCACACCAATTCACACAGGTATTTGTTAAAGGCTTTCCAAATACCTCTTCACTGAATCACAAGTCACACTTACCGCCGTCCACACTTACGCTCTGGTCACACTCAGCTCGCTCACACTCGCTCTGCTGAAGATTTATAGATTTTTTTTTTTTTTTTCCTAGTTCCCCTCAACAGCAATCAACCTTGCTGTTCAAATGCACTTCCAAAAAGGTTAAATAGATTATTTAATAACTAGCTACTAACAATGCAGTAATAATGAAATTATAAATATATCCTGGATTTTGAAAATTGGTTCTAGTCAACAAATTAAATTTATTTGTTTTTGGCACCACAAAATTAGCTCAGCTATTTTTGTCTCACACTGTTCTATAGCTAAAATTGTTTGAGTTGTTTCATGCTGACTTTGTCAGATTCTAGCCTAGCATGTAACTTTCACTCTGGTTAAGATGCTGTCCTCGGTAAGTGAACTTTTCCCTGCTGTAGGAAGATAATAAAACTAAAACATGAGGTCCATGTAAACTGCTATAGCAATGTCATGGTTGAATACGGTGTATATAGGCATTGTTCTGCACAGCAGAATTTAAGGATCAATTTTTGAGTGGTAATTGATTTTTGAACAATAGATGAGTAAAATTTGCAGTACCCAGTCCCAAACTTTAATCCTGTGTTGTAGCTGGCATCTCCTGGGAGCTTGTTACTTGGACCCCACAACACTATGAAGTGCAACACAAGTTGACATGTCAAGGCCTAGGAAATGACAGGTGTCAACAATGCTGGTCTCAGAAGTGATGGTTAATTGCAACATTACACTGGACCTGAGAATGGAAAGGAGAACTGTAAACTTTTGTTAATCTCTTTAAAACGGTGCATGGCAAGAAAATGTAGTTTTTCCTTTTTCTGATTTTCTTCCATAAAAATCATCGCTTAATATCTGTGGGCATGATGTGGATCGCCCTGAGAATCTTCCTCCAGATCTCATTGTAAATGAAAGTGGAGTTACCACTGTGATATGTAATGACTGACAGTCTGCTTGCCTGATTTCAAAAGCATTGCCTTCAAGCGTAGAAAACATGAAGTTAGATGTTTGTTTGACTTTGACCTTTGTGCTAACTATCTTTTTTTTTTTTCTTTTTTTTTTTAGATATGAAATTCTCACCCCAAATTCCATTCCCAAGGGCTTCATGGATGGAAAACAAGCATGTGTCCTAATGGTAAGTAGGATGTTCCTATTTGTACAACAAGGGGTTGGATCCGGATTCTATTACTACATATGCAGCATAGTTTTTTAGTTTTTTTTTGTCACTGATTGTTTAAAGAACTGCAAATACCATTAAATAATAAACCATTACTGCTCTACATATCCCCTTTCTTTTCAGCACAGCCACTCTGGTTACTGCCAATCTTTCATTTTGTATTCGACTTGAAAAGATGGTACTTAGTGCAGCTCTTTGCAAGTGTGGTACATTGATATGAAGTTTTCTTTGTTTTATAGCCTGAATTTTAGTCATACGTTTCTGCTGTGTAGTCCTCTACATTCATGGGCACGGTCTATCTCTAACTTCATTAGCACCACTGCTTGACAGAGGGAAATGGACTTAATCATTGGGAAGAGTAGGAAATTAATGATATGTGCCCACGTTGTGAATTTCTGTGCTGCTTTTTCAGCTCCATTTTTGAAAAATCCACAGATAAAACACACTGCGTTCTACCTGCTGATTTCCAGCATCTTCGTGTGGGTTTCACCTGTGGTTTTACAAAACGCTGTGAAATCCGCACAAAGAATTGACATGCTGTGGAATATAAACCACAGCGTTTACGCGCGGTATTTTCCGCAGCATGTGTACTGTGGACTTTGTTTTCCATAGAAACTGTAAACCGGATGGAAAACTGCTGTGAATCCGCAGCGTTCAATCTGGCCTCCCTATTTTTCTGTCTGATTAATGGTTTGCACCTTGTTGTGAACAGTCTCTATTTGCTCCAATGAAGCCTTCTCTTTATGGTAGACTTAGATACTGAAACACCTACTTCCAGAAGTGTGTTCTTCTTCAGTTGGGTGGAAGTTGTGAAGATGTTTTTCCTCACCATGAAAAGATTCTGCAATTATTCACCAAGGTCTTACGTGAACATCCACATGTTCTTTTGTTTAGTTTTTTTTTGTTTTGTTTTCCCAAGCCAGTCATTGTCAAATTACTTTTGGTCCCTTGAAAGACAGCTATTTTAAAGAGCTGAAACCCTTACTCTAAATTTGAGGGTATTCACATCATAATTGAAGCAAAGTCTGAGTTTTAAACCCATATTGACTAAATAAATGTTAACCCTTTACCCATGACAGCACACCTGAGGGATCCACCCACCAAGGACAGAAAGGTTACTGAAATAAAAGTGCAGCACCTCTCCCTTGCATCGGTTGGTTTGCTGTACTTGAAAGGAACCTAGTATTGATATTCGCAGTTGAAAAATGGAATGAAAGATCTTACCCAGCCCTGTCACGGCGTATGGAAGAACAGGCTACATGCTTGTGGCTCTGGCCTTCAGGGTACTGGAAGCGCTGCTCACTGGTCCAGAGGGGGCTCTGTTGCATGTGCTGGCAGCAGAGACTAAGATGCATCGCATGTCTCAAACCGCTGTACCGCTCTGTGTGGCATGCAACCAGGATGCACCGCTAATGCAGCGCAAAGGTCGCTGGGAATGGGCGTGACCAAGTGATGTCACGGGGGGCACGCTGGGATGAAATGCCGCCTTAAGCAATGGATATGGCACGTCTTAGTTGATTCTCACAGGAGAGGTGCAGGTTTCTGAAAGGATGTATAAAAGGGAGACAGACCACAAGGAATCTCTTATGCCCAAGCTCACCTTCCAGAGTACCATGGAGAATGCTGTAGATAAGCTCCTAAAGGCGGTGGCCGCAGCTTATATATGAAAAAGTAGGTGACAGATTCCCTTTAACCAGGATTGGGAAAGTACCTTGCTCTCCTCTTCAAAAAGATGTCCTTTTGAGCATAAGGACTCCGATATGGGATAAGGTTCCTAGGATTGATGGGACCGTATCAAAATCCTCAGAGGTCATCCGTACCCTTTGAAGATTCTGAAATAATTAAAGAGCTGTTGGATAATAATTAAAAAAAAAGCAGATGGATATCTGAAGCACACTTATGGGAATCAAGAGGTCTGGAGCTAATTATTGCTGGAACCTGTACCACCTGTTTTCTTAGGATTTGGCAGCAACATGTGGAGGAACAGCTCAAGGATAAAACCACATGGGATAAAGTTTTGGCCAATCTGCCATTTTACAGGGAGCCACATCATTTCTGGCACACATCGGCAGACTGACGCTAGCACTGTTGGTTTGTCGAATGCAGCAAGTCAAGCCTAGTGGCTCAAAGGCTGTCCAGGAGATCTCTGGTCTAAAAACAAACTATGCTCTCTACCGTGTGATAATATTTATTTTTATATAGCGCTAGCATATTCCGCAGCGCTTTACAGTTTGCACACATTATCATCGCTGTCCCCGTTGGGGCTCACAATCTAAATTCTCTATCAGTATGTCTTTGGAATGTGGGAGGAAACCGGAGTACCCGGAGGAAACCCACACAAACACGGAGAGAACATACAAACTCCTTGTAGATGATGTCCTTGGTGGGGTTTGAACCCAGGACTCCAGCGCTGCAAGGCTGCAGTGATAACCACTGCGCCACCGTGCTGCCTGATGGCCAATTGCTGTTTGGGAAGAAATTGGATTACATATTGGTTAAGGCCAGTGACCAGAAGGGCTATCCTGGGTTTACAAGTGATTCAAGGAAGACGTCTTTTCGGTGGAAAAAATATAATGGGACGTCCTCAAGGGGAGAGAAGGGAGTGGGATTTTAAAAGTAGAAGAGTACGGATTTATGTTTGGAGGTCCCTCTAGGGGAAAAAAAAAATCCTCTCCATGATGAGGCTATAAGTAAGGCTGAGATCACACTTGCGAGTGTGATGCGAGAAACACGCGTGAGTTTCTCGCATCAATACCCGTCGATGCTGCCGGCATTCAGGACTGGAGTGTGTGATGCATGTATTTCTATGCAGCCGCACACTCCGGTCCTGAGTGTTGGCAGCAGTGCCGGGTATTGATGTGAGATACTCACGTGTGTTTCTCACATCACACTCGCAAGTGTGACCCCTGCCTAAGGGGAAGGCTCTCCCTCTTAATCCAGGGATTGGAGATCTCCCACAGCTGGATTCTGGATATTAGTAAGGGAAGGTCTAAAAATAGAATTTTGTCACATCAAGCCTTCATAGTGACACCCCCCAGAAGGTCATCGGAAGAACCGCTAGCCCTAGAGATGAAGATCTTGAGCCGGAAAAAGAAACAGGTTCTGTGCAATGTCCTAAAGAAAGGTAAAGGTGTTTTATTTCCCCCTCTGTTTGATTTTTAAAAAAAAACTGATGGTTCATTCAGAACCATAATCAATCTGAAGAACCTGGACCGGTGGTTAAAGAATAGTGTCTTCAAGATGGAATCGGTATGCACGGCCAGAACTGCTTTCTCAATTGTTTCATGGTGCTCTTCGATTTAAAGGATGCTTACCACATCCTGATTTTGTCCAGTCAGAGGTACCCGAGAATAGCCCTCTACGCAGAGGGGAAAATCAAGCATTACCACTTCATAGCCCTTGCATCGGGTTATCGGTGGCTCCAAGGATCTTCACCAAACTTGTCCCTTACACGAGGACAAAGTGGACAAGGTGGTAAACCTTTCCTCACTGGTGACAATCTTCCAACAAATGACCCTAAGGAAGACAGTGTCCCTGTTAGGAACTCTGACATCCTGCATCCCAGTGGTGAGATGGGCCTAGATCCACACAAGGCAGCTTCAAATGGCAAATTCTGTCACAATCAACCCTTTAACGAGTTTTGCAATATGACTTGGGATAAAAGCCAAATCAGTATCTCAATTCGCAGACACGGTGTTTTGGGCTGTTGGCCTTAGTCAGTGCGAAGCATGAGAACAGATTTGGCTAGGTGAGGGCAGAGCCAAGTACTGCAGTGTGCAGGCGCTGGGCCTCTGACCTTTCCTGGCGCCTGCGCACTGCAGTACTTGGCTCTGCTCTCAACAGGGCAGATAAGTACGCCTGCACAGGAGCGCGATGCCGGGGAATGATGATGCACGAAGATGGGAGGCACCGGACTGCTCCCCAGGGTGAGTATAATCTATTTTCTTAACTTGCAGGTCAGATCGGGGGCTTATCTACAGCATTATAGAATGCTGTAGAAAAGCCCTGAAATTACAGCGGCAAAAACAGGTGACAGGTTCCCTTTAATGAACTCAATGGGAACAGTCATGAAGTCAAAAGTTGCCAGTTTTCCTAGTATTTTACTCCCTCTGCTCAAAAGTACTCAGCTTTTTTTTTTCTCTAAATCTGTCCTAAGGTTCCAGAGATCTCTTTAGTCCTAATTTTTGTTTTCCACCAGCAGGGTGTTGCTTACAGGCTAATGATGCTAAATAAATGTCTCCAGAGAATTGTGAGCCAAGTTCCCCTCCTGGAAAAAATGAAAAACTATCACTAAATAAAATAGCTCCTCTCTGGAATCCATATGGCTGATTTACATTAATAAACAGCCATACGGTTCCAGAGAGGAGCCTCTGAGCAGCTGTACTCGGTGCATTCTGATGGAGAATTAATAGGATTTGCTCTGCAGTACCAGACGGTGACTGGTAGTCACAACTAATGTCTTGCTAGGACTAGGGATCGCTGAAGGATGGGGAGGCAGAGATGGACATATCATTGGTGCAACATGTCCAGCCACAAAGGGACCCAAAGGGCTAGGAGGCCAGTTCTTCCTCCAAATAAGTTGGAATTGTTAATTATGATTAGCTCTTTGGCTGGAAAGGGCCCATATAATATTCTTGCACAGGGGCACACTTATGTCCATGTCCACCAGTGGGGAGAGGTGTATTCTGGTTTTAACCCAATTTTGTTTGTTTAACAGATCAAAGCCCTGGAGCTAGATTCCAACCTTTATCGTATTGGACAAAGCAAAGTGTTTTTCAGAGCGGGTGTCCTTGCTCATTTAGAAGAAGAACGTGATCTTAAAATTACAGATGTGATTATTGGTTTCCAAGCCTGGTGCAGAGGATACATTGCAAGAAAGTAAGGGCACTCACTTAGCTTAGATTGGTCAGTTCTTAACACACAAGCCTTCATATCCAATTAGTGCAGATACCACTTCAAAATACATATAACATCACAACCTGAGAATCAGCTTTCACAGGTGTTGAGAAATAGGTTATAAATACATTAAAATATTTTATCTTGAAAAGATATTAAAATATGTACAAATAAAACGCAGGGAAAGCCTGAGCATCACACAGAAATGTGGAACAATTCCTATATGAAACAATGTGCGTGTCCAAATGATCTATAAATATCCAATATTACAATCCGATATGAAAAATCAACTGCAAAGCAGTATGTCCGTTATAGTGCAAATCAGTATAGTACATAGTCCCTGCTATCTGAATACCAAGTCGGGTCGGCTTATAATCGAGTATATACGGGAGTTTGTGGGATTTCCTTTTGGTCTATAACCTTAACATATCCTGGTTTCTGGCCAGGAAGCTTATGTTGTATTTAGGATTGTTTTTTTTTTTTTTTCTCCTCCTCACTCTCCTGTGTATGGTTAATTGAGAATGAGGCCAATTTTGCCATTTGATCATTAATCTCAACTATGTAATGTAAATTGAAGATTTTAGGACAGCTTCCCAAACTCCAGTCCTCACGGCCCACAACAGGTCGTGTTTTCAGGATTTCCTTAGTATTGCACAGGTGAAGGAATTCCATTGAGGCACAGGAATTCTCTCACCTGTGCAATACTATGGAAATCCTGAAAACATGACCTGTTAGGGGCTGTGAGGACTGGAGTTTGGGAAAAACTGCTTTGGGACATTTGCCAGATTTTAATGTTTTAAAGTGTTTCTGGATAGGAGTGTCTGCCTCGGGGTGAGGGGGTGTGCTCCTCGGGGTGAGGGGGTGTGCTCCTCGGGGTAAGGGGGTGTGCTCCTCGGGGTGAGGGCATGTGCTCCTCGGGGTGAGGGAGCTGTATGTGCATTCTCATGCTCAAATTGAGCTTCCATGGGGACAGTGATGTCTATAAAGTGCTGTGGAATTAAGGCCTCTATATAAGCAAGTAAAATAAATATATACAAAACTTCAGAACACTCACTGCTTAAGGGTCATAGAGATTAATCTTTTAAAGGGTTAAACAGTTTAGGCAAATTTATCATGCACTGCATGCTCAGATTTGACAGATCATTGATCCTTCAGAATGCAACAGGTCTTGGCTTATGCCTGGCCATTCCAAAGCAGAGATATACCCTTCTTGTACACTTGTACTTATGGGTCCTGTATCTTTTGACCATGATAACGACGCATGCTGGGGTGAGGGGGTAGGAATTCATTTTTTTTTAGTTCTGATGACCTGCCCACTGCAAGAGTCCCTTTTCTCAAAATAGATTAAGATCCCACAAATTAAATCTCCTGCAGATATATATGTAAGAGATGGGAATTCTTTTAGGTTAACTTGATGCAATACCATCTTCAGGAATGAGGATCCTCAAAACACTGGGTACCACAGTCGAACTACATGGAGTTTAGCAGACTCTTTGTGCACAGTTAAAAACGATAGAAATTTAACAATGTGTAAAATACAGTTTCACAAGAACTTGCACCTTCCCTATTTACAGAGCTTTTGCTAAACGCCAGCAGCAGCTTACTGCAATGAAAGTGATTCAAAGAAATTGTGCAGCTTACCTAAAATTAAGAAACTGGCAGTGGTGGAGGTTGTTTACTAAGGTAGGATCTTGTTTTGGCTTTCTTTAACAGTTTGACTGTCTTATGGCTTAGAATATACTTAAATCATAAACATGTTTTAATTTTTATTTCATAAATAGTACACATGAAAATGAGCAACTTTGTAATATCCTAGAATGTTAGTTGGAAGGTACCTCCAGGGTCCGTGTCCAATCCCCTGCTCAATGCAGGATTCACTAAGCCTTCTCAGACAGATGTCTATCGGGCCTCTGTTTAGCCCCTCTGTGACCTTAGACGTACTATCCCGTTGAGGTGCCCTGGGTTTATCTGACCCTGGACGGGATAGTACGTCATAGCGATCGGCAGCGCTCACGGGGGGAGCGCCGCCGATCGCGGCCGGGTGTCAGCTGCTTATCGCAGCTGACATCCGGCACTATGTGCCAGGAGCGGTCACGGACCGCCTCCGGCACATTAACCCCTGGCACACCGCGATCAAAGATGATCGCGATGTGCCGGCGGTATAGGGAAGCATCGCGCAGGGAGGGGGCTCCCTGCGGGCTTCCCTGAGCCCCCTGCAGCAACGCGATGTTATCGCGTTGCTGCGAGGGTCTTACCTCCCTCCCTGCCTGCTCCAGGCCCGGATCCAAGATGGCCACGGATCCGGATCCTGCAGGGAGGGAGGTGGCTTCACAGAACCTGCTTAGAGCAGGCACTGTGAAGCCTGAGGTGCTGCATGTCAGATCAGTGATCTGACAGAGTGCTGTGCAAACTGTCAGATCACTGATCTGCGATGTCCCCCCCCCCCCCCCCCCCCCAAGTAAAAAAGTTTAAAAAAAAATTTCCAAATGTGTAAAAAAAAAAAAAAAAATCTATTCCTAAATAATGAAAAAAATATATATTATTCCCATAAATACACTTCATCTAAATAAAAAAAAAAAACAAAAGTGCACATATTTAGTATCGCCGCGTCCGTAACGACCCGACCTATAAAACTGGCCCACTAGTTAACCCCTTCAGTAAACACCGTAAGGAAAAAAAAAAGGAGGCAAAAAACAACGCTTTATTATCATACCGCCGAACAAAAAGTGGAATAACACGCGATCAAAAAGACGGATATAAATAAACATGGTACCACTGAAAACGTCATCTTGTCCCACAAAAAACGAGCCGCCATACAGAATCATCAGCAAAAAAATAAAAAAGTTAGTCCTGAGAATAAAGCGATGCAAAAATAATTATTTTTTCTGTAAAATTAGTTTTTATCGTATAAAAGCGCCAAAACATAAAAAAATGATATAAATGAGGTGTTGCTATAATCGTACTGACCCGAAGAATAAAACTGCTTTATCAATTTTACCAAACGCGGAACAGTATAAACGCCTCCCCCAAAAGAAATTCATGAATAGCTGGTTTTTGGTAATTCTTCGTCACAAAAATCGGAATAAAAAGCGATCAAAAAATGTCACGTGCCCGAAAATGTTACCAATAAAAACGTCAACTCGTCCCGCAAAAACAAGACCTCACATGACTCTGTGGACCAAAATATGGAAAAATTATAGCTCTCAAAATGTGGTAACGCAAAAAATATTTTTTGCAATAAAAAGCGTCTTTGTGTGTGTGACGGCTGCCAATCATAAAAACCCGCTAAAAAACTCGCTATAAAAGTAAATCAAACCCCCCTTCATCACCCCCTTAGTAAGGGAAAAATAAAAAAAAATGTATTTATTTCCATTTACCCATTAGGGCTAGGGTTAGGGTTGGGGCTACAGTTAGGGTTGGGGCTAAAGTTAGGGTTAGGGTTTAGATTACATTTACAGTTGGGAATAGGGTTGGGATTAGGGTTAGGGGTGTGTCGGGGTTAGAGGAGTGGTTAGGGTTACCGTTGGAATTAGGGTTAGGGGTGTGTTTGGATTAGGGTTTCAGTTATAATTGGGGGGTTTCCACTGTTTAGGCACATCAGGGGCTCTCCAAACACGACATGGCGTCCGATCTTAATTCCAGCCAATTCTGCGTTGAAAAAGTAAAACAGTGCTCCTTCCCTTCCGAGCTCTCCCATGTGCCCAAACAGGAGTTTACCCCAACATATGGGGTATCAGCGTACTCGGGACAAATAGGACAACAACTTTTGTGGTCCAATTTCTCCTGTTACCCTTGGGAAAATACAAAACTGGGGGCTAAAAAATAATTTTTGTGGGAAAACAAAAAGATTTTTTATTTTCACGGCTCTGCGTTATAAACTGTAGTGAAACACTTGGGGGTTCAAGTTCTCACAACACATCTAGATAAGTTCATTGAGGGGTCTAGTTTCCAAAATGGTGTCACTTGTGGGGGGTTTCTACTGTTTAGGTACATTAGGGGCTCTGCAAACGCAATGTGACGCCTGCAGACCATCCCATCTAAGTCTGCATTCCAAATGGCGCTCCTTCCCTTCCGAGCCCTCCCATGCGGCCAAACAGTGGTTCCCCCCCCCCCCCCCCCCCCCCACATATGGGGTATCAGCGTACTCAGGACAAATTGTACAACAACTTTTGAGGTCCAATTTCTTCTTACCCTTGGAAAAATAAAAAATTGGGGGCAAAATATAATTTTTGTGAAAATTATTTTTTATTTTTACGGTTCTGCATTATAAACTTCTGTGAAGCACTTGGTGGGTCAAAGTGCTCACCACACCTCTAGATAAGTTCCTTAGGGGGTCTACTTTCCAAAATGGTGTCACTTGTGGGGGGTTTCAATGTTTAGGCACATCAGTGGCTCTCCAAACGCAACATGGCGTCCCATCTCAATTCCTGTCAATTTTGCATTGAAAAGTCAAACGGCGCTCCTTCCCTTCCGAGCTCTCCCATGCGCCCAAACAGTGGTTTACTGCCACATATGGGGTATCAGCGTACTCAGGACAAATTGGACAACAACTTTTGGGGTCCATTTTCTCCTGTTACCCTTGGTAAAATAAAACAAATTGGATCTGAAGTAAATTTTTTGTGAAAAAAAGTTAAATTTTCATTTTTAAACATTCCAAAAATTCCTATTAAACACCTGAAGGGTTAATAAACTTCTTGAATGTGGTTTTGAGCACCTTGAGGGGTGCAGTTTTTAGAATGGTGCCACACTTGGGTATTTTCTATCATATAGACCCCTCAAAATGACTTCAAATGAGATGTGGTCCCTAAAAAAAAAAATGGTGTTGTAAAAATGAGAAATTGCTGGTCAACTTTTAACCCTTATAACTCCCTAACAAAAAAAAATTTGGTTCCAAAATTATGCTGATGTAAAGTAGACATGTGGGAAATGTTACTTATTAAGTATTTTGTGTGACATATCTCTGTGATTTAATTGCATAAAAATTCAAAGTTTGAAAATTGCGAAATTTTCAAAATTTTCGCCAAATTTCCGTTTTTTTTCACAAATAATCGCAGGTACTATCAAAGAAATTTTACCACTATCATGAAGTACAATATGTCACGAGAAAACAATGTCAGAATCACCAGGATCCATTGAAGCGTTCCAGAGTTATAACCTCATAAAGGGACAGTGGTCAGAATTGTAAAAATTGGCCTGGTCATTGACGTGCAAACCACCCTTGGGGGTAAAGGGGTTAAAGATTTCCATTGAAGGAGAACTCTCCACCTTTGTTCGTGGCAGCCAATTCCTATCATTGATCACCCTCACTGTCAAAAAGTAGTTTTTTTTTGTTTTTTTTCTAATATCTATCCTGTATCTTCTCCCTTTCAGATTCATTCCATTACTTCTCGTGTTTCCATGTGCAAATGAGAATAAGAATGATCCCTACACTGTGACATCCCTTCAGATATTTGTAGACTGCTATTTAGTGTCCTCTTGCCTTGTTTTTGCAAGGTGGACATTCCCAGATCCTTTAGGGTATGTGCACACGATCAGCAATGGCTTAGGATTTGACGCAGGCGAAATCTGCACCAAATCTGCATCTGAGGTCACTGGCAGGTCACCTGCATTTTTGATGCCTTTTTTTTCCGCATGCGTTTTTTCATGCGTTTTTGATTTCATGTGTTTTGTCACTTGAAATAAAGCTAATTGAAAGTTGGCTTCTGGGAAGGAAAAAAGTGATTTCCTGTTTGCAGATATATTGGGGTATGTTCCCATGGTCCGTAAACACTGCGGATGGGACGCTGCGTACATTTGCAACATCTAACCTGCAGCGTCTAACATAGTGGCTGGGATTTCAAGAGATCTCATGCCCACTGTGTGCACCAATGTCCGCGGCTCACCCGCAGGGACTGACATGTGGCACGTCGTTCCAGACCGCAGCATGTCACTTTAGTCTCCGCTGCATAAACTACCCATACACTTTCATTAGATGCAGTAAAACCGCATTATGTTCCTAGTCACATGCGCATTAAGTAAGGGAACGCAACTTTACTACGCATGTGTACTAATTTAAATGAAGGTGAATCTTGTGACATAGCCAGAAGTACATGACACAGAAAGTGTATGAAAGCACAGAGAGGTCCCCTCATTTTTAATAAACAAATACGGTATATTTTTTTAAAAATAGCATACGGTACCCCTATATTTGTTAACCAGCCAGAGAAAAGCAGACTACTGGGACTGGTATTTCAGGCTAGTAAGGATCCAATATCCATAAACCTTACCAGCCTGATAACACCAGGCCGCAGCAGTCTGAGTACCTTGGATGGTTAGCAAAAATAGTGGGATCCCCTCCAAATAAAATAGCGTGGGCCCCCCTATTCTTGTTAACCAGTCAAGGAAAAAGCAGACACCTGCAGCCCGCTATTTTCATGCAGTTGAGGCCCATGGATTTTGGCCATCAGCCTATAAATCGCAGCCCCCAGCCACCCCATAATTGGCACATCCAAAGATGCACCAATTGTGGAACTTTACCCAGCTCTTCCCACTTGCCCTGTAGCTGTGGCAAGCGGGGTAATATTTGTGGTGTTGATGTCACCTTTGTATTGTCTGGTGACATCAAGCCCACTGCTTAGTAATGGAGAGGTGTCTATAAGACATCCATCCATTACTAATCCTATAGTTGTATGGCAAATAGTGTCAGAATAAAATCCTTTTAATTGAAATAGACACACTCCTTTAATATTCTAAATTAAACCATACTTACCACCTCACCTAATTCCCCGAAGCCCTTGATCTCCTGTTAAAAAAAAAAAAAAAGTAAAATAAAAAAGCAACAATATATACCATACCTCTCCGCCGAGAAGATAATCCATAATGTCCCACGACGAGTTCAGCTCTGCTACATCTGGATACCTTTAGCTGAACGGTGGTATACACCATTCATCCTGACATCCAGACACCATAGGAGCTTGTAGATGACCACCAGAGATAACGGTCTCTGGCAGTCACCTGCACTGCAGTTCTCATGATCAGCTGACCGTGAGAACTTGGCAAGTGAACGGAGATAAGCCCGTCCCCGGCAGTCACGTGCACGACAGTTCTTGCGGTTAGCTGAGCTCATCACGAGAACTGCAGTGTACGCGAAGTTCCGGCTGTGGCACAAGGTAAGACATTATTTAAATTGGTTCACATGAGTAGTAAGCTGCTTTCCCACACGATAATGCGGGTTTTACCGCATGTAATGAGTCTATGGGTAATTTACGCTGCGGAGTCAGTGTCTCTGCAACATAAATGGACATTCTGTGGTCTGGAAAGATGCACCACATGTCTGTTTATGCAGGGATGCCGCGGCAGTCTCTGAGCACATAGTGGAGATAGGATTTCTTGAAATCCCGTCCACTATGATGTAATATCTGGCCGCTGACCGTAGGAACATAACTTTAGCAGTTTCATCGTAGGGCAGATATTGCAGTCTACTTACCATCCTGGTAGCTCTGCTTACCATCCTGGTAGCTCTGCTCTGAGCTCCAGTTTTTCAATGTCCTTTTATTAATTTATTTATTTATTTATTTTTTTTGCTGCCGCATTACATCGACTCGTGTGCAGTCCGATCTGTTAGTATACCCAAGTCTGTCAGATGTGCTGTTGGTTAGTTCTGTTCCTCCCATTTTCGTTTTTCTTGCCCAGATGTAGAATCTTGCAATATTTCTTATCGAAGAAATCTGCTGCTTTCTCTTCCAGAATTAATCGGTCATAATCAAAATTATCCATTCTGAGGTAAAATCTGTATTCGGTGAAGACACGTTCCAATTACTGAGATGGGAACTGACAACTGTTACTGACAAGATTATGTAAATAGCTGGAGCTCTGCCTTTAGCTCCTCCCTCCTGACTACATAGAATAGAATCAGAATCCGCTGTAGTCTCCCATCTCTTTAATCTGAAAGTGTCTTCACTGACTGTCAAAATTGGTCATTAGTCAAATTTCTCAATTAAAGTAAAATCTGTAGAGGAAGAAACACTTTTCTAATATATTAGTGTTTTATTTTCATGTGTACGATTGATTTTATGTAATAAACACAAGTCTGTTTACGTTTTTTAGTGTGACACAGTCCTCCCTCCGTTCTTTTTGTTTCGTAGTGTTGATAAATATGGAATGCTTCCCTAGTTTTCATGAAGAAAACTGCCGTTGGCTATGAAATATTTATCAATACACTGAAATGAGAAATGTGTGGGGAAAAAAATATTCAGTCCATCTGTGCACAAAGTAACAGGGAAGAATAGCAATACGTGTAAGGCTACTTTCACACATCAGTTTTTTGCTGTTAGGTCTTTTGATACGGATTTGAGGAACTCCTAGTAGCCTATGAAACAAATGTGCTGAGAAAATTGTGCCACTAATGTCTTTTCCTACTGCAAACTATGAATGTACTCTATCTAGTTAATCTTATTCCAAAAGCAGTTATGATTTTGTTTTATGCTGTATATTATTGTGTCCAGGTCAAACCACTGCTACAAGCGAACAGGTTTGATGAGGAATTGCATGCAAAGGAAGTGGAACTTCAAAAAGTGAAAGAGCTTCAAACTTTTTCTGACCAGAAAGTTTCTGAGATGGAGCACTTTCAGATGCAGGTGACTTAAATCTTTGTATAATTAAAGCATATATTCTTTTATTCCCTATTGGCAAAGTTCTTAATTTCCTTCTGTTTGATCTTTCTTGTCACTGTAGCTTTCTTGTGAGGTTTTTGTACAAGTATGATAATTCACACTAGGGGTGCTTCACATGAATGGTACTAGTATTGTATTGTATCTCATTATAAAACTCGTCACGCTTCACATACTGGTGGTTTACATACGAAGCGTTTTAATGTTTCACTCCTGATTTGCATCCTCTGTTATAAAGTTATTAGTATCTTTAATAACCTTTTAGTTGCATTTTTTTTATGTAGCTCCAGCAAGAAAAAATGCAACTGCAGGAACAACTGCAAGCTGAAACTGAACTTTGTGCAGAAGCAGAAGAAATGAGAGCTCGTTTAGCAGCTAAAAAGCAAGAATTGGAGGAAATTTTGCATGACTTGGAGTCTCGGGTGGAGGAAGAGGAGGAGCGATGCCAGATTTTGCAGACAGAAAAGAAGAAAATGCAACAGAATATTGGGGCAAGTTCATGACATGTTAACCGTGATCTATTTAATTGAGGGTATTGGATCAGGCATAATCTTTTACATGCAAAATAAGACTGGAAATGCTACTTTAGAGTAATTACACCAAGTAAATAATCAATTGTCAAGTCATCTGCCGAATTAACCCGAATATTTGACAAATGACAGAAATCCAGGACTCAAATAAGTTACTCTTCAACTGGTGAATAAAGGCTTTAATTTTTTTCATAAAAATTTCATTAATAGTGCATAAAAATAAGACCCCATTATATCTAAAAACAGAAATCTGCTGCTTTCTCTGACAGCAATGATAAATCATTTTGAAAATTCTCAATTCACAGTCGAAATCTGCATTCAGTGATGTCATTTGAACTATAGAGTCCTGTGAAATACTATGCTCCATGTTATGCACAATCCATTGCAGCATTACACTTTCTTCATACTATAAAGTGCTGGGCCAAAATACAAAAGTTTTTATTTCCCATTACCAGCTTTTCTGAAAGTTGGTGAGGGCACACTTAGTAACATAGTAACATAGTTAGTAAGGCCGAAAAAAGACATTTGTCCATCCAGTTCAGCCTATATTCCATCATAATAAATACCCAGATCTACGTCCTTCTACAGAACCTAATAATTGTATGATACAATATTGTTCTGCTCCAGGAAGACATCCAGGCCTCTCTTGAACCCCTCGACTGAGTTCGCCATCACCACCTCCTCAGGCAAGCAATTCCAGATTCTCACTGCCCTAACAGTAAAGAATCCTCTTCTATGTTGGTGGAAAAACCTTCTCTCCTCCAGACGCAAAGAATGCCCCCTTGTGCCCGTCACCTTCCTTGGTATAAACAGATCCTCAGCGAGATATTTGTATTGTCCCCTTATATACTTATACATGGTTATTAGATCGCCCCTCAGTCGTCTTTTTTCTAGACTAAATAATCCTAATTTCGCTAATCTATCTGGGTATTGTAGTTCTCCCATCCCCTTTATTAATTTTGTTGCCCTCCTTTGTACTCTCTCTAGTTCCATTATATCCTTCCTGAGCACCGGTGCCCAAAACTGGACACAGTACTCCATGTGCGGTCTAACTAGGGATTTGTACAGAGGCAGTATAATGCTCTCATCATGTGTATCCAGACCTCTTTTAATGCACCCCATGATCCTGTTTGCCTTGGCAGCTGCTGCCTGGCACTGGCTGCTCCAGGTAAGTTTATCATTAACTAGGATCCCCAAGTCCTTCTCCCTGTCAGATTTACCCAGTGGTTTCCCGTTCAGTGTGTAATGGTGATATTGATTCCCTCTTCCCATGTGTATAACCTTACATTTATCATTGTTAAACCTCATCTGCCACCTTTCAGCCCAAGTTTCCAACTTATCCAGATCCATCTGTAGCAGAATACTATCTTCTCTTGTATTAACTGCTTTACATAGTTTTGTATCATCTGCAAATATCGATATTTTACTGTGTAAACCTTCTACCAGATCATTAATGAATATGTTGAAGAGAACAGGTCCCAATACTGACCCCTGCGGTACCCCACTGGTCACAGCGACCCAGTTAGAGACTATACCATTTATAACCACCCTCTGCTTTCTATCACTAAGCCAGTTACTAACCCATTTACACACATTTTCCCCCAGACCAAGCATTCTCATTTTGTGTACCAACCTCTTGTGCGGCACGGTATCAAACGCTTTGGAAAAATCGAGATATACCACGTCCAATGACTCACCGTGGTCCAGCCTATAGCTTACCTCTTCATAAAAACTGATTAGATTGGTTTGACAGGAGCGATTTCTCATAAACCCATGCTGATATGGAGTTAAACAGTTATTCTCATTGAGATAATCCAGAATAACATCCCTCAGAAACCCTTCAAATATTTTACCAACAATAGAGGTTAGACTTACTGGCCTATAATTTCCAGGTTCACTTTTAGAGCCCTTTTTGAATATTGGCACCACATTTGCTATGCGCCAGTCCTGCGGAACAGACCCTGTCGCTATAGAGTCACTAAAAATAAAATATAATGGTTTATCTATTACATTACTTAGTTCTCTTAGTACTCGTGGGTGTATGCCATCCGGACCCGGAGATTTATCTATTTTAATCTTATTTAGCCGGTTTCGCACCTCTTCTTGGGTTAGATTGGTGACCCTTAATATAGGGTTTTCATTGTTTCTTGGGATTTCACCTAGCATTTCATTTTCCACCGTGAATACCGTGGAGAAGAAGGTGTTTAATATGTTAGCTTTTTCCTCGTCATCTACAACCATTCTTTCCTCACTATTTTTTAAGGGGCCTACATTTTCAGTTTTTATTCTTTTACTATTGATATAGTTGAAGAACAGTTTGGGATTAGTTTTACTCTCCTTAGCAATGTGCTTCTCTGTTTCCTTTTTGGCAGCTTTAATTAGTTTTTTAGATAAAGTATTTTTCTCCCTATAGTTTTTTAGAGCTTCAATGGTGCCATCCTGCTTTAGTAGTGCAAATGCTTTCTTTTTACTGTTAATTGCCTGTCTTACTTCTTTGTTTAGCCACATTGGGTTTTTCCTATTTCTAGTCCTTTTATTCCCACAAGGTATAAACCGCTTACACTGCCTATTTAGGATGTTCTTAAACATTTCCCATTTATTATCTGTATTCTCATTTCTGAGGATATTGTCCCAGTCTACCAGATTAAGGGCATCTCTAAGCTGTTCAAACTTTGCCTTCCTAAAGTTCAATGTTTTTGTGACTCCCTGACAAGTCCCCCTAGTGAAAGACAGGTGAAACTGCACAATATTGTGGTCGCTATTTCCTAAATGCCCAACCACCTGCAGATTTGTTATTCTGTCAGGTCTATTAGATAGTATTAGGTCTAAAAGTGCTGCTCCTCTGGTTGGATTCTGCACCAATTGTGAAAGATAACTTGCTGGGCTAGTCCTAAGCAAAGCACAACCTGATATATCGGTGTTCTGCAAAATTTAAGTTGAAAACTGAGTTCAGGAGATAAAGGGTTCAATGCCAAATAAATTCACATCTCATTCTAGAAAAAATAAAACTAAACCTCTACAACTATCCTAAAGCGTATCTGCATTTTGGACCTTGTGTACATGACTCTAAAAGGCCTGATGTGATGGGATAGGGTGACCAGTGACCAGGGTGGATAAAAATCAATGTTTTTTTTTTTTAAAAATAAAAAAAAAATCGGATTTTTTTTATTTAAATCGGATTTTTTTTTATTTAAATCGGATTTTTTTCAATAAACTGCTTTTTGAGGAAAATATTTTACCATCCAAAAGTTCTTCCATCATGAGATAAAGCGGAGTTGTTTAACTCAGTAGAATAAAGGCTGTATATGTGTAACATTCACAATGCCATGCTCTTCCAGAGGTTTCTGTAGGATTAGTGGGCAGTTTCTCTCCTATATTATCAGACGCTCGCTTTACTTGCGCAGTTCTCAAAACTGAATTTGACTCCGCAGAGGTCCCAGCCTCTTCTTCATGGCAAAAATGTTACAACATGAACAGAGTTGAGAAAAAGACCTTAATCCTATTGTTCTACAAACCTATGAATACAGAATCAACCCCTTCAGTGCCAAGTCCAAGAAGCTAGACAATATGTTTCTGATTGTTTGGAGTGGAATAGATCTGCACAACACAAGAAGAATGTGAATCTAAGTGTGAGGAGGAAGGGCAAGCAGACAAGAAAATGAAAGTGAAACTTTGAGCATAATACTGCAGCATAGCCACAGACAGACAAGTCTGGATCTGTTTGTGTGTACGATCTGAGGTTTATTACATTCTTTCCTTATAATGGCAGCAGGCTGTAAAAGAGACCCAGTTTGGGAATATTTTAATGAAGCTCCTTCGCCTATCGGTAAGGCAGGCATGCGTGCAAAATGCAAACGATGCAACAAAGAGATGCAAGGCCTGGTGGCGCGAATGAGGCAACACCATTTGTTGCAACAGTAGTTGGTGGGAACAGTGGGACAAGTTACTTATGTGACCGGTCACATGACAGATGTGGAGTTATTTGATGAACACTGATAACTTTTGCATCCCTCAAAAAAAGTTGACTAACCTGCGCAGTGACCCTGATCAGTGTTGTCTTTCTGGCCGTTATCCTGCTCAGACTCTGGTCAAAGCAGTGGAGCTTCAGGAGGCCATCCTCTGCCTTTTCCATACACCGTTGCAGGCAGCTGGAAGACATCCTCAAAATTTTCTCCATTAGTGTAGAAAGCGAATTAAAGCAGGCTAACACGGATCATTGGGCCATTAATCATAGGTGTAAAAAAAAAAAAAACATTCTGGAGTTGTTTTTGGGGTTTTTTTTTTTTTTTTTTGGTGGGGGGCGGTGTAGACATCAGTGGCGGTGATTTATGTATAGAAGAACACAGTAAACTGTAATACTTTTTTTTATTAAAATTAAAAAAAAAAAAAAAAAAAAAAAAAAACTTGCCGTGCAGTTTGAAATTATAGGGTTTTTGGGGTTTGACATCAGCCTTAGGATCTTTGTTACTGTGCTCTGCAGTGACTGCAATGGAGGAATGCATTCAGAACCAAACCCTCTTAATCCACATTGTATGTATATCGACATGGTGCCTTGTTTGGCGTTTTCATTCCCTCTATCCTTGTGCCAAAACTTAACATGTTAACCGTGTTGACATGTAATTGTGTTGACTTCTGTAGGAGCTAGAAGAACAGTTGGAGGAGGAAGAGGCTGCCAGACAGAAACTTCAATTGGAAAAAGTCACTACAGAGGCAAAACTTAAAAAGATGGAAGAAGATGTAATTGTTCTAGAAGATCAGGCTGCCAAACTGAGCAAGGTGAGAGAATGAACCCAAAGTATTTGAGTGCTTTCCTGCAGTTGCCGTGTGACTGCCGAATCATGACCTTCCCCATATGACTGGTCATGTGATCACAAGTCTGCAATTTGTAGTTGTGGTCACATGCCAACTAAACTCCCTTCCACATTTCAGTAGTTTACAATTAGGCTATTGTAAGCAAATTATGTAGCACACACCTTAAGGTACCGTCACACTAGACTATATCGCTAGCGATCCGTGACGTTGCAGCGTCCTCGCTAGCGATATCGTCCAGTGTGACAGGCAGCAGCGATCAGGCCCCTGCTGGGAGATCGCTGGTCGGGGAAGAAAGTCCAGAACTTTATTTGGTCGCTGGACTCCCCGCAGACATCGCTGAATCGGCGTGTGTGACACCGATTCAGCGATGTCTTCACTGGTAACCAGGGCAAACATCGGGTAACTAAGCGCAGGGCCGCGCTTAGTAACCCGATGTTTACCCTGGTTACCATCCTAAAAGTAAAAAAACACAAACACTACATACTTACCTACAGCCGTCTGTCCTCAAGCGCTGTGCTCTGCACTCCTCCTGTACTGGCTGTGAGCGTCGGTCAGCCGGAAAGCAGAGAGGTGACGTCACCGCTCTGCTTTGCGGCAACTGTGCTCAAAGTCAGTGCAGGAGGAGTGCAGAGCACAGCGCTGGAGGACAGACGGCTGTAGGTAAGTATGTAGTGTTTGTTTTTTTTTTTTACTTTTAGGATGGTAACCAGGGTAAACATCGGGTTACTAAGCGCGGCCCTGCGCTTAGTAACCCGATGTTTACCCTGGTTACCGGCATCGTTGGTCGCTGGAGAGCGGTCTGTGTGACAGCTCTCCAGCGACCAAACAGCGACGCTGCAGCGATCCGGATCGTTGTTGGTATCGCTGCAGCGTCGCTAAGTGTGACGGTACCTTTAGGCCAAAAGAGTTGGGACCAGGTTTCAGGGCTTGAACATAATTAATAACCCATATAAAGAATTGCACTTAACATAACTGAAAATTGTTTAAAAAGTTATAATTTTATTAGACTATTTATTAAAAAACATAATAGCCATAATATTAATAGGGAATGATAAGAGTGAAAAATACCAGAAAATGGCACCACAGATCAGAAGCAAGTAAGTGAATAGTCAATACAACATGCTGCTTCAAACATTAAGTGTACATATAATATTATGAACAAATGTCAAAGGCTATGTGCACATGATGCGGATTTGCTGCGGATCCGCAGTGGATTTTTTCGCGCAAAAACACTGCAGATCCGCACTGTGATGTACAGTACAATGTTATTCAATGTGATAAAAAAAAATGTGCGGAATTGCTGTTTTTCAAAGTGCATGTCACTACTTTTGTGTGGATATGCAGCGTTTCTGCACCCCTCCATGATAAAAATTTGCAGTGGCAATATCCGCATAAAATTCGCACAAAATCCTCATCAAAACTGCATTAAAACCGCAGCAAATCTGCGGCTGCGGATTCTGCCAGGAGATACGGATTTTGGGCAGAAAATTCTGCACCTCTTTTCCTACATGTGCACATAGCCATACATTTTCTGATTATGTGCCTTCTTCCGCGTGTAGGGGTCGTGGCACTGCAGGTCTGAGGTAACTTGCTCCTTCATCTTCTTACCACTTACTTGGGGTGGTTCACCAGTGGCTTGATCTAGCTCTAAAATGACATTTTTTCATAGTATATGTACACTTGATGTTTGGAGCAGCATGTTGTATTGACTATTCACTTACTTGCCTCTGATCTGTGGTGCCATTTTCTGGTATTTTTCACTATCTTATCATTCGCTATTAATATCATGGCTATATGCTTTTTAATAAATTGTCTGATTATAACTTATTAAATTTTCACTTGTTACATGCAATTTTCTTGTCTGTATTTCTGATTCACTTGAACATAGTTAGTAAAATGGTTACTTTCCCTGAAAACAATAATACATTTGTACATAAGTGGTTCCTGCATGTCTGGCATATCAGCTCACCTCTTAAACATGTGGTAATTTTAATGGAAGATGTCTGCTCTACATTTCAAATTCTGTACAGCTCCTGTAAGGCCAAACTATTTTGACTTTACTACAATTGTCTTTAGCTACACCTTTTTGTTTTCTCCTACGCCTCATTGGGGGACACGGGACCATGGGTGTTATGCTGCTGCCACGAGGAGGACACTAAGTTAACACAGAATAACTCCTCCTCTGCAGTATACACCCTCCTGCTGGCTGTACTTATGTAAAAAAAAACAGATTCAAAATGGAGTCAAAGTCAACGATAAAAAAAAATCTGTTTCCCAACTGTTTTATGATAGTACGCGTCGCTGAGATCTAGAACCATCACGTCCCCATCCACAACTCCTCTCAGAAATTCCTCAGACTGGCGGTAGTCATGAAAGGACAGACAAGGGAATACCAATACAGGGCTCTAACCTTTGGCATATCAATTGCACCCTGCATCTTCACCAAGCTGATAGCGGAGATGATGGCACATCTGAGAGAGGCAAATATAACAAAATCACTGGCGCACAACACTGGTGGAGGTGGCTAGTGTAATCTCCCAGCTGCTGGTATAGTCAGAAAATGTGCCGATTCTGTGGAGATGACTAGATATGCAAACAAATAATACCGCGCTTGGGTGATTGAAGTAGACTAGCCCTGGCTGTGGAGGTGCAAAAAACTACTAAGATGCAATGGTTGAAAAACTACTAAGATGCAATGGTTGGTGATGAAAATGAAACGGAACACCTCCTGTGAATAGTGCTGCAAACAGCAGTAAAGATCTTAACAGGTGTGCTGTCCCAAAAAACAACAATGAATGTGTAAGCCTCCTACCGTATTGAAGCGTAGCTGGAAAAATAACACATGCTGCGCTGAGTTGCTACCGATATGCTCGTGGTAGATACCGGAGGTGCTGATTGGTGTCACTCCGATATCCGCAGCAGAAGCAGGGGCATAGATGGCTTGCGGATGGTAGGGTGGGCGCACGTGGGCTGGTGCAGTAGCGACCAATATGGAAAGTCGCTGTTCAGTGTAGAGCCAGGGAACGTCCCGGCCGGAGGCGTCCCTGGTTGCACTGAAAAGAAAAAATGGCCGACGCTGCCAAGCAGCGTGTGACGTCACGGGCCGGACGGAGCCTCACTGAGGTCACAAAGCTAACCGACGCGTTTCGAAGGGAAAAGCACCCTTCTGAGCCCTGCGCTTAGTAACCCGATGTTTACCCTGGTTACCAGTGAAGACATCGCTGAATCGGCGTCACACACGCCGATTCAGCGATGTCTGCGGGAGGTCCAGCGACTAAAAGTACTGGACTTTCTGCGCCGACCAACGATGGCACAGCAGGATCTTGATCGCTGCTGCCTGTCAAACTCAACGATATCGCTAGCCAGGACGCTGCAACATCACGGATCGCTAGCGATATCGTTCAGTGTGACGGTACCTTAACCTGGTGGACCTCCGATGCTCTGTAAATAAAACTGATGCAGGGGAGAGGTACCGCCCTTTTATCCTATAGGTTTTTCTGTCCCTGAAGGGCGGAGCCCCTCTCTGGCAGTGCTGTCATGGGCTCTGAGAAACACTGTTATCGGTGAGTAACTACGACTTTTTCCATGTTTCGCCGCTACGTGGGTGGCTACGGCTATGGCTCATTGGGCTGACGTCTTAACTTCAGCTGTTCTAGATACCAGTCGCCCCCCTCCCCAACCCCCCCAAGGTAGCAGATAGTGCTACTCAGATAGCGAGAGCCGGGGATTTCGTGGTGACAGCTTCTTTAGATGCCGCTAGCTGCGCTTCACAAGCAGCAGCAAACACCATCACCATTAGGAGGTCTCTATGGCTCAGAGACTGGCGTGCGGATTCAGCTTCCAAAAAGTCGTTAACCTCCTTACCATATCAAAATGGTCGCTTGTTTGGCGAAAACCTCGATTAGCTTATCTCTGACGCCACTGGAGGAAAGAGCAAATTTCTTCCACAGCAGAGACTCTTAGCCCTTTTGGAACCAGCAACAGCAGGCTCGGTCCCGATTGTTTTTTTTTTTTTTTTTTTTTTGCAACTCAAACTGGTCCTCTACTTCCACATCTTCAGGACCCGGCCGGGCACAACGCAGGGACAGAGGCCCCCAGGCCTCATATAAACCTTCCCCATCATGGAGAGGCAGGCCTAGGCAGTCGTGATCCAGAGGGTTCAGACCAGGCAGATCTTCCACACAATGACGCCCTGTGGTATCCGGGGGACACACTCAAAGTAGGTGGCCGCCTGCTTTCCTTCAGCCATGCATGGCTCTCGGTCGTCCAAGACCTAGTGTCCTCCGGATACAAGATGTAATTTTCATCTCGTCCCCCAAATCGTTTTTTCTTGTGTTCTCCTCCCAGAGCATAGGCATCAGCGTTCTTCCACACCATAAACACTCTAAAAGAGGACTGGTTGTTACCCTGGTTCTTCAAAGCGAGAGGTTTCAAGGTTTTTATTCAAACCTGTTCATTGTTGCAAAGGAGGATGGTTCGGTACAGCCCATACTGGACCTAAAGCTGTTGAACAAGTTCGTCAGGATGCAACGGTTCCGAATGGAATCGCTTCGTTCTGTCATCGCTTCAATGGAAAAAGGAGAGTTCCTGGCGTCTAGACATCCATGACGCGTACCTTCATATTCCGATTTTCCGATTTTTCCATCCCACCAAAGGTTTCTTCGTTTCGCAGTTCAGGAAGAACATTTTCAATTTGTTGCTCTGCCCTTCGGCCTCGCCACCGCTCCCAGGGTATTCACTAAGGTCATGGCGGCTGCCTTGGCCATTCTCCACACCCGAGGAGTGTTGGTGTTACCGTATCTAGAAGATATTCTCATAAAAGGACCTTCTCGTGCCTGCGAGGAGGCTGTGAACATCTCAATAGATACTTTCTCGCCTGGGTTGAAAGATAAACTTCACAAAATCCTCCCCAGTTCCGGCTCAGCGAATTTCCTTTCTAGGAATGATACTGGACTCATCCCAGGGGTTGGTGCTTCTTCCTCCGGAAAAGATCTGTCTTACAGCGGGAAGCTCAGAAGCTCTCCCAACCTCACACTCACTCTGCGCTTCGTTATGAGAGTCCTTGGCAGGATGGTAGCAGCTATGGAGGCGGTCCCATTTGCTCAATTACACGTCCGCCCCTTACAACATGCCCTCCTGGCTATGTGGGACAGGAACCCGTTCTCTCTCGATCGTCGTTTCCTCCTTCCCCAGCGAGTCAGTTTCTCAGGTGGTGGACATTGAAGTCCTCCCTGAAACAAGGGAAGTCTTTACTTCCAGTACATTGGCTAGTTGTGACAATAGATGCCAGTCTTCTGGGCTGGGGAGCAGTGTTCCACCATCACACTGCTCAGGGCCGCTGGTCCCTTCAGGAAGCACGCCTGCCGATCAACATCCTGGAAATACGGGCAATCAGGTTGGCTCTTCTCCAATTCCATTCCTTCCTGGCGGGTCGTCCCATCAGGATTCAGTCCGACAATGCCACAGCAGTGGCATACATCAAGCGGCAGGGGGGAACACGCAGCAAGGCAGCCATGATTGAGGTAGGCCACATTCTCTGTTGGGCCAAGGAAAACCGCTCAATGATTTGAGGTTCACATCCCAGGAGTGGAAAATTGGGAGGCAGTCTTCTTCAGCCATCAAGGTCTCGACTCCGGGGAGTGGTCTCTCCATCCGGAGATCTTCCACCAGATCTGCTGTTGCTGGGGAACCCCGGACGTGGATCCAATGGCCTCACTGCTAAATTCCAAGGTTCCCGACTTCATAGCTCGGTCCCACGAACCGGCAGCCATCGGGGCAGATGCACTCATAAACTCATGGCATCAGTTCCGGCTTCCGTACACATTTCCCCCGCTTCCCTTACTGCTGAATGTCATCAAGAAGAGCGGAGGGGATACCAGTAATCCTGATTGCGCCAGATTGGCCGCGCAGGGCCTGGTACACCGAACTAGTTCAACTAGTCGCAGATGTTCCCTGGCGATTACCGAATCGCTCAGACCTGTTGTCTCAGGGCCCTATTTACCACCAGAACTCCGAGGCCCTGTGTTTGACGTCATGGCCGTTGAGTCCTGGGTGCTAACCCAGTCAGGCTTCTCTCCAGAAGTCATTTCTACCATGGTCAGCGCTAGAAAGCCTACGTCTATGCGTATTTATCATAGCATTTGGAAGACCTTTTTTTTCATGGTGCAAAGACCGGGGACGTTCTCCTCTTGAATTGTCCATTCCTTCCATCCTCGAATTCCTTCATTCGGGATTGGACTTGGGTCTCACCCTTAGTTCTCTCAAGGGGCAGATTTCAGCCTTGTCAGTTCTGTTCCAACGCAGGATTGCCAACAGATTACAGGTGAAGACGTTCATTCAGGGAGTCTCCCATGTGGTGCCACCCTATAAGATGCCGTTGGAACCATGGGACCTTAATTTGGTCCTCGGAGTCTTATAGGAGGCCCCTTTTGAACCTTTGCCGGAGGTTTCCCTATCTTTTTCTTTCCTGGAAAGTTGCCTTTCTGGTTGCAGTCACGTCCATCAGACGAGTCTCAGAGCAGGCAGATTTGTCTTGTCAAGTTCCTTTCCTCAATTTTCATCAAGGTAAGGTGGTTTTGAGAACATCCCCATCTTTTCTACCGAAAGTTGTCTCATCTTGCCACCTCAATGAGGAAATTGCCTTGCCTTCACTTTGTCCGGCACCAGTACATCGCACCGAGAAGGCTCTTCACACACTGGATTTAGTGAGAGCTCTTAGGAGATACGTCTTGCGGACAGCGTCTTTCCGCACGCCCTGTTTGTTCTCCTGGAAGGGCCAAGGAAAGGTCTAGCCGCTTCCAAGGCCAAGTGGATTCGTTAAGCTATCCAGGAGTCATACAGAGTTAGAGGTCATCCCGTCCCAGCAGGGATTAAGGCTCATTCTACTCTGTCAGTGGGTGCGTCTTGGGCCATCTGGCACCAGGCATCGGCAGCACAAATTGCAGATCTGCGACTTGGTCCAGCCTGCATACGTTTACAAAACATTACCATATCTATTCCAAGGCCTCGGCAGATGTGTCCGTCAGCAGACTAATTTTGCAGGCGGCAGTGCCGCATCTAACTTGTTGGTACAAGGAGCAATTTCAGTTGGTTGTTCCCCACCCAGGGACTGCTTTAGAACGTCCCGTGGTCCTGTGTCCCGCATGAGGCGTAGGAGAAATAGGGATTTTTGTGTACTCGCCATAAAATCCTTTTCTCCGAGCCAATCATTAGGGGACACAGCATCCACCCTGTTAGCCTAACGGCTTTAGTTTTTTCTGTGTTGGCTTGGTTTTGACAGTTCATCCTTGTTAAATGTTTAAGCTCCTACTGCTTTGTTACCGAACTGGTTCACTTGGAGCCAGCAGGAGGGTGCATACTGCAGGGGAGGAGCTATTCTTTCTGTGTTATACTGCTGTCACTAGGAGGACTCTAAGTTAACACCCATGGTCCTATGTCCCCCAATGATTGGCTCGGAGAAAAGGATTTTACGGTGAGTACACAAAAATCCCTATTTTAGGAGATTATGGTCATATCCTCTTGGTCCAAGAGTTATACTGTACGGGAGAAGCAAGAAAATTCTGTAATGCCTCTTACTACAGAAAACGCTTTCATTATCTGCCTGACCCTGCTTCCTTCACTCACTGTCCTCTTAAATGAAACTGATAACTCGCTGCCCAGATCAGAGCTCAGATTATAACTGCAACCCATAGAATTCAATTGAGGATGGCAGAAGGGAAGTACTGTAGCCTTCAAAGTTTCCTCACCCCAGCGCTGGAGAAGTCCTTTTCTGTGGTAATAGAGCAAAGTATATTTTGTCGTGGTGGTTTTTTTTCTTTTTTTTTTTTTTTTAAATAGATGAAGTTGAATTACAATTAAATATGCATGTTAACAATCGTACCCGGGGAGGACTGTCACCTGAATGCTGTTCCTTACTATGCGGACTTCCAGCAGAACACCAGTCTATGCATGTGTGGTGGAGGATTGGCTAAGAACTGTATTTTCAGAAAGATTCTCTCAAGTAACCAGCATGCCCCTCATCGCCATTGCATTCAGTTACCCTTGTTCTGACAGAAGACTTGCTGCTTCATCTGAAGCCTGTGCACATGTACGGAACCGGCTGTATTATACAGCCACCTCCTGCCATTTAGAGCAGTAACTAGCACTAGCTCTGATTGCTGCTGTTTTAAGCTTTTAAATGCTATTCTCAAGCTACAGTAGATATTTAATGGTTTACAAATGGCTTGCATGCCCAAGATCACAACATAGTAGCTGGTTAGCTACTTAAAGGGACCTATTGGCATCTTGATGCTACCATGAAACTATATATTGCAGGACAAAGTACAAGCAATCGAATAACAGGATCAAGTCCCTTTGAGGATCTAAAAAAGGTTTAAAATGAAATGTTTAGTCTCTAAATTGCCCCCCTTTACCAATTTCTAGGAGGCAATCAAAACCTATGTACCCCCCCCCCCCCCCCCCTCTCACAAAAAACGCTAAAAACCTCTCTCAGCACGAACAAGCACGCAAACAGGTCTCAGAAAAGGGTGACACTTATAAACAACCATATTGTATTGCCGCAGTTGTACTGACCTGAAGAATCTTGTTTCCAGGTCATTTTTTGAGTCACTCCCCTCGCCCCCTTTACAAATTAAAATTGGAGGAAAAATTTTATACTCTTCCCTTTGAGAACAAGCACTTAGACACCTATGGAGATGGGAAAGCAAGCACACACCAAAATTGTCTGGTTGTGAAGGTATTAACCCCTTTCTGACATATGACGTACTATCCCGTCGAGGTGGGTTGGGCCTGTATGACCACCGACAGGATGGTATGTCATATGCGATCGGCCAGCGCTGCTGGGTGTCAGCTATGTGCCAAAAGCAGTCACTGACCGCTCCTGGCACATTACCCCCGGAACACTGCAATCAAACATGAGGCTCCCTGCGTGCTTCCCTGAGACCCTCGGAGCAACGCTATTTGCTCCGAGGGTCTCCTACCTCCTTCTCCCTGCAGGCCCCGGATCCAAAATGGCCACGGGGCTGCTTCCGGGTCCTGCAGGGAGGTGGCTTACCAGCGCGTGCTCAGAGCAGGCTCTGGTAAGCCTGCAGCCCTGCCTGTCAGATCGCTGATCTGACACAGTGCTGTGCAAAGTGTCAGATCAGCTATCTGACCCTATAACATGATGTCCCCCCCCCTGGGGCAATGTTATAGTGTAAAAAAAAAAATTTTATATATATATATATATATATATATATATCAGATGTGTAAAAAAAAAAAAAAAAAAAACTGTCCTACTAGTTAACCCCTTCAATGAACACCGTAAAAAAAGCTGCAAAAAAACGCTTTATCATACCGCCAAACAAAGTGGAATAACACACGATCAAAAAGACTGATATAAATAACCATGGTACCGCTGAAAACGTCATCTTGTCCTGCAAAAAACAAGCCGCCATACAGCATCAGCGAAAAAATAGTTAGTCCTCAGAATAAAGCGATGCAAAAATAATTTTTTATATAAAATTTTTATTGTATAAAAGCGCCAAAACATATACAAAGAGATAAATGAGGTATCACTTTAATCGTACCAACCCAAAGAATCAATTATCATTATCAATTTTTAAGAAACGCGGAACGGTATAAACGCACGTCCTGAATAGCTGGTTTTTGGTCATTCTGCCTCACAATCAGAATAAAAAGCGATCAAAAAATGTCACATGCCCAAAAATGGTACCAATAAAAACGTCAACTCGTCCCGCAAAAAACAAGACCTCACAGGACTCTGTGGACCAAAATATGGAAAAATTATAGCTCTGAAAATGTGGAGACGCAAAACTATTTTTTGCCATAAAAAGCGTCTTTTGGTGTGACAGCTGCTCATCCTAAAAATCCGCTAAAAAAAATCAGCTATCAAAGTAAATCAAGCCCCCTTCGTCACCCCGTTAGCTACGGAAAAATAATACAATTAAAAAAAAGTATATATTTCCATTTTCCCATTAGGGTTGGGGCTAGGGTTTGGATTACATTTACTGTTGGGATTAGGGTTGGGGCTAGGGTTTGGATTACATTTACTGTTGGAATTAGGGTTAGGGGTGTGTCAGGGTTAGGGTTATAATTGGGATTAGTGTTAGGGGTGTGTTGGATTTAGGGGTGTGGTTGGGATTAGGGTTAGGGGTGTGGTTAGGGTTATAGTTGGGATTAGTGTTAGGGGTGTGTTGGATTTAGGGGTGTGGTTGGGATTAGGGTTAGGGGTGTGGTTAGGGTTATGGTTGGGATTAGTTTTAGGGGTGTGTTGGATTTAGGGGCGTAGTTAGGGTTGTGTTTAGGTTAGGGTTTCAGTTAGAATTGGGGGTTTCCACTGTTTAGGCACATCAAGGGCTCTACAAACGCGACATGGTGTCCGGTCTCAATTCCAGCCAATTGTGCGTTGAAAAAGTAAAACCGTGCTCCTTCCCTTCCAAGCTCTCCCGTGTGCCCAAACAGGGGTTTACTCCAACATATGGGGTATCAGCATACTCAGGACAAATTGGACAACTCTTGGGGTCCAATTTCTCCTGTTAGCCTTGGGAAAATACAAAACTGGGGGCTAAAAAATAATAATTTTTCACGGCTCTGCATTATAAACTGTAGTGAAACACTTAAGTTCCTTGGAGGGGCCTACCAATATGGTGTCACTTGTTGGAGATTTCTACTGTTTAGGTACATTAGAGGCTGTGCAAACGCAATTTGACGCCTGGAGATCATTCCATCTAAGTCTGCATTCCAAACAGCGCTCCTTCCCTTCCGAGCTCTGCCATGCACCCAAACTGTGGTTCCCCCCATTTATGGGGTGCCAGCATACTTTGGACAAATTGGACAACAACTTTTGTGGTCCAATTTCTCCTGTATCCCTTGGGAAAATAAAAAAATGGGGGCTAAAATGATTTTTGTGAAAATGATTTTTTTTATTGTCAGAACTCTGCATTAATAACTTCTGTGAAGCACTTGGTGGGTCAAAGTGCTCACCACACATCTAGATAAGTTCCTTAGGGGGTCTAATTTCCAAAATGGTGTCACTTGTGGGGGGTTTCAATGTTTAGGCACATCAGGGGCTCTCCAAACGCAACATGGCGTCCCATCTCAATTTCAGTAAATTTTGCATTGAAAAGTCAAACGGCGCTCCTTCCCTTCCGAGCTCTGCCATGCGCCCAAACAGTCGTTTACCCCCACATATGGGGTATCAGCGTACTCGGGACAAATTGTACAACAACTTTTGGGGTCCAATTTCTCCTGTTACCCTTGGTTGAATAAAACAAATTGGAGCTGAAGTAACTTTTTTTTTGTTTTTTCACAAAAAATTTAAATGCTCATTTTAATTTAAACATTCCCAAAATTCCTGTGAACACCTGAAGGGTTAATAAACTTCTTAAATTGGTCTTGAGCAGTTTTTAGAATGGCGTCACACTTGGGTGTTTTCTATTATATAGACCCCTCAAAATGACTTAAAATGTGGTGTGGTCCCTAAAAAAAAAAAAAAAAAAAAATGGTGGTGTAAAAACGAGAAATTGCTGGTCAACTTTTAACCCTTATAACTCCGTAACAAAAAAAAATTTGGTTCCAAAATTGTGCTTATAAGTAACATTTCCCACATGTCTACTTTAGAAGTATTTTATGTGACATATCTGTGATTTAAGGGCATAAATATTCAAAGTTGGAGAATTGCAAAATTTTCACGAAATTTGTTTGTTTTTTTCACAAACACAGGTAATATCAAAGAAATTTTACCACTATCATGATGTACAATGTCACGAGAAAACAATGTCAGAATCATCCGGATCCGTTAAAGCGTTAGTTATAACCTCATAAAGGGACAATGGTCAGGATTGTAAAAATTGGCCCGGTCATTAACGTGCAAACCACCCTTGGGGGTAAAGGGGTTAAAAGCATAGGTGCTAGTAAATAGGCAGAGAATAGCGATGATGCTTGGTGAACCTTACAGCCCTTTCATCTGACAGATTCTCTACTACAATAGAAGCACAAAAACGAAAATTGGCATGTAGTGACCAATGAAGTTGACATGTTTTTTTTGGGTCATTCTTTATCCTTCGTGTTTTTGAAGTAAATGCGTTTTAGGTCATATGTAAGCAAATCTAATCCATGCTTCCCGTAATTTATACAATTTTGTTTAAAGGAGAAAAAACTTCTTGAGGATCGAATTGCTGAATTTTCTACCAATCTAGCTGAGGAAGAAGAAAAGTCAAAGAGCCTTGCCAAACTGAAAAACAAGCATGAAACCATGATCTCTGACTTGGAAGGTAATAACAAAGGGTAAAGGTTTTGTTTTTGGTTTTTTTTTTCCCTAGAACGTAACCAAATCTCTAATCTTGCAAGTCTTGACATTTGTGAGGAATGGCTTTCTTTTATACTAGCTTTGTATGGCTTCAGTGTCAGTTTCTTCTTTTTTGCTTTTACTTTCCCTTCTTCCGAAAACCATAATTTTATTTTTCTGTTGAACAAAGCTATACAGGGCCTTGTTTTCTGCTGGATGAGTTGTAGTTTTCAATTACAGCATTCATTGTCCAATATGGCAGAGGATGGCCTCCTGAAGCTCCACTGCTTTGACCTGAATCATTCAGGAGGATACCGGCCAGAAAGATAGATTATACCTTTTGGTTACAGAAATTACCAGTATCAGCAGTTGCATAATTTTTACGTTTAGTTATCACTTTTTTTTTTTTTTTTATTAAATAAACAGTAGGCAGGGTAAGTGTGGAACATTACACATTTAGCAGATGCCGTTATTGGTATAAAATCTTTTGATTGGATATGTATAATGTTGGTCTTCCTTTTGATAAATGTTCTCAGAGCGTTTGCGTCGTGAGGAGAAGCAACGCCAGGAGCTAGAGAAGACTCGTCGCAAGTTAGAGGGAGATTCTACAGACTTACACGATCAAATTGCAGAGCTACAAGCACAAATAGCAGAATTGAAAATGCAGCTAGCAAAAAAGGAGGAAGAATTACATGCTGCCCTTGCAAGGTTAGGTGTACATGGTGTAAAAAATAACCCAACTTTCTACCATACTTCTTACCAGTTTTATATTATAATATATTTTTATTATTAATAATAATAATTGTTGTTGTTGTTACTCCTAAGATGCCACCCTCTCCCCCAGGCAGAATCCTTACTCCAATTATAGGCACTATTTGACTGAGTTAAAATAATTGTTGAATAGCTTGCGGACACTATATACAGAGCCTCCAAGTGCCAGAAGAGAGCAGATTTCCCCATTTTGGAAATTACACTCCCCTGGGAATTTTTCTACAGGTGTAATGATTATTTTGACTTCATGGGTGTTATCCAGAAATCAGCAATAAATGTTTGAGTGCTAATTGTAAATCTGCAATTGTAATGCCCATTTCATGGTTCTGGAGACACAAGCAGTGTAAATTAAAGGGAACCTGTGACCCCAAAAATCGAAGGTGAGTTAAGCCCACCGGCATCGGGCTTATCTACAGCATTCTATAATGCCGTAGATAAACCCCCTGATGTATCCTGAAAGATGAGAAAAAGAGGTTAGATTATTCTCACCCAGGGGCGGTCCTGGTTCTGTTCAGGTCCGATGGGAGTTGCTGTCCGGGGCCTCCCATCTTCATAGGATGATGTCCTTTTCTTGTCTTCATGCTGTGGCTCCAGCGCAGGAATACTGTCTGTCCTGTTGAGGGCAGAGCAAAGTACTGCAGTGTGCAGGCGCCGGGAAAGGGTCAGAGAAGCCCGGCGCCTGCGCACTGCAGTACTTTGTTCTGCAGCGGTGTTTCCATCTAAAGCTCTAAACTACATGATTCAGATGAAACCCCTGAGATCTCATCTCCCGAGATCTCCATCTTCGCATGCGCCGCCCCGCAGCAGACATTTTCCCGGAGTCCACCGTACAGGAAACTATGAACTGCTGGTGGCTCTGGCCTTTCACAAAATGTCAGCCGGGCACCCCTGCAGCACCGCCGGGCACCCCCTCATCCCAGCCTGCGGCCTGCAGCAATGATACCGGTAAGGTATATCCGCATTATAAGAAACACCCCCATTTTCCCCCAAATTTGGGGGGAGAAAGTGCATCTTATAATCCGAAAAATACGGTGTGTGAGACTTTAACTTTTATTACTATGATCACTGGTCAGTGTTGCATTGACAGAAGCCTCTTAGACCATGCTCTAAAAGGCTGCTGTAGGTAGCAGACCTAGAGGTGGTCGTGACGACCTCAGGCTTGCCATGACGACAAACTGGCCCTCGCAGTGATGTTCCGAGAGCGCTGATCTGACTAAAGAGGGAGCCTCTTAAGTGTTGGTAGCGATTGTGGCATTTAGGGGGTTAAACTACTGGGGTGGTGTGGGCACCTCTCCTGGCAGGGAAAGCCAATAATTGGCCATCATTATACCAGGCTATGACGTATAGGTACGTCAAAGGTCTGGAAGGGGTTAAAGGGAATGTCACCACATGTGACCTGTATGCCCATATTAATAGTTTAGATGGTTCAAATGAGGACTTGTCAGCATTCTATGACTTTTACTACCATTTTAATAGTTTACATGGGTCAAATGTGGTGACAGATTCCCTTTAAGGTAATTCTAATTGATCTTTCGTGGCCAGCATAAGCCATATGACCATGGGTGCTATTGCATGCAAGTTATTCTAAAGATGCTAAGTTGTGATGTTGCTTAAAACTTCTAGAGTAGAGGAAGAGTCCGCACAGAAGAATATGGCGCTTAAGAAAATTCGAGAACTTGAATCACAGATAAGTGAGCTACAGGAAGACCTGGAATCTGAGAGAGCTGCTCGCAGCAAGGCTGAGAAACAAAAGCGGGATTTAGGGGAAGAACTTGAGGCTCTAAAGACTGAACTCGAAGATACGCTGGACTCCACAGCAGCCCAACAAGAACTCCGGTATGACTGCAGAAAAACATCAGATTGTTCAATTATGCATAGTCTTCACAAATTCACTAATGTTCATTTTATATCACAATATTTCTTAGTTCAAAGCGGGAGCAAGAGGTGACCCAGTTAAAGAAAAGCTTAGATGAAGAAGCCAGAGTACATGAAGCTCAAATCCAGGAGCTCCGACAAAAACATTCCCAAGCTATAGAGGAACTGTCTGAGCAGCTAGAACAAACCAAAAGGGTGAGAACAAAAAACACTAACCCAATTGTTTTAAAAATGTGCATTGTTGGTTTGTTTTTAGTTGTGATTTGCAATTTGCTTTAACGTCTTAAAGATATGTGCCTTAAAGATTCAGCACATATCAGAAGCAGGTGTTTGGAGCGGACTTGCGCAACGAGCCTACTCCATACCCGGCAGGTGATAGCTGTGTATTACAGCCAGGATCTGCTGCTAACAATTGCGAGTGGAGCAGAACTCTGCCTCTATTGCATAAAATAAATAAAAAATAATTCCAAACTGCACCCTTTCCCCCCATTGAAAATAAAGATATGAAAAAAAAAAACCACATGTGTAACACCACGTTCAGAGAAGTCCGATCTATCAAAATATAAAAACGATTAACCTGATCGGTAAACACCGTTTAAAAAAAAAAAATTCAAGAATGCAAAAATATTTCTTTTGGTTGCCACAATTCCACAAAACATGCTGAACAATCAAAAGGTCACATCCATCCCAAAATGGTACAAAGTCTTTCCCTGCAAAAAAATAAGTTATCCTACAATTCCATCAGAAGAAAATCAAAATGTTACGGGTCTCAGAAAATGGCGACAACTCCAAAAATGTTTGTTTTTTTTGCTGCAAACTTAAGATTTTTTTTTTTCACCACTTAAAATAAAAAAATGGAAATGTTTGCAATTCCTGTAATATTGAAGAGGAGAATCGTATTGCATGATCATCACCAGAAAATGTACACTGTAAGGCTGTGTGCACACGTTCAGGATTTTTCACGTTTTTTCGCTACAAAAACGCATACATATGCATCCCATCAATTATAATGGATTCTGCAATTTTTGTGCACATGATGCGTTTTTTTCCCACACAAAAAAAGCATTGTGGTAAACGCATCATGTTCATTAATTTTGCAGATTTTTTTGCGTTTTTCCCGCTATTTAATGCATTGGTAAGCTCCGGAAAAAAAGCATCAAAAACGCGAGAAAAAAAGCAAAAAAACGCATGCGGAATTCTTGCAGAAAATGTCCGGTTTTGTTCAGGAAATTTCTGCAAGAAATCCTGATGTGTGCACATAGCCTTAAAATTACCAAAAAAGTCAGAATTGTGTGGGTTTTTTCCAACAATTTCACCGTACTTGGAATTTGTTTCCCGTTTTCGAGTACACTATGTGGTAAAATGAATTGTCATTCAAAAGTACAACTCGTCCTGCAAAAACCAAGCCCTTATGTTTGTGGGCAGTAAAATAAGAGTTATGGCTCTGGGGAGGAAAAAAATGAACCATAAAAAAACAAAAATGGGCTGCAGAGTGAAAGGGTTAAAATGTACTTAACTGTTGCTGCCATGTTTCGTTAAATGGATGGGCAGCCCCAGATTTGGTTAATTACTTAAACTGAAATTGTTCATCAAATACTGATTGTGTTGTGATATTTAATGCTGTTTTCTTAGGTAAAAGGAAACTTGGAAAAGGCCAAGCAGGCTCTGGACAGTGAGCGCAATGAGTTGGCTAATGAGGTAAAGGCACTACTGCAAGGCAAAGGCGACTCTGAACACAAGCGGAAAAAAGTAGAGACTCAACTTCAAGAACTGCAAGTAAAAATCACAGAAGGGGACAGAGTACGGGCAGAGCTGTCTGAGAAGGCAAACAGACTGCAGGTAAGCTGGGCTTCCACACAGTATTAAGCGTACAGTAAAAAAAAATCCTGAAAACTTGCTGTTCCAGTTCTAAAAGTAAATAACATTTCATTATCACAGACTATTATATTTCAATGAAAAGCTCAGACTTTTCAACATCACTTTGTGGACTGTAGGTTATGGACACAGTACACCTCCTCTCTTCCTGAACACCTAACACTCTCCCAGCAACCCCTCCGCACGCACACAACTCACACTGTGGTCAGCGCGTTGGCTTTAAAGCATGTCGCTGAGTGCTGCTAGAACATGAGCTCAGACAAAATATCTTCCCTGTAACTGTGACTGTATTTTCTTATTAAATCCTACTTGCTGTACATGAACATTTTCTTTACTAACTGAAAGCTGAATCCTATTCTGTGGCTCTAATCTGTGATATAAACCCTTACTTAAGGTGAAATTAATTCTTAAAATTTACAGGTGGAATTGGATAATGTCACAGGGCTTCTTTCTCAAGCAGACAGCAAGTGTATCAAAGTTTCCAAAGACTTTTCTACATTGGAATCTCAACTTCAAGACACTCAGGCATGTAACTTACTTTACAATTCACATTAAATATAATGTAAATTAAATTTGTAGCACAGTATATCATGTATGTCAAAGTTGGCGTGGATCTTCTCCTTAATGAACACCTTACATGAGAGAGGCTCAATATGTAATTTTAGTCTTATTGTCTGGTTTCATGGAAGTTTTCCATGCAGCAGATATAAGCTTAGAACAAGCCACTTGGACGCTATACCAATGAAATGAAGACTTTTGGCAAGTACCTTTATCACCTTTGTTTGTTCCTTTAGGAACTTCTGCAAGAAGAAACTCGTCAGAAGCTTAGCTTTAGTACAAAACTGAAACAAATGGAAGATGAGAAAAATGGTTTCCTTGAGCAACTTGAGGAAGAGGAGGAAGCAAAGAGAAACTTGTCAAAGCAGATTTCAACACTGCAGGCTCAGGTTAGTGATCAGGTGAAACGCTGGGTGTATGTTTTCATCAGATCTCGTGTGTGTGTGTGTGTGTTATTCCGCTCAGTTCAACTAAAGGATATGACTGGTTATCATTAACAAAAATAAAAAGTATACCTTTTTGTTTACCTTGCCCATTAGTCTGATTACCTCTATTTATATTGATTATACCACTGCTGCTGTGAATTTAGCCTTACTGAATAATAATGTTGTGGAGATTCACTAAAACTCACTTTTGTAGTGTAAAAACTTTGAACGTATAAAAAAAATTTGCCAAATTTATTGTTGTGATTCATGTTATGTTCTGTGCATTTTTGCACTGTCTAATCTAACAAATTACCGTATTTTTCGGACTATAACACACACCGGACTATAAGACACACCCAGGTTTTAGAGGTGGAAAATAGGGAAAAAATATTTGACGCAAAATATGTGGTAAAATATTTAATAACATAAATAACATACTATTATATGTGGTGTTATTATATATAATAGTATGTTATTATGTTGGAAGCTGCGGGACCAGTGTGGTGGCTGTAAAGTACTATATGAAGACGCTGGAGGGTGAGTATAAGAATAAGGGCACAGGGCTTATATTGAAAGCACCACTCCAGCACTGGAAAATAACACTGGAGTGCTGCTTTAAAATCCTATGGGAGAACTATAACTCCCAGCATGTCATGCAGATCCTATGGCATGCTGGGAGTTAAAGTTCACCAAAGGAGTGGCAGAGTGCTTTATTGTGCGTTGTAAAGACTAACCTCTTAATTGTGGCAGCCAGCCAGTCACTGTGGTGAGGTAAAAGCTGGAGGATCCCATGACTGCACACACTGAGCCCTCCCTCTTGTTGTCTCTCCACAGCACAGGTCATAAGAGGAAGCTGCAGATTCTAATGGGGAGTCTGAAGGACCTGTGATGACATCAGAAGAGGGAGGGCTCTGAGCTGCCATGTGATGCTCCAGCCTGCCCACTTCATGACATCATACAGGTCTTTATGCCTCAGCATCCAGCACAGCCCAGGCAGGTATGCAGCGATCTTGTCCCCTCTGGCCCCAGCCGCCTGCTCCTCCACCGGACACACAGACCTCCCCAGCTGCTGCAGGAATCCAGTGCTGGGGAAACCATGTGTGTCCCTGTGTAAGTGAAAGACTATTCATTTGCTGCTCCCCCTGACTGCTCAGCTGACAGGTGGGTGGGGAAACGGCCAATGAATATTCACTGCACTTAATCATCGGGACCATGTGGTTTTCCCAGGCTGATTCCAGGCAGCTTTTTCTGCCTCCTGCAAGTTGGATCACAGTGGGACCCCACTGGCTGCTGCCCCCCTCCCCACATGTTACATCCTTACCATAAGACGCACCCACACTTTCCTCCCAAATTTGGAGGAAAAAAGTGTGTCTTATGGTTGGAAAAATACGCTAGATATCGTCTATTACTTTGTCCAAACTGTTATATAATCTGCCAATTCATAAAAGGAGCAGCAGAGAGAACATATGATGGCAAGGTGAAATGAGGCCAATTCGGAAAAAATAAAGTTGCCTGCTGTCAACATTATTTGAGGAGTTTGACATCATGGCCCAAGTAAACCCAATTACCTTGATTGATAAAGACCATTTTTCACAGTGGTCTTGACAGGGCACAGCAGAGTGGTGGCTCCTGATTTCATTAAGGGGTGCACACCTGTCATGTGGAAAAAAAAAAATAAAAATTATCCTGCAGATATGGTGTTAATCTGCAGGTTAATGGCGTTCTGCAGCCGTGTGGCCTTCTGCACAGAGCCCCGCTGCCAGGTGGAAATTAATCCTGGCAGCTTAGAGCTTTGTCAGAGGTGCGGCTGGCTCCGCTTCAGTCACTGCTCAGTGCATTGTGAGCCGTGACTGTAACCACGTCCTGGCACTGACTGACAGCTGCTCTACAGAGCATCAGTGCTGATCCAGCTGTCAGTGTCGGGATGTAGTTTCAGCTGCTGCTCACTATGTGCAGAGAAGTAACTGAATCCACGCCTCTGGCTGAAAGCCGTATAAAGTTAGTTTCTAGGATGTCCCTCCTGACGGCACAATCAAGAGGTCATCCTTCATGTGCTTGATAAACACAGGAACACAAGGTTAAAGGCCCCCTCCGCCAACCCTCAGTATTTCCTGTCCCTATCAGGGACAGACGCAGAAGGGGTGTACTTGCATCTTCCAGTCGAGCAGGAGCCCCTGATGCCAGACGCAGGAGGATCGGGATGGGGTCCTCTCCCCTTGCCGTGAGTGCAGACGCCGGCACCCAGCTGATGAAGTTGTCCCACAGCCTGTCCAGTCGAGCTATGGCTCCTGGGGTGAACTGCTTCCCCCTTACGGGTGCTCTCTACTCACACTGCCACAGTGCGCACTGAAGACTGAATGCAGGGGCGCTTCCGAGTTAGAGGTGATGACATGCGGGCCCCTAGTACCCAGTGTGCATTCCAGCGTGGAATGCACTTCTGGGATTTAAAAAGAATACAGGCGCCAAATGCCATTTAAAGGAGAAACGCCTTTTGACGAATCAGATGGAAGACTGAAATGTTCAGAGGATTAAGAAGCTGTATGAACAGAGTATTTCTTGTTAATAAACATATAAAGGCTGTGATCATAGAGCAGTGGGAAGACGTGGATAAGAGACTAATTATTCCAATAATTATTCCAAGAAGTTTCAAGTCACGTCTACCTTTTTGTGCTTGAGAAAATAAAATTATGGGAAGAGATTCCTAAAGTCAATATCCCTATAACCAGGGTTGTAAAGAAGCACTATGAACAGAAAGGTAGATGGTCTTAAAAAAAAAAAAAAAGCACGGGAAACATCTGCGGCGATAATTTAGACTAACATAGCAGCCACCTCTGTAGCAAGAGCCATGAATATATGGATAGAGGAGTTAAATGCTAATTTAAGGAAAGACATCTAGGGATGAGATCATTGAATTTGTTCCATTACTCAAAATGGCAACAGGATTTATATCAAACTCCTCAGCTGAGTTGATAAGATTTGCCTCAAGGAATGGGGCACACAATCACTGCTAGGCAAGCGATCTGGTTAAAAGACCTGGTCGGGGAATAGTCACTCAAAAAGCAAACTGCTTTGTTCCCTTTCCATGGATACTTCAAACAATAGTGGAAGGATACAAAATACAGTTTGTGCAGATCCCTCAGGGAAGCTTCCACTTAACTATTCAGTCCCCACAGGTCTCAAAAAGACTGACAGACGTAAAGAAGTTGGTGGATTCAGGTGCAGTAATTCCAGTGCCAGAAACCGAATTGTCTGGGATACTACTCGGGCCTATTTTCAATAAAAACAAAAATAAGAGAAAAACCTCGGGTCAACTATCGCACAATAATAAATCTAAAGCCTCTAAATAGATGGGTATCCTACAGAAAGTTCAAAGTGGAATCGATAAGATCTGCAATTCCACTTAGCAAAGAAAACATGGTAAGGGTATGTGCACACGTCAGGATTTCTGGCAGAAATTTTCCTGACAAAAACCTGACATTTCTGCCAGAAATCCGCATGCGTTTTTTGACGTGTTTTTTGTGCGTTTTTTCCCAAATGCATAGAATTGCGGGAAAAACAGAAAATCCGCAAAAATAATGAACATGCTCATTATTTACCGCGATGCGTTTTTTTTCACGGAAAAAACGCATCCATGTGCACAAAACAGGCAGAATGCTTTCTAAATGATAGAAAGCATAATGTATGCGTTTTAATGAGGTTTTTATAGCATTTTTAGCGTGAAAAAACCTGAACGTGTGCAAATAGCCTAATGTGTGCGCTAGATCTCAGAGAAGGATATTATCACGTGCCCATTCATCTACAGTCAGCAGTAGCTAAGATTTGGGTTGAAAGAAGGAGAAAACATTCAGCATTGACAATTCAGATGCCTTCCATTTGTTTTTTTCCTCAGCACCACACATCTTTGCCAAGTTGGTGGTAGAGGTTTAAGCTTTCTTGAGGGAACAAGGAATATTTTGTCCAGTAGAATTTCAATATTTGCAGATGACACTAAACTCTGCAGGGTAATCAATACAGGGGAGGACAATTTTATATTACAGGATGATTTATATAAACTAGAAGCTTGGGCTGATAAATGGCAAATGAGCTTTAATGGGGATAAATGTAAGGTCATGCACTTGGGTAGAAGTAATAAGATGTATAACTATATACTTAATTCTAAAACTCTGGGCAAAACCATCAATGAAAAAGACCTGGGTGTATGGGTGGATGACAAACTCATGTTCAGTGGCCAGTGTCAGGCAGCTGCTACAAAGGCAAATAAAATAATGGGATGCATTAAGAGGCATATATGCTCATGAGGAAAAAAATTTTACCTCTATACAAGTCACTAGTTCGACCACACTTAGATTACTGTGCACAGTTCTGGTCTCCGGTGTATAAGAAAGACATAGCTGAACTAGAGCGGGTGCAGAGAAGAGCGACCAAGGTTATTAGAGGACTGGGGGGTCTGCAATACCAAGATAGGTTATTACACTTGGGGCTATTTAGTTTGGAAAAACGAAGGCTAAGGGGTGATCTTATTTTAATGTATAAATATGAGGGGACAGTACAAAGACCTTTCTGATGATCTTTTTAATCATAGACCTGAGACAGGGACAAGGGGGCATCCTCTACGTCTGGAGAAAAGAAGGTTTAAGCATAATAACAGATGTGGATTCTTTACTGTAAGAGCAGTGAGACTATGGAACTCTGCCGTATGATGTTCTAATGAGTGATTAATTACTTAAATTTAAGAGGGGACTGGACGCCTTTCTTGAAGAGTTTAATGTTACAGGGTATATATACTAGATTCCTTGTTAGGGTGTTGATCCAGGGAACTAGTTTGTTTGCCGTATGTGGAGTCGGGAAGGAATTTTTTTTCCCCAGTGTGGAGCTTACGCTTTGCCACATGGTTTTTTTTTTTTTTTGCCTTCCTCTGGATCAACATGTTAGGGCATGTTAGGTTAGGCTATGGGTTGAACTAGATGGACTAAAGGCCCCATCACACATAGCGACGCTGCAGCGATACCGACAACGATCCGGATCGCTGCAGCGTCGCTGTTTGGTCGCTGGAGAGCTGTCACACACAGCTCTCCAGCGACCAACGATCCCGAGGTCCCCGGTAACCAGGGTAAACATCGGGTAACTAAGCGCAGGGCCGCGCTTAGTAACCCGATGTTTACCCTGGTTGCCATCGTTAAAGTAAAAAAAACAAACGCTACATACTTACCTACCGCTGTCTGTCCTCGGCGCTCTGCTTCTCTGGTCTGGCTGTGAGCACAGCGGCCGGAAAGCAGAGCGGTGACGTCACCGCTCTGCTTTCTGGCTGACCGGCGCTCACAGCCAGAGCAGAGAAGCCCAGCGCCGGGGACAGACAGCGGTAGGTAAGTATGTAGCGTTTGTTTTTTTTACTTTAACGATGGTAACCAGGGTAAACATCGGGTTACTAAGCGCGGCCCTGCGCTTAGTTACCCGATGTTTACCCTGGTTACCAGCGAAGACATCGCTGAATCGGCGTCACACACGCCGATTGAGCGATGTCAGCGGGACCTCAACGATCAAAAAATGGCCCAGGCCATTCCGACACGACCAGCGATCTCACAGCAGGGGCCTGATCGCTGGTACGTGTCACACATAGCGAGATCGCTACTGAGATCGCTGTTGCGTCACAAAACTTGTGACTCAGCAGCGATCTCGCTATGTGTGACGGGGCCTTTAGTCTTCCTTCAACCTTAATAAATGTTACTACATTCCTGTTAATTGCAGAGTCACCCCAGCAATTAAAAGCCAGTTTAACATCAATAATCTTGGTTTTTAAAGAACTTGCAATGGATTAAAAACTGGAAAAAATCACATCTTTTGCCAGGAAGACAAATAAAATCTTGATAGAAACCCTCCTGGACTCCGAACAGCAGCTGTCCTTCTTACCAGAGAAAAAAAGCAAGAGAAGCTCAAACATACTGTATATACTCATGTATAAGCAGAGAGTTTCAGCACATTTTTTTTTGTGACGAAAACTCCCCCCTCGGCTTAGACAGTCGGTGTTCAGAAAGCCGGAGGGGGGGAGCAGTGGCAGGAGCTGGCTAACAGAAGACTTCATACTCGCCCTCTTCGCGCCGTCACTGCATCTCCATCCCGTCGTCGGCAGCTCTTCCTGTGCAGAGTGGTCACGTGGTACCACTCATTAATGTAATTAATATGCATGCATCTCCACTCACATTGGCGTGGAGCGCATATTCATTACCTTAATGAGCGGTACCACGTTAACGCTCAGCACAGGAGAGCTGCCGCGCTGGGACAACGGAGATGCAGCAACGGGGGGGAGGAGTGAGCCATGCATACAACAATGGGACGGGGGGAGCCGGTGAGCCATGCATACAACATGGGGAGCCACACACACACATAGCAGGGCAGGAGCTACACATAGCAGGACGGGCAGGAGCTGCACATAGCAAAACAGGACGGGCAGGAGCTGCACATAGCAGGACAGGACGGGCGGGAGCTACACATAGCAGGGCGGGAGCTACACATAGCAGGACAGGACGGGCAGGAGCTACACATAGCAGGACAGGACGGGCAGGAGCTGCACATAGCAAAACAGGACGGGCAGGAGCTGCACATAGCAGGACAGGACGGGCGGGAGCTACACATGGCAGGGCGGGAGCTACACATGGCAGGGCGGGAGCTACACATGGCAGGGCGGGAGCTACACATGGCAGGGCGGGAGCTACACATGGCAGGGCGGGAGCTACACATGGCAGGGCGGGAGCTACACATGGCAGGGCGGGAGCTACACATGGCAGGGCGGGAGCTACACATGGCAGGGCGGGAGCTACACATGGCAGGGCGGGAGCTACACATGGCAGGGCGGGAGCTACACATGGCAGGGCGGGAGCTACACATGGCAGGGCGGGAGCTACACATGGCAGGGCGGGAGCTACACATGGCAGGGCGGGAGCTACACATGGCAGGGCGGGAGCTACACATGGCAGGGCGGGAGCTACACATGGCAGGGCGGGAGCTACACATGGCAGGGCGGGAGCTACACATGGCAGGGCGGGAGCTACACATGGCAGGGCGGGAGCTACACATGGCAGGGCGGGAGCTACACATGGCAGGGCGGGAGCTACACATGGCAGGGCGGGAGCTACACATGGCAGGGTGGGAGCCACACATAGCAGGACAGAGAGGAGGAGAGAATGCATACCCAGTTTTCCGTGGCAAAATTAGGTGCCTCGGCTTATACTTGCGTATATACGGTAGTTCTAGCTTTCAGAAGAAAAACCACACGTTTCAATCAAACAGGATTCTTGTACTAATGACTGCATATTTTCTAGGGGTTCGGTGGAGTGCATTCCACTAATGACAACTACAATGTCAGATTCTGATAACCTGAAACAAAAAGATAAATGGACTAGACAAGAAAATAACAATGTTTGTAAAAGCAAAGGAGTCATTCGCCTGATGGGACTTCCACGACTGGCCTGAAAAGAGGGATTATGTGGAAGCTGTCCTCTTTCGTAACAGTTACCACAGATGCAAGCAGCTGTGGCTGGGGGGCCCATGTAAACAATTGGTACCTAGCAGGAATCAGACTTTCCAGGTCATTGAACCACGAGCTTTAGGCGGTCTGGGAGACGCTAAAAAGATGTCTGTCAAATCTAAAGAACCAACACATCAGATTCCTGTCTGACAATATCACAATAGCCTTCCTCAGACATCATGGGGGGACCAAGGCAACCCAATCTGCTGGCTTTATCCCAGACTGGCTGAAGCCTATGAGATGCGTTTCCTATGGGCAGGGGAATTGGTGCCATCGGAGACAGCGATACATCTGAAGGTGTCACTGTCAGCCAGAAAACAGTTTAACAGTCTAAATTCTTCCCAGGTCAGCTCCCATTCCATCACATAGTACTTTAAATGGGGTAGTCCCCAGTTGGACCTGTTCGTCACAAGGAAAAATGCAAAAACTGCAAAATAACTTTCCCTCAATCAAAAAGACTGACCAATGGGGGTAGACACCTTATCCCAGAAATGGGATATGGACTTAGCGTATGCTTTCCATCTCTTGCCCCTATTTCCAGCAGTGCTAAGAAAAATACAGGAGGATCAAGCAAAGATAAATGTCATATATTAACATTTTGGCCCAGGAGTAGCTGGTTTCCCTTGCTGAGAATGCTGTCCATAGAAGATCCCATCATCCTTCCAGAAAGGCACAATCTACTGTTCCAAGGGTCAATACACTATCCCAGTGTGAAACTCCTACAATTGTCTGCATTCTGCATGGATCCTGAAAGGCAGATTTTGAAATCTAAAGGTCTCTCTGATTCAGTCATATCAACTGTACAAAAAAGTAGGAAACCAGTAACATCAGCAGTATGCACACATCTGGAGAAAATTTTGTGCACAGTAATCTGAGGCAATGGTAGAAATCTCTAGTTCTAATAGCCCCAGAATGTTAAGGTACCGTTACACTAAGCGACACTGCAGCGATATAGACAACAATCCGACCTCAACTAGATCGCTGGAGCGTCGCTGTAAGGTCGCTGTAGAGACGTCACACAGCAACTCCAGAACGATGCAGGAGCGATCCAGTGACGTAACAGCGACTCTCATCGTTCTCGCTCAATGTTAAAACGTTGCTGTCGTCGTTGCTTTTGATGTCAAACATGACGATACACGCCGATCTAACGACCAAGTAAAGTTCTGGACTTCTAGCGACGGCCAGCGATATAACAGCGGGATCCAGATCGCTGCTGCGTGTCAAACACAGCGAGATCGCTATCCAGGACGCTGCAACGTCACAGATTGTTGTCGTTCTCGTTGCAAAGTTGCTGAGTGTGACGGTACCTTAAAGGTACCTTCACACATAACGATATCGTTGCAACGTCACGTTTTTTTGTGACGTAGCAACGATCCCACTAACGATATCTTTGTGTGACAGCGACCAACGATCAGGCCCCTGCTGGGAGATCGTTGGTCGTGGGGAATGATCAGGACCTTTTTTTTGGTCGCTGATCACCCGCTGTCATCGCTGGATCGGCGTGTGTGACGCCGATCCAGCGATGTGTTCCCTTGTAGCCAGGGTAAACATTGGGTTACTAAGCGCAGGGCCGCGCTTGGTAACCCGATATTTACCCTGGTTACCATTGTAAAAGTTAAAAAAAAAAAAAAAAAAAAAACAGTACATACTTACTTTCTGATGTCTGTCATGTCCCCCGGCGTCCGCTTCCCTGCACGGACTGTGAGCGCCGGCCGGAAAGCAGAGCACAGCGGTGACGTCACCGCTGTGCTCTGGCTCTGCTTTACGGCCGGCACTGTCAGTGTGGGTAGCTGACTCCGGGGGACGTGACACATCGGAATGTAAGTATGTACTGTTTTTTTTATTTTTTTTAAACTTTTACAATGGTAACCAGGGTAAATATCGGGTTACTAAGCGCGGCCCTGCACTTAGTAACCCGATGTTTACCCTGGTTACCTGGGGACTTCAGCATCGTTGAAGACAGTTTCAACGATGCCGAAGTCTTTGCCCGGATCGTTGGTCGCTGGAGAGCTGTCTGTGTGACAGCTCCCCAGCGACCACACAACGACTTAAACTACTTTCACACTAGCGTTTTTTTAAATCCGTCACAATGCGTCGTTTTGCAGAAAAAACGCATCCTGCAAAAGTGCTTGCAGGATGCGTTTTTTCCCCATACACTTCTATTGACGACGCATTTGCGACGGATTTGCACACTTCGCATCCGTCTTGCGACGAATGCGTCGTGCTTTGGCGGACCGTCGGGAGAAAAAAAACCTACATGTAACGTTTTTTTCTCCCGACGGACCTCTTTTTCCGACCGCGCATGCGCGGCCGGAACTCCGCCCCCACCTCCCCGCACCTTACAATGGGGCAGCAGATGCGCCGGAAAAATGCATCCGCTGCCTCCATTGTGCAATGCAGCAAACGGTAGCGTCGGAATCTCTCCCCGACGCATTGCGACGGGGAGATTCCGTCGCTAGTGTGAAAGAAGCCTTACCAACGATCACGGCCAGGTCGTATCGCTAGTCGTGATCGTTGGTAAGTCGTTTAGTGTAACGGTACCTTTAGTTTCAACAGGCAAGATTAGATAAAGGCCTGAGACCTAGCACTTTAAAAGTGCAAATATCAGCTTTGTGTGCCTTCATGGATGATCTGCTAGCAGGGCATCCTTGGATGGAGATTCATTAAAGCCACAAGTAGAATGAGACCCACTGTTAAAACCTATGTTCCACCTTGGGATATAAATATACTCCTGAATGGTTTCTGCAAACAACCATACGAGCCCCTCTCCCTAAAAACTGCCTTCCTGTGGCCATAGTGACAGCCAAACGGATCGGCATTTCCATAAAAAAATCCATGCCTATGGATTCTAGACTACTGCATTATCCTCAGACTAGAATCGGCGTTCATATCAAAAGTAGTTACAACTTTCTATATGTGCCAAGAGAGGTAGTCTTGCCTTCCTTTTGTTAGGACCATTTAGAATAGTCAAATAGACATTTCATTCCCTAGATGTCAAGAGTAGTCCTCGAGTACATGGAAACCACAAAAGACTGGTGAATAGATCCCAATCTGTTCATACGGTTTGCGGGAAAAAAACATATTGGAAAAAAGACATCAAAGCAAAACTAGCAAGATGGGTTAGGTCCGTGATCAACCTGACCTATTCATCAGAAGGAAAGTGTCATCTGGACAACATCAGAGCTCATTCTACTAGGGCAGTAGATACATCATGGGCAGAGCGAGCAGGGGCCTCAGTGGGCCAAATCTGCTAAGCTGCAACATGGACAGAACATACCATTTTTTGCAGACACTATAAACTGTACTATTTATCAAACCCAAAACTTGCCTTCGGAAGAAAGGTTCTCCAAGCAGTGGTCCCTCCCTGAATGTATCATCTGGTATGCTCCTAATGGTGCTGTCAGGAGGCACGTCATGGAAAGTAGGTATTTTATTAATGCTACCAGTAATAGATTTTCCAGGAGTCCCTCATGACAGCACCCATTACATTCCTTCCCTTAAAATTACTATCTGCTATGTGAAGGTAATGTATGTAGAAGGAAATTGAATAAAATAGTTGCATCCATCCTGGTGTGGTACTTGACAAAATCACTGAGGGTTGTTGTGTGTTCCTGTCCCTATCAAGGATATAAAGGGCAACCTCCTGATGGTGCTGTCATGAGGGACTCCTGGAAAACCTATTACCGGTTGAACTAATGACTAATTTCCTACAAGCAGCTAGACTTTCAGTGCAACAGCACTCAGAACACTAACCTGCAAATTAACCTCATATCTGCGGGTTAAATGTGTTTTTTCACATGACAGATTCCATTCATGAATCAGGCAAGGTGGAAAGTTATAAGCACCTCAATGTGTGCTTTGCCTTGATCTTACTCAAGTTGGGGAGCGGAGTAAGATTTGTTGCATAGTGGACATAGCCACTTGTCATGAATTTGACAAGTGATTGGTTGCCTCAACACTGTCCCACCCCAGCTGTCTTTGTCGGAGTTGTGTGAAAATAATGCCAAGTAGCAAGATTTTTGCTCAACCTAGTGATGCACAAAAACTTGGCAAATTTTCAAAGCTTTTTAATCTAGAATTCTGTTAAAGCTTTAAAGGGAACCTGTCACCCCCAAAATCGAAGGTGAGCTAAGCCCACCGGCATCAGGGACTTATCTACAGCATTCTGTATTGCTATAGATAAACCCCCGATGTTACCTGAAAGAGTAGAAAAAGGTTAATTATACTCACCCAGGGGCGGCGCGGTCTTGTCTGGGGCCTCGCATCTTCTTACGATGACGTCCTCTTGTCTTAACGCTCCGGCGCTATTGAGGGCAGAGCAAAGTACTGCAGTGCGCAGGCACCGGGCCTCTCTGACCTTTCCCGGGCAGACAAAGTACGCCTGCGCCAGAGCCGCAGAGTGAAGACAAGAAGAGGACGTCATCATAAGAAGATGGGAGGCCCCGGACCACGATGCCCATCAGACCAGAACTGCAGCGGGACCGCCCCAGGGTGAGTATAATCTAACCTCTTTTTCTCATCTTTCAGGATACATCAGGGGCTTATCTACAGCATTACAGAATGCCGTTGGGCTTAGCTCACCTTCGATTTTGGGGGTGACAGGTTCCCTTTAAATCCAGGCTAGTGTCCTGTAATGCTGCCATAGTCTTTTCAATTTAACGTGAAGAATCCAAATGTATTGATAAAGGTAATTTTTCAGAAATATATCAGAGGAAGACATGATGTTCAGATCCAGAGCTTCTGTGGTAAAGAATGTACTATGTATATTCGAGTACAAGCAGAGTTTTTCAGCACATTTTTTTTTTATTCTGAGAAAGCCCCCCTCGTCTTACACTTGAGTGAGGGTCCCACTAGACTGAGGTGCTGTGGAGCAGCAGGTCACAGGAGGCAGGAGCCGGGTGCTGCGGCGGCTAACACCTGTGCCTGCTGCTAAGGAGAAATTTTTAATAGTCACTGGTCTCCACTCCCATGAGCGTGGAAAGCGGTGTATATTAATTACCTTTAGTAGCGGGCATGCGTGATTGCCCGGCCGCTGCAGGAAGGCTGCGGCTAACACTGTTCTGCTATCAAAGAGCAATGAATATTCGCTGCTCTCTACTCTAGTCCCGGTGTGGAGAGCAGGGAGTATTCCGGCAGGTGTCCTCTGCTTGTAAGCAGGACATGTCATTGTCATGCACTGCTTACAAGCACAAATCAGCTGCTGGTATTGGAACAAGATGCAGAAAGGGGAAGTAAAAAAAAGAAAAAAAAAATTTAATTTTCTGAAGGGGGCAATGCATACCAGGATGAAGAGGGGACTGGGCATACCAGGGTGGAGATGATGGGACCGGGCATACCAGGCTTATTCTTGGGTCAATAAGTTTTACCTGTTTTTTGTGGTAAAATTGGGGTCCTCGGCTTATGTTCGGGTTGGCTTATATACGGTAATTCTTGCTCTTGGCTTTTCAGTGTTAAAACTCAAACCTATAGTATGAAAGGTAGATACACGAACAGTGAGCCACATTCGACATGAGGTACAAATATTCTGTATGCCAGTTCAAAATGTTTTTTTTTTTTTTTTTTTGAAGAAAATTGATTTCTTGTGAAATTTTGGCATAATTCTTTTTTTAAAGTGTCGAAAAGATTATGTTCCTAAATTCTTGTGCAATTTACCGTACTATTGTATAAATTTCATTTGTAAATGTCAGTAATTGTGTTTTAGATGACGGATATGAAAAAGAAAATGGAGGATAGTATTGGGTCATTGGACTCTATTGAAGAAGTAAAGAAAAAATTGCAGAAAGAATTAGAAGGTGCAAATCAACAGTTTGAAGAGAAAGCAGCTGCTTATGACAAACTCGAGAAGACAAAAACTAGACTTCAGCAGGAGCTAGAAGATATTAGTGTGGATCTTGATCACCAACGCCAGATTGTGTCAAACTTGGAGAAGAAGCAGAAAAAGTTTGATCAGGTAATAAAAGCAATTGGAAATAACTTGATTTTAGCTGAGTTGCATCTCTGCATCATTCTTCACCTACGCAGATGGTCACTTGTGCGAAGGTTCAGTGTTTGGCTCAACTGACCTTGCTAGTTTGTGTATGCGGGTATCAAAGCCAAAGAACATTTTAAAGGAAACCTGTTATATAAAATAACGCAATTAACCTACAGATATGGGGTTAATCTGCAGGTTAATGGCATTCTGACACCATGTGACTCTGGCATTGAACTGTGCTACTGGGATGAGATGAACTTTTCACCCACGTCGGTATTTGGCTTCCAGTCGGGGGTCACTGTTTTCAGTCATGGCTTTGTGAATTGAGCGCAGTAGCTGTAACCGCGACCCTGGCACTGACTGACAGCAGCTCGGAATTGGGGCCGGCTGTCATTCAGTGCCTGGGGCATGGTTACAGGCATCTGTCTCTGTACACAGAGCGGTGACAAACAGTGACTGCGCTGCCCCTGACTGGAAGCCGAACACTGTTCGTTCATCTCATCCTGCGGGAATCTCAGTGCTGGCGCTGCACAGTATCAGAAGCGATTAACCTACAGATTAACCCCATATCTGCTAACAAATGGCATTATTTTACATGACTGGCTCCCTTTAACTTTTTTTTTTTTTTTGCCGCAACAAGGAGTTAAGGAGTTGTTAATGTGCAAGTGATGCATAATGTGCTTTCCAATTGGCACCCCTCCTGCCATACACATTATTTTATTATTATTCATTTTTATAGCGCCATGTATTCCATGGCGCTTTACATGTGAATGGGGCAAATATAGACAAGTACAATAAGCATGAGTAAAACAAGGCGCGCACACACAAATACAGGAGGAGAGAGGACCCTGCCCACGAGGGCTCAGTCTGCAGGGGATGGGTGAGGATACACTAGGTGAGGGTAGAGCTGGTCATGTGGCGGTTCAGTAGACTGGGGATCACTGCAGGTTGTAGGCTTGTCGGAAGAGGTGGGTCTTCAGGTTCCTTTTGAAGGATTCTGTGGTAGGTGAGAGCCTGATGTGTTGGGGTAGAGAGTTCCAGAGTATAGGGGAAGCACGGGAGAAGTCTTGGATGCGGGTGTGGGAGGAAGAGATGAAAGAGGTGTAGAGAAGGAGATCATGAGATGATCGAAGGTTGCGTGAAGGTAGGTAACGGGAGACCATGTCACATATGTATGGAGGAGTCAGATTGTGAATGGCTTTGTATGTCATTGTTAGTGTTTTGAACTGTAGCCTCTTGCAAGAGGAAGCCAGTGAAGGGCCTGGCAGAGAGGAGAGGCTGGGGAGTAACGGGGAGACAGGTGGATTAGTTGGGCAGCAAAGTTTAGGATGGATTGGAGTGGTGCTAGAGGGGAGGCTAGAGAGTAGGAGGTTGCAGTAGTCGAGGCGGGAGATAAGGGAATGTACTAGTGTTTTTGTGGTTTCGTGGTCAAAGAATGTACGGATCCGGGAAATGTTTTTGAGTTGAAATCGGCAAGAGGAGGCAAGGGCTTGGATATGTGGCTTGAAAGAGAGGGTAGAGTCAAGGATCACCCTGAGGCACCGAGCGTGCGGGACCCAGGAAAGTGAGCAGCCATTGACATTGATGGATAGGTCAGGTGGAGGGGTAGAGTGAGGTGGGGGAGAGATGATGAATTCTGTTTTGTCCATGTTCAGTTTTATAAAACAAGCAGAAAAGAAGGATGAAATAGCAGACAGACATTGTGGGATTTTGGTCAGTAAGGAAGTGAGGTCGGGTCCAGATAGGTAGATCTGCGTGTCGTCAGCGTAGAGATGATATTGTAAACCCACACATGAATAAGATCAAATTATTTCCAGAGTAGTAATAACAGAGTGAACAGGAGAACAGCAATTCAGTGAAATTAAAAATGCATGTGCTGCACTTCTTAATTTTCTTTATTTTTTGATTGATCTCAGTTACTTGGTGAAGAGAAGACCATTTCGGCTAAATATGCAGAAGAACGTGACCGTGCTGAAGCAGAGGCTCGTGAAAAGGAGACCAAAGCTCTCTCTTTGGCACGTTCCTTGGAAGAGGCCCTAGAATTAAAGGCTGAGTTAGAAAGGCACAACAAGCAGCTGCGCACAGAGATGGAGGACCTGGTTAGCTCCAAGGATGATGTTGGAAAGAGTGTAAGTTTGCAACTCTGATTATGCATTGTGTGAGGTGTTGGCATGTGGTGTTTTGCACAACTTTTTTATCACTAAAAGCAGAAATGGCATCTAAGACCACCCGGCTACCACTCGCTGCTCTGCTGTAACTTCACAATAGATAATAGATAATTCAAGGTCTGTTGTAACAGCACAGCGGAGCATTTTGTGTCTCGGCTGAAGTGTATATAATGTAAAACCTCTAGTGTGTGTGTGTGTGTGTGTATATATATCCCGTTTCACTGATTGGTCGTGGCCTATCAGCGAAGGACACAGTCCGGCCGAGAATTAGTCCCTCCCTACTCCCCAGCCGTCAGTGCCCGCTCCATACTCCCCTACGTCATCATCTCGCGAGACCGCAATGCACTCTTGGGACCGGAGCGTCGCGAGGAGCATCGATAAATGCCTTGCCTGGATCCGGGGGGCCGACGGAGAGTGAGTATATAACCATTTTTTATTTAAATTTTCTTTTTTAACAGGGAAATGGTGCCCACATTGCCATATACTATGTTGGCTGTTAGATACTGCGTGGGCTGTGTTACATACTACATCTCTGCTATATACTATATGGGCTGTGCTATATACTACGTGTCTGTGCTATATACTACGTGTCTGTGCTATATACTACGTGTCTGTGCTATATACTACGTGTCTGTGCTATATACTACGTGTCTGTGCTATATACTACGTGTCTGTGCTATATACTACGTGTCTGTGCTATATACTACGTGTCTGTGCTATATACTACGTGTCTGTGCTATATACTACGTGTCTGTGCTATATACTACGTGTCTGTGCTATATACTACGTGTCTGTGCTATATACTACGTGTCTGTGCTATATACTACGTGTCTGTGCTATATACTACGTGTCTGTGCTATATACTACGTGTCTGTGCTATATACTACGTGTCTGTGCTATATACTACGTGTCTGTGCTATATACTACGTGTCTGTGCTATATACTACGTGTCTGTGCTATATACTACGTGTCTGTGCTATATACTACGTGTCTGTGCTATATACTACGTGTCTGTGCTATATACTACGTGTCTGTGCTATATACTACGTGTCTGTGCTATATACTACGTGTCTGTGCTATATACTACGTGTCTGTGCTATATACTACGTGTCTGTGCTATATACTACGTGTCTGTCCTATATACATACATATTCTAGAATACCCGATGCGTTAGAATCGGGCCGCCATCTAGTGTGTGTGTATGTATATATGTATAATTATACAATACAGACCAAACATTTGGACACCTTCTCATTTAAAGATTTTCCTGTATTTTCATGACTGAAAATTGTACATTTACACTGGCATCAAAACTATGAATTAACACATGTGGAATTATATACTTAAAGGGAACCTGTCACCCCAAAATTCGCGGGTGAGGTAAGCCCACCGGCATCAGGGGCTTATCTACAGCATTCTGTAATTCTGTAGATAAGCCCCTGATGTTACCTGAAAGAGGAGAAAAAGACGTTATATATACTCACCCAGGGGCGGTCCCGCTGCTGGTCAGGTCAAACGGGCGTCTCTGGTCCGCTGCGGCGCCTCACATCTTCATTACAAGACGTCCTCTTCTGATCTTCAGCCACGGCTCCGGCGCAGGCGTACTTTGCTCTGCCCTGTTGAGGGCAGACAAAGTACTGCAGTGCGCAGGCGCCGGGCCTCTGACCTTTCCGGCGCCTGCGCACTGCAGTACTATCCTCTGCCCTCAACAGGGCAGAGCAAAGTACGCCTGCGCCGGAGCCGTGGCTGAAGATCAGAAGAGGACGTCTTGTAATGAAGATGTGAGGCGCCGCAGCGGACCGGAGACACCCATCCGACCTGACCAGCAGCGGGACCGCCCCTGGGTGAGTATAATATAACGTCTTTTTCTCCTTTTTCAGGTAACATCGGGGGCTTATCTACAGCATTACAGAATGCTGCAGATAAGCCCCTGATGCCGGTGGGCTTACCTCACCGACGATTTTCGGGGTGACAGGTTCCCTTTAACAAAAAAGTGTGAAACAACTGAAAAGGTGTCCTATATTCTAGGTCAAAGGTGTCAAAATGCAATCCTCAAGGGCTGCAAACAGGTCATATTTTCAGGATTTCCTTGTACTGCACAGGTGATAATTTAATCACCTACACATATGATTACAGCACCTTGTGCAAAGCTAAGGAAATCTTGAAAACACGCAAGGTTTGCGGACCTCGAGGAATGCAGTTTAACACCCCTGTTCTAGGTTCTTCAAAGTAGCCACCTTTTGCTTTGATGACTGCTTTGCACACTCTTGGCATTCTCTTGGCGAGCTTCAAGTTAGTCACCGGGAATGGTTTTCACTTCAGAGGTGTGCCCTGTCAGGTTTAATAAGTGGGATTTCTTACCTTATAAATGGCATTGGGTCCATCAGTTGTGTTGTGCAGAAGTCTGGTGGATACACAGCTGATAGTCCTACTGAATAGACTGTTAGCTGCTTTTTTCTTGCCATAATACAAATTCTAAGTAAAGAAACACGAGTGGCCATCATTACTTTAAGAAATGAAGTTCAGTCAGTCCGAAAAATTTGGAAAACTTTGAAATTTTTTGCCACTGCACTTGGGGACACGATCAAGCGCTACAAAAAACTGGCTTACATGAGGACCGCCCCGGGAAAGGAAGACCAAGAGTCACCTCTGCTTCTCAGGATTATCCGAGTCTCCGGCCTCAGAAATCGAAGGGAAAACAGCAACTCAGATTAGAGACCAGGTCAATGCCACACTGCGTTCTAGCAGCAGACACATTTCTACAACAACTGTTAAGAGGAGACTTGTTTGGCTAAAGAACATAAAGAATGGACATTAGACCAGTGGAAATCTGTGCTTTTGTCTGATGAGTCCAAACTTGAGATCTTTTGTTCCAACTACCGTGTCTTTGTGTGGCGCAGAAAAGGTGAACGGATGGACTCTACATGCCTGGCTCCCACCGTGAAGCATGGAGGAGGAGAATGTGGGGGTGCTTTGCTGGTGACACTGTTGGGGATTTATTCAAAATTGAAGGCATGCTTAACCAGCATGGCTACCACAGCATCTTGCTGCAGCATGCTATTCCATCCGGTTTGCATTTAGTTGGACCATCATTTATTTTTCAACAGGACAATGACCCCAAACACACCTCCAGGCTGTGTAAGGGCTATTTGACCAAGGAGAGTTATGAGGTGCTACGCCAGATGACCTGGCCTCCAGTCACCAGACCTGAACCCAATCGAGATGGTTTGGGGTGAGCTGGACCGCAGAGTGAAGGCAAAAGGGCCAACAAGTGCTAAGCATCTCTGGCAACTACTTCAAGATTGTTGGAAGACCATTCCGGGTGACTACCTCTTGAAGCTCATCAAGAGTGTGCCAAGCGGTCATCAAAGCAAAAGGTGGCTACTTTGAAGACATAGAATATAAGACATATTTCTCAGTCCCCCATGACAGCACCACCAGAGAGAGGGGATCTGCCCTTCAGGGACAGGAAACCTATATGATAAAAGGGCGGTACCTCTCTCCATCAGTTTGGTTTCCTGCCCCTGACTGGGAACCTTCTAGGATCGGCACCTGAAGATATGAATAACCCGGAGCTGGCCAGTCGGGTTATGGCAGCAGGGAGGCCCTTATCACGGCTGGTGCGGTGTCTGATGCTGGAACCGATGGGCCTGCAGAATGCGCGGGGTGGAAGCGGAGCCGCCACTCCAGATAGGAGGTAGGGGCTTCAGGGACCCGGACGCCAGGAATACCGCACCAGAATGGGCACTTCCGGATTCGGAGCGGGCGCATGCACACGGTGTGCTTAGGGTGCACCAAGATGGCCGCTGCCCCGGATCTAATGGCGTAAATGGAGTATCAGCGCTTTCCTGGTGACGCAGCCATGGAGGAGGAGGCTGGTATTGGCGCCAGGTTTTTAAACGAGGTGGGAAGCGCAATTCATTGGTGCATGCCGTCCAAGCCATGGAGGACAGCAACCAGCCGCCACAGCCACTACAGCCAAAGCGGCAGCCCCAGCACAAGCCGGATGTGCAAAGGAAGAGGTCCTTTGCCGACACTCGCAAAACTCGGTCCAGCAGCCATTCCACACAGCATAGCAAAGGCTCCAGTGTTGGAAACCAGCCGACACCACCACCTACGGATCTTATACAGGATCCTACACCTCCTCCAGAACCGGTACCTGTGGCTGGGCAAGATGGGTAAGTGATCTTCGTGAAAGTTCACTAGTATAATTGGGGTCCCCTCTTCTCCGTTTATTTTAGGCAAGGAAAAGAATGGGGAAAACTAAACACAGAACCTGCCCATTGTGCGAGAAACCCTTACCGCAGTCCTGGGATAAGAAGTTGTGTGATTCCTGTATTGGTCAAGTCCTCTGTGAGGAAACCCCAAACTTCGCCTCTGAATTACGATCCGTAATAAAATCAGAGGTAGAGACAGTGTTTAAATCCCTTAAAGGGGAAAGGGTTAAGGAGAAAACACCTATACCCTGTTCCCACTCTGATCCCTCCAGTTCTGACATTGGAGACTCAGACTGCATTCCTCTTCCTCGGATAACGAGAGCGGAGGTCGCCACTGCTTTCCTCTAGATGAAGTCGATGCACTTGTGAAGGCAGTAAGATCGACCATGGGGGTGCTGGATCCCCATGCTGACAAGACAGTACAGGATATAATGTTTGGAGGATTAGTTCAAAAAATGTGCAGTCTTTCCTCTTAATGAAAACATCCAAGCCTTAATTAAAAGGGAGTGGGAAAAAACTCGTTGGTACCCTCAATTAAAAGGAAATATCCCTTCGACGAGGCTTCTACTTCATGGGATAAAGCCCCTAAACTTGACGTAGCAGTAGCTAAGGCCTCAAAAAAATTTGCTTTGCCCTTTGAGGACATGGGAACTCTGAAGGATCCCCTTAACAAAAGAGCAAGTGCCTTCCTTAACCCCTTCATGACCTTGGGATTTTTAGTTTTTCCGTGTTCGTTTTTCACTCCCCTCCTTCCCAGAGCCATAACTTTTTTATTTTTCCGCCAATTTGGCTATGTGAGGGCTTATTTTTTGCGGGATGAGTTGTACTTTTGAACGACTTCATTGGTTTTAGCATGTCTTGTACTAGAATACAGGAAAAAAAATTCCAAGTGCGGTGAAATTGCAAAAAAAGTGCAATCCCACACTTGTTTTTTGTTTGGCTTTTTTGCTAGGTTCACTAAATGCTAAAACTGACCTGCCATTATGATTCTCCAGGCCAATAAGAGTTCATAGACACCTAACATGACTAAATTATTTTTTACCTAAGTGGTGAAAAAAAAAAAATTGCGCCATTTTCCGATACCCGTAGCGTCTCCATTTTTCATGATCTGGGGTCGGTTGAGGGCTTATTTTTTGCATGCCGAGATGACGTTTTTAATAGCATTTTGGTGCAGATACGTTCTTTTGAACGCCCGTTATTGCATTTTAATGCAATGTCACGGCGACCAAAAAAACGTAATTCTGGCGTTTCAAATTTTTTTCTCGCTACGCTGTTTAGCGATCAGGTTAATGCTTTTTTTTTAGTTGATCGGGCGATTCTGAGCGCGGTGATACCAAATATGCGTAGATTCGATATTTTTTTATTGAATTTTGATTGGGGCGAAAGGGGGGTGATTAAACTTTTTATATTTTTTTTTTTTTTTTTTTTTTTCCACATTTTTTGTAACTTTTTTTTTTACTTTTGCCATGCTTCAATAGCCTCCATGGGAGGCTAGAAGCAGGCACAGTACGATCGCCTCTGCTACATAGCAGCGATCTGCTGTTCGCTGCTATGTACAGTGTCTACAAGTAGTATTCAACCCCCTGCAGATTTTGCAGGTTTACACATTTGGAATTAACTTGGCATTGTGACATTTGGACTGTAGATCAGCCTGGAAGTGTGAAATGCACTGCAGCAAAAAAGAATGTTGGGTTTTTTGTTTTTGTTTTTTTTTAAATTGTGTCTTTTCAGAGGGTCATTTATTATTCAACCCCTCAATTCACCAGAATTCTGTTTGGTTCCCCTAAAGTATTAAGAAGTAGTTCAGGCACAAAGAACAATGAGTTTCACATGTTTGGATTAATTATCTCTTTTTCCAGCCTTTTCTGACTATTTAAGACCCTCCCCAAACTTGTGAACAGCACTCATACATGGTCAACATGGGAAAGACAAAAAAGCATTCCAAGGCCATCAGAGACAAGATTGTGGAGGGTCACAAGGCTGGCAAGGGGTACAAAACCCTTTCCAAGGAGTTGGGCCTACCTGTCTCCACTGTTGGGAGCATCATCCGGAAGTGGAAGGCTTATGGAACTACTGTTAGCCTTCCACGGCCTGGACAGCCTTTGAAAGTTTCCTCCCGTGCCGAGGCCAGGCTTGTCCGAAGAGTCAAGGCTAACCCAAGGACAACAAGGAAGGAGCTCCGGGAAGATCTCATGGCAGTGGGGACATTGGTTTCAGTCAATACCATAAGTAACGTACTCCACCGCAATGGTCTCCGTTCCAGACGAGCCCGTAAGGTACCTATACTTTCAAAGCGTCATGTCAAGGCTCGTCTAGTTTGCTCATGATCACTTGGAGGACTCTGAGACTGACTGGTTCAAGGTTCTCTGGTCTGATGAGACCAAGATCGAGATCTTTGGTGCCAACCACACACGTGACGTTTGGAGACTGGATGGCACTGCATACGACCCCAAGAATACCATCCCTACAGTCAAGCATGGTGGTGGCAGCATCATGCTGTGGGGCTGTTTCTAAGCCAAGGGGCCTGGCCATCTGGTCCGCATCCATGGGAAGATGGATAGCACGGCCTACCTGGAGATTTTGGCCAAGAACCTCCGCTCCTCCATCAAGGATCTTAAGATGGGTCGTCATTTCATCTTCCAACAAGACAACGACCCAAAGCACACAGCCAAGAAAACCAAGGCCTGGTTCAAGAGGCAAAAAATCAAGGTGTTGCAGTGGCCTAGTCAGTCTCCTGACCTTAACCCAATTGAAAGCTTGTGGAAGGAGCTCAAGATTAAAGTCCACATGAGACACCCAAAGAACCTAGATAACTTGGAGAAGATTGGCATGGAGGAGTGGGCCAAGATAACTCCAGAGACCTGTGCTGGCCTGATCAGGTCTTATAAAAGACGATTATTAGCTGTAATTGCAAACAAGGGTTATTCCACAAAATATTAAACCTAGAGGTTGAATAATAATTGACCCACACTTTTATGTTTAAAATTTATAAAAATTTAACTGAGCAACAAAACTTTTTGGTTTGTAAGATTTATGCATCTGTTAATAAATCCTGCTCTTGTTTGAAGGCTCTAACTTATTTGCATCTTATTAAACCTGCTAAATCTGCAGGGGGTTGAATACTACTTGTAGGCACTGTAGCTGAAAATGTGTGCTGTGAGCGTTGACCACAGGGTGGCGCTCACAGCTGCCGGCGATCAGTAACCATAGAGGTCTCAAGGACCTCTATGATTACAATTCTGAAGCATCACCGACCCCCGATCATGTGACGGGGGTCGGCGATGACGTCATTTCCGGCCGCCTGGCCGGAAGCGGTAGTTAAATGCAGCTGTCTGCGTTTGACAGCGGCATTTAACTAGCTAATAGGCGCGGGCAGATCGCGATTCTGCTCGCGCCTATTACGGGCACATGTCAGCTGTTCAAAACAGCTGACATGTCCCGGCTTTGATGCGGGCTCACCGCCGGAGCCCGCATCAAAGCAGGGGATCTGACCTCGGTCGTACTATCCCGTCCGAGGTCAGAAAGGGGTTAAAGGGAACCTGTCACCTGAATTTGGCGGGTCCTTTTTTGAATCATATGGGCGGTGCTTTTAGGTCTTTTATTAACCCCTTTTTTTCCCCGCTGGTCGCGAAATTGACTTGCTGTTTCGCTTTCCTCCCTAGTTAACGCGTGCGCAAAGCAATCTTGCCTTGCACACGCGCAGTATGCTTTGCCCAACTGCGGGCAAAGCCGATAACCATTAGTGCGCATGCGCTGGCGCACTGTCCCGGAAGTATTTTGCTGTGTTCCGGGACATAGTGCACATGCGCCGCCGCACTAATGGTTTTCGGGAAAAAAGGGGTTAATAAGACCCGTAGTCACCGCCCATATGACACAAAAAAGTACCCGCCAAATTCAGGTGACAGGTTCCCTTTAAAGGGGCCTGGGAATCTGCAGGTGGATGTTTAAGACCAGCAATAGTAGCCGCATGCACGTCTAGATCCCTAATGATTTGGATTGATAATTTAGAGAAACTAAGGGATGGCGTATCCATAAATAAAGTAATAGAATCTATTCCCATGATTAGAGGGGCGGCAGCCTTTCTGACACTCATCAGCTGACTCCGTTAAACTCACTTCTAAATCAGCAGCCCTATCAAATGCAGCTCGTAGGACCTTATGTTTAAAAAGCTGGCCAGGCGACCTACAAACTAAACAGAATCTTTACTCAATCCCATGTGAAAGAAAATTTTTGTTTGGGGAGACCCTGGATGATATTTTGCGAAAAGCAGGAGACAAGAAAAAAGGGTTCCCTATCCTGGCCACACCATTTGTTAAACGGCCCTTTCGGAATAGGAAATTTTTCTGGAGACTCCCCCCAAGGAAGCAGAACAGATGGGATGATGGGGGGAAAAAAAGAGATGGGGGGGGGGGTTCCTTTTCGGTAATTCCTCAAGAGATAAACAGACCTCCTAAGTGACACCTCACCCAGGGTGGGAGGGAGATGATCTCAATTCCTCCCGGCCTGGGAAAAAAAATCTCTAGCGTCTGGATATTGAATTTGATAAAATCGGGACTTCAAATAGACTTTACTTCCCTTCCTCCCCCAAATTGTGGTCACTCCGCTAAAATCCTCACCTCAACAGCAACAAGCGTTAGAACAGGAGATTATGAAGCTCATAAACAAAGCAGTCATCCAGGAAGTTCCCCCACGGGAAAAAGGAATAGGTTTTTATTACCCGTTATTCCTAGTTCCAAAACCGGATGGATCCTTCCGCAAGATAATAAACTTGCGGAAGCTGAACAGTTATGCAAAGAACCAAAGTTTCAAAATAAAGTCAATAAAATCAACAATCAAAAACCTGTTTCCGGACTGTTTCATGATAGTGTTGGATCTCAGCGACGCATATTATCACGTCCCCATCCACAAGAACTCCCAGAAATACCTCAGACTAGCAGTAGTCATGGGAGGGGAAGTAAGGGAATACCAATACAAAGCCCTTCCCTTTGGCATATCAGTGGCACCCCGCATATTTACCAAATTGATAGCAGAAATGATGGCCCATCTAAAAGAAAGACATTTAGATAGTTCCATACTTGGACGACTTTCTGATTGTGAGCAACTCAGCCCAACACGTCAGCAATGCGACAGAGTGATAAAAACCCTAACAAAGTTAGGCTGGCTTCTAAATCTTCAGAAATCAAAACTAGAACCAACCAGGGTTCAAGAGTTTTTGGGCCTAACCTTGGACTCAATAACACAGCAATGTCGTCTTCCAGACCAGAAAAAAACAAAAGATATTAAATCTTGTCTCAAAAGCTTACTCAAACCCTCATATGACCTTAAGAAGCGCGATGTCAATCCTAGGGTCCCTTTCTGCCTGCCTCCCAGCAGTCCAGTGGGCACAACTCCACACGAAACCTCCAGTGGGACATTCTGAGGAATCCGAATACACTAAGGGGATGTCTAGAAGACCACATAGCTCTAAATTCAGCCACTATTCATTCCCTAGTTTGGTGGTTGGATCCCAACAACCTGTCAAAAGGGGTCCCTTGGGTAAGAGGTATCTCGAATAGTTACCACAGATTCGAGTCCCACGGGGTGGGGAGCTCACCTGGGCAACAGTGTCACTCAGGGAATGTGGAGAGGTCAGGAATACAAGGCTTCCTCAAACCAAAAAACTCTGGGCGGTGGGTCGCGCTCTATTATCCTTCCTTCACAGCCTACAGGGGCATCATGTCCGGGTGCTTTCGGACAATCAGGTCGTGGTAGTCTACCTGAATCACCAGGGGGGGACCAGATCTCACGCCCTAATGAAGGCCACTTCTGAAATCTTCAGTTTAGCAGAGAACAACTTCCTATCCCTTTCTGCGCTACATATAAGAGTAGAAAATCAGAAAGCAGACTTCTTAAGCCGTACCGATTTAAAACAGGGGGAATGGACTCTAAATCAATGCATCTTCGATCAGATCACAAAGCTTTGAGGGGTCCCTCTAATAACTTTTTAGCCAATGTAGAAAACAGAAAAGTAAAAAAAAAATTCTCTAGACCCCAGGGGGGCCCCTCTGGCGCTGGATGCATTCACGATTCCCTGAACTCAGGGTCTCGCTTATGCCTTTCCCCCTCCTATACTTATCCTGGCAGTTCTGCAGAAAATCAGACAGGACAGGGCGAGACTCTAATAGCCCCCTTCTGGCCCAAAAGGACCTGGTTTTGCTGGCTGAGGATGCTATCGGTCACCGATCCCTGGGTTCTTCCAGATCTTCCGGACGTCCTATCACAGGGAACCGTGCTCCACCCTCAGTCAGTCTCCACTTGACAGCGTGGAACTTGAGATGTCACTACTAAAGGGAAGGGGCTTTTCGGATAAATTAGTTTCCACACTATTAAAGTAGGAAAACTGTAACCACTAAAATATACGGCAAAACTTGGAAAAAGTTTGTCCGCCTCTGGAATGAAATTACAAGATGGGGTCCAAATTCCTAAGGTATTAGAATTTCTACAAAAAAATTTAGATCTGGGCCTCTCAGTAAGCACCCTAAAAGTGCAAATAGCGGCTTTGGGGCATTATACAGTGATAATATAGCTGCTAATCCATGGGTAACACATTTTTATTAAAGCTGCTATAAGATCAAAACCCATAAACATAAAGACTACCAACTTGGGACTTAAACCTAGTCTTGTCAGCTCTCAGCCCTTCTAACTGCCTTAACATCTGCCCGTAGAATAAATTATCTCCAGGCCCTATCTGCAAGGCCTCCTTTTACACAAATCCTGGATGATCGGCAGGTCTGTTCTTAGGATAACCCGATCTACCCAAGGTTACGTCCAATTTTCACAGGTCCCAGGAGATAATCCTTCCTTCTGCCCAGACCCTAAAAATAAGAGGAAAATTCCACTCATAAGATGTGAGAATATGTCTAGCTCAATACTTAGAATCCCACCAGCGTCATAGGAAGGGCTTCTCTATCTGTTTTCAGGGACCCAGAAAAGGACTCAAAGCCTCCAAGGGCACTATAGCACGTTGGATAACAGATGCGATAGCCTTGGCGTACAGGTAACAGTTCCCGAGGGGCTGAAAGCACACTCTACAAGAGCTATGGCGACCTCCTGAGCCGAAATATCGGAGGTATCTTTAAACCAAATCTGTAAGGCGGCCACTTGGTCACCTTCAACCTTTTTTAGACACTACCGTTTAGACCTAGCCTCTTCGTCTGACTTAACCTTCGGAAGAAGGGTTCTGCAGGCTGTGGTCCCTCCCTAAGCAAAAATCTCTGCAATTCTCTCTGGTGGTGCTGTCATGGGGGACTGAGAAAAGCATAGTTACCTACCGATAACGGTATTTCTCAGAGCCCATGATAGCACCCGCTTATTCCCCCTCCTCATCACGTGTGCGGTGAGCACTTTATTTAAACGAAGTGTGTTTTATTAATATAGACACGGTGTATACCTGATAAGCAATATGTTAAGTGTATATTTTTCTTGTCACTAACCTGGAGGACCTCCGATGCTCTGTAAACCAAACTGATACAGGAGAGAGGTACCACCCTTTTATCCTATAGGTTTCCTGTCCCTGAAGGGCGGATCCCCTCTCGTGATGCTGTCATGGGCTCTGAGAAATGGTTATCGGTAAGTATGCTTTTTCAGTTGTTTCACACTTTAAGTATATAATTCCACATATGTTAATTCATAGTTTTGATACCTTCAGTGTGAATGTACAATATATATGTACAATGTACATATACACTATATATATATATATATATATATATATATATATTTATATATATATATATATATATATATATTTATATATTTATTTGTATTTATTGTATTTATTTTAGAAACGATTGAGGGTGCTCACTGTTCAAAAAAGGTGCTCAGGAGAAAACAAGTGTACAATACAAGTAAAACTCCAGCACACTGAAGTTGCTATAATTAATATTTTATTCCAAGAAAAATATGATGGTGGGGTTACACTCAAAAGAATCCTGCAAATTTTATGATAGACATATGTTATATTTTCCCAACGCTTCGGCGTATTTAGCCTTTTTCAAGGGATATCTGTCTTTCTGCAATATACATAAGTAAATAAAGCTTAAGGCACAACAAACATAAATGTACGTTATATACAAAAGAGCATTATTGTATGTGACATATTTGGTCGTATACAGCGTACTATAAGATCTGAGTCCAACCATCTATATAGATACATAAGACATAAACTAAATGAGATCTTTAAACTTTGTTATACTGCATATATCATGAACAAATATAGTGCCATCGTATTTCTAAAGAAGCATCAAACAATACAAAAAAGTAGGCTTAAAAACATAACTGCAATCTGAGGAAGCACGTCCTTACTGTCTATAGGATATATTATGACACTGTCCTATCGGATTTACAAAAAGGACAAAATGTCCTGAACACTGAAAAAATCAAACCTACACATATTTGGTATTGCCGCGTTCAGAATCGCCTGATCAATCAATAAAAAAAAGTTAACCTGATCGCTAAACGGCGTAGTGAGGAAAAAATTAGAAACGCCAGAATTACGGGTTTTTTTTGTCGCCGCGACATTGCATTAAAATGCAATAACGGGCGATCAAAAGAACGTATCTGCACCAAAATGGTATCAATAAAAGAGGCCAGCTCGGCACGCAAAAATAAGCCCTCAACCGACCCCTGATCATGAAAAATGGAGACGCTACGGGTATCGGAAAATTGCGCAATTTTTTTATTTTTTTTTATTTTTTTTTTAGCAAAGATTGGAATTTTTTTCAGCACCTAGACATGTTTGGTGTCTATGAACTCGTAATGACCTGGATAATCATAATGGCAGGTCAGTTTTAGCATTTAGTGAAGCTAGCAAAAAAGTCAATAAAAAAAAGTGAGATTGCACCTTTGTTTGCAATTTCACCGCACTTGAAATTTTTTTCCCGTTTTCTAGTACATGACATGCTAAAACCAATGATGTCGTTCAAAAGTACAACTTGTTTCGCAAAAAACAAGCCCTCACATGGCCATATTGACAAAAAAATAAAAAAGCTCTGGGAAGGTGTGGAGCGAAAAACGAACACGGAAAAACGGAAAATCCCTAGGTCATGAAGAGTTAAAATAAATTATATTATATATAATTTTTTTTTATCTCGAACTTCTGTTACATGGCTCCTGAAATGTATGATTTAATATACTGTGTATATCTATTCAGCAGCACTCACAGGTTTACCAAATCATAACGTATGCCTCTCTTCCCTGTATACTCCTCCACACTACTCGTATTGTGTTCTGCTACTGAAGTGTATAGATCAACACATACTATTTTATTTTATTATTCTTATAGTTGACATCCAGTACAAATCTGCTGTGCTCTAATGTGCTGTCTTCACAAGAGGTTAAAAGGCATACGCACTGATAAACGGCAGTCCTTTCACTCTTAAATATCAATAATCTTAAACTGCAAGTACCAATCTATACAGTTATATAGCAGAACATAAAAATCACCCATTTTACAGCTTATGTGCCAAGGAATTTTTGGCTTTACCTAGTTGATGTTAGCTGTGCTTAGCTCCGTTCTGCTGTGCATTTACAGCAGAGCTTAATGGCACTGTGAGCTGCTTTGTGAAGGCAAAAGCAGAGCATAGTGTAGCACAGCTGAACGCTCCTTGATGCTAGGTAAATCGCATGAAGCGCCGAGCATAATGCAATCTGGTTCACAATTGATATTTACGGGGGTTTTTTTTGTATGACTCCATAATGTACTCGACATGCACGTTGAAAGCCCGAAATACCCCTGTTGTGCCCTACACTGGCTTCCAAAAAAACAAGGGAAAAAAATGTTACAAAAGTGAAAAGCACACCAATCCGTATTAATCAAAAGAATGTATTTAAGAAAATGCACAATTAAAATCAATTAAACACAACATAACCAATAACACTGCATCAAGAATGTCAAATGATAAAGAAAATGCTATGACATTATAATGTGTCTGCAAACAAAAATAGTATGTAGGAGTATATGTAACTCTATAATAAAAAAAAAAGTGCACAATATGTGATCACTAACATTAAACTGACCAGAGCAAATGTAACAATACTACATGGCAACCTGCAATAAATATGGCAAATATATGATACAGGTGATACTCACAACTTTTTGCTGATATTCTAATTTAAGTTTTTCACTTCAATACAAAAAGTGAAACTCAAATATTACATAGTCAATACAAACAGTGATCTATTTCAAGTGTTTATTTTTGTTAAAGCTTATGACTTAAGGTACCGTTACACTAAACGACTTACCAACAATCACGACCGGCGATACGACCTGGCCATGATCGTTGGTAAGTCGTTGTGTGGTTGCTGGGGAGCTGTCACACAGACAGCTCTCTCCAGCGACCAACGATCAGGGGAAAGACTTCGGCATCGTTGAAACTGTCTTCAACGATGCCGAAGTCCCCGGGTAACCAGGGTAAACATCGGGTTACTAAGCGCAGGGCCGCGCTTAGTAACCCGATATTTACCCTGGTTACCATTGTAAAAGTAAAAAAAAAAAAACACTACATACTTGCATTCCGATGTCTGTCACGTCCCCCGCCGTCAGCTTCCCTGCACTGACTGTCAGCGCGCCGGCCGTAAAGCAGAGCACAGCGGTGACGTCACTTAGTAACCTGATATTTACCCTAGTTACAAGTGAACACATCGCTGGATCGGCGTCACACACGCCGATCCAGCGATGACAGTGGGTGATCAGCGACCAAAAAAAGGTCCTGATCATTCCCCAGCGACCAACGATCTTCCAGCAGGGGCCTGATCGTTGGTCGCTGTCACACATAACGAGATCATTAGCGGGATCGTTGCTACGTCACAAAAAGCGTGACGTTGCAACGATATCGTTAACGAAATCGTTGTGTGAAGTTACCTTTACAGCCAATGAAAAGCCAAAAGTCATTATCTCAGTAAATTAGAACAATTAACAAAAAACACCTGCAAAGGTTTCCTATGCATTTAAAAAGGTCCCTTAGTCTGTTTCAGTAGGCGTCACAATCATGGGGAAGACTGCTGACTTGACAGATGTCCAGAAGGCAGTCATTGACACACTCCACAAGGAAAGTAAGCCACATAATGTCATTGCTAAAGAATCTGGCTGTTTACACAGTGCTGTATCCAAGCATATTAATGGAAAGTTGAGTGAAAGGAAAAAAGTGTGGTAGAAAAGGGTGCTCAAGCAATCGGGATAACCGCAGTCTTGAAAGGATTGTAACTACACTGTGTTTTATCAAGACCAAAGTCAGCGCAGCCATCTACCAGGAGATTTTTCGGACACTTCATGCTTCTCTCTGCCGACAAGCTTTTTGGAGATGAAAATTTCATTCTCCAGCAGGACTTGGCACCTGTCCACACTGCCAAAAGTACCAATACCTGGTTTACAAACCACAGTATCACTGTGCTTGATTGGCCAGCAAATTCGCCTGACCTTAACCCCATAGAGAATCTGAGGTATTGTCAAGAGGAAGATGAGACACTAGACCCAACAATGCAGATGAGCTGAAGGCTACCTGGGCTTCCATAACACCTCAACAGTGCCACAGGCTGATCGCCTCCATGCCCCGACCACGTATTGAGTGCATTTGCTGAACATACATTTCAGTAGGCCAACACTTAATACTTTATAATACCAGCTCAAAAATTTATTATAAAATCTTCTCATTTACTGAGATGACTTTTGGGTTTTCATTGGCTGTAAGCCATAATCAACATTATTAGAAATAAACGTGAAATAAATCACTCTGGTTGTAATTACTTTATATCATGAGTTTAACTTTTTTTGTATTAAAGGACTGAAATTAACTTTCTGATGATGATCTCATTTTGTGAGAAGCACCTGTATATTATGCATATATGGGTTATATGCATACCATACTAACCATATGGGATTCTTTGCCTAATGCCTATCAAAGGAAGAATCCTCCATAAATATCTGGCACTACCTGAAAAACCTATAATGCTAATCATTTTAAGGGTTCAGCAGTATGGGATACAGAGACCAGAATAAATATAGCAGGCAAGTCACAGAAAACTATCCCCACACGTATCGCTGCAAACAAACGGCTTCCTCAGGGGAAATGCAAGAATGCATAAAGTCCCAGAATAATAAAGTATCAATTAAATGAGTGATTATCGTTGGTGGGGAATACGATCGGGGTCTTCGGAAATCCATTGACCAATTACATTGCTCATTCGCTGTAGTGGTTGGTACGAGCCAAGGGCAAAGCATGTTTGCTCAGATCTCCTAATGTCTACGTGAAGATGTTTTACAAGAAAAATGCTTTAGTGAATTAAATTTGAAGCAAGTGAATCAAGAGATAAAAATGCTTTGATTTAGTAGATCAGTATAAAGGGAATACATCCTATAAGACCCAGCCATAAAGTCAATTAATATTTACCATGTGTACATAAACAGTATGAATAATTACAACAAAGCGCATTTGTAACAGGATCGATCAGGTGTAATTCATGGCAGGTCTCATAGCCCATGCTTGGTGCATTCACAATATCACAAATCTATTAAAAATACGTAGAATGTATCTGTGATATAACAAATACCTCAAGAAAAAGGAGGACTAAAAAATGGTACACAGGTTTATCAAAACTCACATATAGATATCCCTGTTAAGAAAATGGAAAGGTTAAATACACATGGATGATTTGAAAGAACATTTTAATATTACATCCCTATGAAGATAGTCTATGATTCATAAAATATATTTATCAATGACACGATAAGTGATGTCCTTAAATAAATGTACATGTAATCAAAATATTAATGCATTTAGATGAAGTGCATATAAATAAATCTCCATAAGCGAAAAACAAGGTGACCTATATAGAACTCTATATAAAACATCAATGATCCAGACAGTCTTAGAAAGAAGAATGAATATATCTTGTATTACCAGCATTCTCTTTGGGAATATACATGTGTAAGGGCACAAGTGGATTGTAAGAGGAATTCTCCACAACAAAGTGGTTCCAAGTAGTCACAGTATGATATAAAAGGACAATATATTGAATAATCATGATCCCACAACTAATGTATGTAATAAATACTGTTGAGTAGAGCAGAGGAAAGGAGAACTTTTCAATAACCATAATCCAGTAATAAACTACAAATGATGACCATTGAAATCTGCAGCATGATCGTGCTGCTGGTCAGAACGGTGTCTTACATGCTGCAAGCAGAGGCGACTTTTTCTGTAGCACTGGAGGAACACAGTGGGTCTGAGACTGGCCAGATCCAGCCAGCTTCATTGCTACATTTATAGTCTATAAATCTGTCACCCCTTGCCAAGTATCTTATCCACCTCTGACTGTTTGCACGTTGCTTTTTTTTTTTCTTTTTTCTTTGCAGGCAAAACCCGCTCTCTGCCAGTAAGGCTATGTGCCCACGTTGCGGATTCGTGTGCGGATGTTTCTGCACTGTTTTTGAAAAATCCGCAGGTAAAGCGCACTGCGTTTTACCCACGGATGTCACCTGCAGTTTTTCACCTGCGGATTCCTATTGAGGAGCAGGTGTAAAACCCTGCGGAATCCGCACAAAGAATTGACATGCTGCGGAAAATACAACGCAGCGTTTCCGCGCTGTATTTTCCGCACCATGGGCACAGCTGATTTGGTTTTCCATAGGTTTACATGGTAATGGAAAACTGCTATGAATCTGCAGCGGCGAATCTGCTGCAGAACCGCAGGCAAATCCGCACATCCGTGTGCACATAGCCTAAAGAAGCTGCTTCCAAAAAATAACAGGTTTTGCTGCATTTTTGTGTTTTTTGTTTGTGTATACTGCTAAAGTTTAGTCTTTCCCCCCCCTCCCCCCCAAAAAAAAAAAAAGGAAATGGACCTTCCTTAAGGTTTTGCAGCCAGATCTAACTGCTTTTTCTTCAGCATATTTGCACTTACTCATTGGTTTATATGTATGAAAAAAAAACGTTGAAAGTGACATGCTGCAGTTTGCAAAAGCGAAAGTTTTTCAAATCGGACAGGGAAAAAAGTGAACATAAGATTTCTGAAGTTTTATTTGTACTGTAAATTCAGCTTAAAATTTGCAAAAACACACAATGTGTGAACATGGCCTAACATGGCAAAGGTGACCACCAAACTAGGCCACAAGCAGTACTGTTCAGTTAAGAAAGGATTTTAAAATGTTAGAGATTCTCAGAAGAGGCAATTTGCATATTATATTTCCCAGAGGAGCATTGCACGGCGAATAAGCCTCCTTACCTTGACAAGCCAGAAATGGTATGTCACTCTCCATAAGGAGAAACGATACCCCTTAGACCCCAGTCCAGAGCCTCTCACCTAGCCAAGTCAGTTCTCATGCTTCGCACTGACGAGGGCCAACAGCCCGAAACACCGTGTCTGCGAATTGAGATACTGATTTGGTTTTTATCCTAAGTCATATTGCACGACTCGTTAGAGTTGATTGTGACTTGTAGGATCGCTACTTCCAACAGGTGGCGCTATAGAGTTAAGTCCTCTTTTTCTCAGAAGAGGCAATTTGCATATAGAGATTTTAATAAAAGGTTAATTACGAAATGCCTTGTTTTCACAAGCAGTTCTCAATTTTCACCCATTTAAGAAGTTGAGACAGTCCCTTTAAGCTACATCCTCATCTAGTTTGTACGGGACATAAGGAAAGCATGTGACTTTTTGTAGTGCAACCATTCCGTTTACTTTTGTGTTTTAGATTGCAACCAGGCACATACAGCCTTATACCTTGTATAGAACATGTTGGAGTTTAGTCTACATAAATTTGTCGGTGTTTTTTTTTTTTTTGCTCAGGTGCATGAGTTAGAAAAGTCGAAGAGGGCATTGGAACAACAAGTAGAAGAAATGAAGACTCAATTGGAAGAACTTGAAGATGAATTACAAGCCACAGAGGATGCCAAGTTGCGCCTAGAAGTTAACCTGCAAGCGATGAAGGCACAGTTTGACAGGGATCTGCAAGGACGAGATGAGCAGAGTGAAGACAAGAAGAAACAACTTGTCCGACAAGTGAGCCATTTCATGCACTCTGTTCATTGGTCCTTTTAATGACATTACATGCATATCAAATTTAAAAATGCCTAAACAATCTGATTTCTCAACTTTTTAATTTTTATTTCCAAAACCTAAGGTTTTGCTGTGATAAAAAAAAAACTTCTAAATTAAATCTAAATCAAGGGGTATTCCCAAGGCTGCAGTGTCTTAACACTTGAATATTGTACCTTCCTACCACTTGTAACCCTAATAAACTTTCAGGTTAAAGAAATGGAAGCGGAGCTTGAGGATGAAAGAAAGCAACGTTCCTTGGCTGTAGCATCCAGAAAAAAGCTTGAAATGGATCTAAAAGACTTGGAGGGACAAATTGACTCTGCAAATAAAAATAGAGAAGAAGCAATTAAACAATTGCGCAAACTGCAGGTAATAGTCTTGTTGGTTGCAGTGGATAGCATATTTCTTGCATTAAAAGATAACTTTTCTACGTCTTGGGTTGGTGCATGCATGTACGTTTCACTTCATAATGCTTGTTAAACATGGAGTACTGTGGTTAATAAATCATTGCCCTCCTACACCGTTGCCTTCATTTTTTTTTTCTTAAATTAATGTTTCCTTTATTACTTAGGCTCAAATGAAGGATTACCAAAGAGAGTTGGAAGACACCAGAGCATCCAGGGATGACATTTTAAGTCAATCAAAAGAAAATGAAAAGAAACTGAAAAGTATGGAGGCAGAGATGATTCATATGCAGGAGGTAAAATAATGAATGGGCTTGAATAATTGGTGACATGTGTTAATGCTTTTCAATTTTTAATTTTTTTTAATTCCTTGTGTTAATCAGAAAAATTGACTTTAATCCCTTTACAACCTTAATCAAATCCAGGTAGCCTTGTACTTGGCGACCTTGGACGTATGGATATGTCCTGTTGAATTTGTGCGTACAAAGGCTAATTCTGACAGCTAACGCCCAGCACTCAGTACCAGAAGTGCTGCCAGCACTGCACCCAGACTCTAATCCCCTAAATGCTGCTATAGTGACCAGGCAGAAGGAAGAAAGCCCCCCTGCCCTTGGATCGGAGACCCTGATGCATCATTGTGAGGTTCCAATCGTTGTGATGGTGACCTGATGCCGTCATGATGACATCTGAATCGCCAGGCACTAGCAAGTTAGTTGGATCATGCACTGTGCATGATCTAACAAATTTGTGTCTACAGCACATAAAATATAAAAAAAAATATTCAAGTTGTAAAACAGGATTTCTGGTATTTTTATAGAGATAATCCGTGCACCTCCTAACAATGCAATTAAAATGTATTTAAATAGGGCTACCCAAAAATGGGGTAAGTGAAAGCTGTAGTTTGCCATGCAGAAGATATAATTATATATATTATATAATTTATTTATTTTTTGGCTTGTTTTAAATTCTATAGATTACATAGATCTATTGAGTCATAAGTTTTTTGTTTTTTTTTTTTATATTGCATGTTGACCACCATAAATGGAAACTAATGGCAGAATTAATGGTTGCCATTAATACGTTGCCATAAACTTTCACTGTGCCATATGAAGGTTTGTCTACAGTGCATTACAAGCTATTTTAGGGTAATAAGTAAATGAATAAAAAAAGAGGCAAAGCCTCAGCCAGCTCACCGATTCGCTTCACAGGTGCACGGAACCCGTCCAGACCCAACGTGTCTTCAATCCAGAGTATGAAAAAAAAGTTAGTAGTTCCAGCTCCTTTTAAAATTTCCAATTCTTTATTTATCCATTAAAAATGCAAAGTCCTTGTACAGCGTGGACGTTGATACAGTGGATACAAATGAACAAGCAATGCGTTTCTATCAGATATGATCTTTTTCACAGCTTGAACTCGCCCTCATCTGTGAGTCTTTTTATATTGTGTTACTTCCATTCTTAGTTAATTAATCCACCTGGTAATGAATACCAGATCCGCCCCCATTTGATTTCATTGGGCATTTCTAAAACACTTATACTGCACACTCTTAAAAATATACATAAACACAATACAAAAACATAGTGATAAAAATTTACAGATAGTGATACATCAATTCATTTTTCCTATTCAACCCTTTCGGAGGTCTCGTATGGAAGTTATAGATCCAATAAGCTTCTTTCGTCAGAAGACGCCTTTTTATGTCTACTCCGCACAACGTTTTTTTTACCTGTTCTATTCCCTGGACCTTCATTGCGGACAAATTTCCCACATGCAATGTTGTATAATGTTTGGCTACCATTGAGATATTTCTGTTACTATTACTGCCTTTCAAGGGATCTCTTATATGTTCAGATATGCGCGTTTTTAATTTCCTAGTGGTGCAGCCTATATAGGTCAAATTGCACAATTCACAGTCTATTTTATATACAACATTAGTGGTGTGGCAATTGATAAATTGTTTTGTCATAAACCATAGCATTTGAGTTATCAGAAAAGGTTTTACCTATACGCGCATGTTCACATGTGCTGCATGATGTTGTGCCACACCTATAGAAGCCCTTTGTTTCCAGCCATGTAGTGGATTTGGTATTAGAACAAAACAAGCCTGGAGAAACTAAATTTCCCACAGTGGGAGCCCTCCTTGAAACTACATTTATACCTTCCTCTAGTATATTTAGCAGCGTAGTGTCTTCATATAAAATCGGTAAACGTTTATTTTTTGAATTTCATTAAACTGCGGACTATACTGTAAGCAAATAAATGGTTTGTCTTTCTCTTAAATTATGTTTTTTCGGTGCTAACATTGCTACTTTCTTTTTTACTAACTATTTTTTCTGCCCTTTTCAGAGTCCATTTGGGGTATTTTCTTGCTATTAATATATTTTCTAATTCCTTAAATTACCTATTCCTGTCCTCTACTTTACTACAGTTTCTTTTTAATCTCGTATGTTCCTCTACAGGTATTGATTTGATTGTTTCGGGTGGCTGCTGGTAGCATGTAGGACCCTGTTCCCACTAATAGGTTTCTTGTGTGTTTTGCTAATAATAGCCTGTCCCTGCTTCCCCACCAATTCCAAATCCAAAAAGGAAATCTGTTCACTATCGCACCTATGTGTGAATTGTAGGTTAAACCCATTATCATTAAAGGGAATCTTTCACCCCCAAAATCGATGGTGAGGTAAGCTAACTGTCATCAGGGGCTTATCTACAGCATTGTGTAATTCTGTTGAGGGCAGAGCAAAGTACTGCAGTGCGCAGGCGCCGGTCCTCTGACCTTTCCAGCTCCTGCGCACTGCAGTACTTTCCTTTGCCCTCAACAGGTCAAAGTATCCCTGTGCCGGAGCCGCGGCATGAAGACCAGAAGAGGACGTCATGGAATGAAGATAGGAGGCGCTGGAGCGGACCTGAGACACCCATTTGACCAGACTGCAGCGGGACCACCCCTGGGTGAATATAATCGAATGTCTTTTTCTCCTCTTTCAGGTAACATCGGGGGCTTATCTACAGCATTACAGAATGCTGTAGATAAGCCCCTGATGACAGTGAGCTTACCTCACCATCGATTTTGGCGGTGACAGGTTCCCTTTAATGATAATGGGTTTAACCTACAATTCACACATGGGTGCGATAGTGAACAGATTTCCTTTTTGGATTTGGAATTGGTGGGGAAGCAGGGACAGGCTATTAGCAAAACACACAAACCTATTAGTGAGAACAGGGTCCTACATGCTACCAGCAGCCACCCAAAACACACAATCAAATCAATACCTGTAGGGGAATATACGACATTAAAAATAAACTGTAGTAAAGTAGAGGACAGGAATAGGGAATTTAAGGAATTAGAAAATAAATTAATAGCACGAAAATACCCCAAATGGACTCTGAAAAAAGCAGAAAAAATAGTCAGTAAAAAAGAAAGAGAAGTAATGTTGGCACCGAAAAAAAACATAATTTGAGAGAGACATAACCACAAACCATTTATTTGCTTACAGTATAGTCCGCAGTTTAATGAAATTAAAAAAAATAATTAAATGTTTACCGATTTTATATGAAGACACTACGCTGCTAAATATACTAGAGGGAGGTATAAATGTAGTTTCAAGGAGGGCTCCTACTGTGGGAATTTAAGTTTCTCCAGGTTTGTTTCGTTCTAATACAAAATCCACTACATGGCTGGAAACAAAGGGCTTCTATAGGTGTGGCACAACATCATGCAGCACATGTGAACATGCGCGTGTAGGTAAAACCTTTTCTGATAACTCAAATGCTATGGTTTATGACAAAAAAACAATTTATCAATTGCCACACTACTAATGTTGTATATAAAATAGACTGTGAATTGTGCAATTTGACCTATATAGGCTGCACTACTAGGAAATTAAAAACTCGCATATCTGAACATATAAGAAATCTCTTGAAAGGCAGTAATAGTAACAGAAATATCTCAATGGTAGCCAAACATTATACAACATTGCATGTGGGAAATTTGTCCGCAATGAAGGTCCAGGGAATAAACAGGTAAAAAAACCGTTGCGCGGAGGAGACATAAAAAGGCGTCTTCTGACGAAAGAAGCTTATTGGATCTATAACTTCCATACGAGACCTCCGAAAGGGTTGAATAGGAAAAATGAATTGATGTATCACTATCTGTAAATTTTTATCACTATGTTTTTGTAGTGTTTATGTATATTTTTAATAGTGTGCAGTATAAGTGTGTTAGAAATGCCCAACAAAATCAAATGGGGGCGGATCTGGTATTCATTACCAGGTGGATTAATTAACTGTAAGAATGGAAGTAACACTATATAAAAAGACTCACAGATGAGGGCGAGTTCAAGCTGTTAAAGATCATATCTGATAGAAAAGCCTTGCTTGTTCATTTGTATCCACTGTATCAACGTCCACGCTGTACAAGGACTTTGCATTTTTAATGGATAAATAAAGAATTGGAAATTTTAAAAGGAGCTGGAACTACTAACATTTTTTCATACTCTGTATTTTAGGGTAATACGAGAACTCTCATTTCCAGGTCGTCCACATGACAGCACCACAGGAGGTTGCTCTTCATATCCTTGATAGGGACAGGAACACAGAAGAGGTTAAATAGCCCCTCCCAACCTCCACCCCTCAGTGTTTTTCCTGTCCCTATCAGGGACAGACGCAGGAGAGAGTTCTCCAGAAGATTAGGTTTTCTCTTTACCTGATCCGAGGTCAGGTCTTGGAGCAGGAGCTCCGGAGTGCGGTCCATCCTCCTGGAGGGGGCTCTGGCCGTGAGAGTCTGGTGACTCCTGAAGTCGCACGATACCGCTGGAGGTCCCTCTGCGACTAGGTCGAGCTGTCTGCTCCCATGCGCTGCCTCATCCCCTCATCAAAGGGGGCGCTGAGGCAGCGGCTGCGGCGGCGGTGTCCGGCGCTCCCTCAGGCTCCACGTGCGGCCGGTGCTGGCATCGCTCCCCTAACTTCCGGTCCGGCGCTCCAGCCGGGGGTGACAACTTCCGGGGGGCGTGGCCGGATTCCGGGGGTCGGCGGCGCCGGTTGTTTCCGGGGCGCCTGGGAGCTGCAGGGGGAGATCAGAGCGCAATGGCTGAGATTTTGCGCCGGTTTCCAGGTCCCAGGCTGGTCTGCATGTGTTCCAGATGACGCATGCGCAGTACAGCTGGGAACCTGAAATCACCGTGGAGGCCAGCAGCTGAGCTCGGAAGGAGGACGAATCAGATGTCTTGAAGCCGGGTAAGATTGCTACTTAATGACTGACATCTGACAGCACACTTGACCCAGTAACATGGAAGGTGCTACTCGCCCAGACGTCCAATCCTTAGAGCTGCACACGTACCATGTGAGTAGTATGTGGTACAGGATGCATTCCAAAAAGTTAGTTCTGTACCTACAGGGATCTCCTTTACATTTCAGGATAAGGACATTCCCGAGAGGTCAACTACTAAAAAAAGGACTATTAGATGCCCACTGTGCACCACCAAACTCCCAGAGGGCTATAACAAGAAATTATGCGAAAAATGCATCGCTAAACTTCTCAAAGACGAGCAGGCTTCGCTGTTAGATAATATTAAATCTATGATTAGAGACGAAGTCCAAGCTACAGTGTCTACTATGGTGCCACCCCAATCTCCGCGGCCTAAAAGGCCTAGATGGGATATGGATGTGAGTTCCGAGGAAGGAGAGGTCTCAGGTTATTCCGATCCGGGCTCGGACGAAGAGGACAATACATTAACTGTGCTTCCGGAAGAACGGAAGAAATACTTGTTCTCATCCGAAAATACGGATATACTGCTAAAAGCAGTAAGAAGCACTATGAAAATAGAAGACTCGTCTGAGCCTTTATCAGTTCAAGACGAGATGTTTGGGGGCCTGAGAACTCGCAGGAATAGAGTTTTCCCGGTCAACAATCACATAACTGCAATGATAATGGAAGAGTGGGAAGATGTGGGGAAAAAATTAGTAGTCCCGAGAGACTTCAAATACCGTCTTCCCTTTGACCCAGAAGAGACTAAAGTCTGGGAGTCGGTTCCAAAGATCGACATTCCTGTGGCCAAAGTCACAAGGAAAACGGCTATTCCCTTTGAGGACTCGTCAGGGTTAAAAGACCCAATGGATAAGAGGTCAGAAGATCTTCTTAAGAAAGCCTGGGAATCGTCAGCCGCCATTATGAAGACGAATATAGCGGCTACCTCTGTAGCAAGGTCCATGAGTCTTTGGGTGGACGAGCTGGAGAGTCATATTAAAAATAGAACTCCAAGGGAAGAAATCCTTAAATCCTTTTCAGTTTTAAAGATGGCGACTGATTTCATGGCAGATGCTTCAGCGGAATCCGTACGCTTTGCTGCCCGGAATAATGCACTGTCAAACGCAGCAAGAAGGGCCTTATGGCTGAGATCGTGGACGGGAGATACCCAATCTAAGAACAAGCTGTGTTCGATTCCATTCTCAGGTTCTCACGTCTTTGGTCCAGTCCTTGACGAGCTACTTGAAAAAGCATCTGATAAGAAGAAAGGTTTCCCTGAGGAGAAGCCAAAGAAACCGCAATTCTTCCGAAAAACTCGCTCCCACCCAAGACAGGACTACAGAGGCAAGGGGAAGTCCGGTAGGTGGAGCTACCCTAAAGGAGGCAGAGGAAGAGGTTCCTTTCGAGACCAATCAACAGGACCCAGCAAACAATGACGCCAACAATATAGGAGGGAGACTACAATACTTCCAAGAAGGATGGCAGAACATAACTCAGAATCAGTGGATTCTACAGACAGTGGCACAAGGTTACAGGATAGAGTTTACTCATCTACCCCCCAAGAGATTCTGCGTAACACAGACAGTCATCGGCAGTACATCAAAGGCTGATAACAGACATACAGGAACTCTTAGAATTAAACGTCATAATACCGGTACCCCATCATCAACATTTTCAGGGGCATTACTCCAGTCTGTTCTCCATAAGAAAACCAAACGGAGATTACCGAACAATAATAAACTTAAAACCATTAAACAAATGGGTGGCGTACAAACGCTTCAAGATGGAATCTCTCAAATCAATTACACCGCTAATAAAAAAGAATTCTGTAATGTGCACGCTAGATCTCAAACATGCTTACTATCATGTTCCCATCCATCCCTCAGATCAAAAATTCCTCAGGTTCGCAATAAGAAACCACAAGAAAATACTTCATTTCCAGTTTCAGTGCCTACCATTTGGTCTCTCCTCTGCCCCAAGGATATTTACGAAGCTCATGACGGAGGTCATGGCCTACTTAAGAGAGAAGGAAGTTTTCATCGCACCATATCTGGACGATCTGTTGCTGATCGCAGATTCATCCCAACAGATGGAAGAATCCTTAGGAATTACCACGTCACTCCTGAAACGTCTGGGGTGGGTAATAAATACAAAAAAATCGAGTCTCGAACCAGAGACGCAGAAGATATTTCTAGGGGTACTACTAAATTCCGAACTAGAATACTCCTTCCTGCCAGACCAAAAACAACGGTCAATAAAAAAAGAACTTCAATCAATAAAAAAACGGAAATACATCTCCATCAGGAAAGCAATGAGGATTCTAGGTCTCATGACCTCATGCATTCCCAGTGTACAGTGGAGCCAGTTTCACTCCAGAACGCTTCAAAAGGAAGTTCTTTCGGTATGGAACGGAAGAAAAGATTCACTAGACAACAGGATGTGGTTACCCAGCAGGGTAAAGCAGTCCCTCTCATGGTGGATCAACATAAAAAACCTCAAAAGAGGAAAACCATGGAAAATATCTCCATGCATAAATATAACCACCGATGCAAGCTCAAGGGGCTGGGGAGCCCACATAGAAGGTCGATACCTTCAGGGGACATGGCCACCATTGATACGCGACAGTTCCTCCAACTACAGGGAACTCAGAGCGGTCTGGGAAGCACTAAAAAGGTGCCAACACGAGCTTCAGGGACACCACATCCGAGTCTTCTCAGACAACTTGACCACGGTAGCTTTTCTCCTACATCAAGGAGGACCAAGGCACCGTCCACTTCAGGCACTAGCAGAAGAAATATTCTCCTGGGCGGAAAATACCGTAAAGTCCATCACGGCAGTACACCTAAAAGGTTCACAGAACCAAATAGCGGACTTTCTCAGCAGAGAGAAGGTACAGCCGTCAGAATGGTCTCTAAACGAAGAAATCTTTACTCAGTTAATCCAACAGTGGGGCACCCCACAAATAGATTTATTCGCCTCAAGGAGCAATACAAAAACGAAAGAATTCTTTTCGCTAAATCCAAGAGACAATCCAACTGGCATAGATGCATTGGCTCAACATTGGGACATGGAACTCGCATACGCGTTCCCGCCACTAGCCCTAATTCCCAGAGTTCTGAGGAAAATCCAGGAAAGTCTAGCGGTAGTGATCCTAATAGTGCCATATTGGCCCAAGAGGAGCTGGTTTCCTCTGCTGAAGTGGATGGCGGTGGAGGACCCAGTGTTACTACCACTGAGACGGGATCTTCTAATACAGGGACCATTGGTCCATCAAAATCTAAAGATGCTACAACTCTCAGCATGGATCTTGAAAGGGAGATCTTGAGATCAAAAGGACTGTCTGAGTCAGTTATCTCAACTATGAAAAAAAGTAGAAAGCCGGTGACCTCGGCTATATACCAGAAGATTTGGAAGAAATTTTGTGCACAGACCAATACTCCAATATCCATTCTCCAACAACCAGATATTCCTCAAATACTAAATTTTCTCCAAACAGGTTTTGATATGGGCTTGAGACCTAGTACGCTAAAGGTACAAATCTCAGCTTTAACTGCCTTTTATGACTATCCACTAGCGAATCATCCCTGGATAATGAGATTCATCAAAGCTACACAACGTCTTAGACCAACAATACGAAGCTCAGTACCCTCGTGGAACCTCACTTTGGTGCTAAATGAGCTACGGAAAGCTCCGTACGAGCCACTTGATCAGGCAGACTTAAAATCTGTGACATTCAAGACTGTTTTCCTCGTCGCAATAACGACAGCAAGGCGAATAGGCGAAATTCAAGCCCTGTCCATAACAGATCCATACTTAAAGCTACAGGAAGATTGCATCGTTTTAAAGTTGGATCCTTCATTTCTTCCAAAAGTTGTGACGGACTTTCACAGAAACCAGGAAATAGTTTTGCCTACGTTCTGCCAGAACTACAATAACGAAAAAGAACGTTCTCTTCATTCCCTGGATGTTAAGAGAACAGTATTGCAGTATCTAAAACTTACAGACAGCTGGAGAATTGACTCAAATCTCTTTATCCAGATGTCTGGGAAAAATAGAGGCAAAAAAGCCTCAAAAGCGACTCTGGCTAGATGGATCAAATCTACCATTTGCGCTGCGTATATTTCAGCCGGTGAATCTCCTCCAGATCACCTAAAAGCCCACTCACTGAGAGCAGTATCTGCTTCATGGGCAGAGAGTGCGGGTGCATCCATGGATCAAATTTGCCGGGCGGCAACTTGGTCTAGCTCAAATACCTTTTGCAAGCACTACAAGCTGGACGTTCTCTCAAAGCAGCAGACTAGCTTTGGGAGAAAAGTCCTCCAAGCTGTAATCCCGCCCCAATAGGAGTTATTTGGTATTTCTCCTGTGGTGCTGTCATGTGGACGACCTGGAAACTAGGAGTTAGTCATACCGGTAATGGTATTTCCAGGAGTCCATCATGACAGCACCCATTATTTGCCCCCCCCTTGAACTCTTGTCTAATATGTGATACGAACATGTAGAGAGGAAGTTCAATAAAATTGTGTTGTATCCATCCTGATGTGGTACTTTGTAAAATCACTGAGGGGTGGAGGTTGGGAGGGGCTATTTAACCTCTTCTGTGTTCCTGTCCCTATCAAGGATATGAAGAGCAACCTCCTGTGGTGCTGTCATGATGGACTCCTGGAAATACCATTACCGGTATGACTAACTCCTAGTTTTGGTGCTCTGATGGGAGCCATCATAGGTGTCCTGGCAAGACATTGCCATAAGCATGAGCAATTTTGTTACCGATGCTATGACCAGAAATGTTTCTTTGGTCTCTTTGCCTTGGTATAATAAAACGAGTATTAGGCCCGTCCATGCAACACTGCACAAAGGTTTGGGCATTTTATTTTCTTTCTCGCCTCACTGGGGGACACGGGTAACCATGGGTGTATGCTGCTGTCACTAGGAGGCTGACACTATGCAAATAAAGTAACTCCTCCCCGGCAGTATACACCCTCTGAAAGGCACCAGGCAACTCCGTTTTTGCTTAGTGTCTGTAGGAGGCGGACCTGGATCTAATACCAGATCCGCATTTCTTTTACAGGGATTTGTTGTGTTTTTATTAACCTTTTCCCCTTTTTCAGACCTTTTTCTTCAGGGTAACAGGGTGCAGTTTTTCTCACCCTTTTTTCTCCACTTTGAGCGACCAAGAGAGCAGTGTGGTATCACCCACATCGCACCTTCTCGGACCCGCTGGGCAGGACTTTGTCCCCTGTCACCCATTCGAGTTTTCAGGGTGACTTTCTTCCTCGATGGCCAGTCCTGCCAGTTTCCCCTACTCATCCCCAACCCCCCCCCTGCCCGGCAAGCGGTTTCCTAGATCTTACCAGGGCCTCTTTTTGACAGGGGAGAGGGCTGCAGCACTGCTTTTCCGGCACTGGGATGCGCTATCGCCGTGGGGGAACACACGCTGGCATTTTTGTTCTCCCTCCTTTTCATTCAAACCTGCGGGCGCACGCGCCCGCCATTTTTTTTTCTCCTGGCTTTTTTCTTCTCCTTCGTTCGGCATTACGCGCCCCCTTGTGGCGGCCTGCATTACTGCGGCCGGGAGTTCAGCGCTCTTGGGGGCGTTTCTTATGCATTCCCCCTTTGGCGCTTGTGCACGCCCACAGCGTCGCGCTGTCACCGCACTCTTTTTGCGACTTCCTGCTCCCTGTTAGCGTCTGCTCACCGCGTGGGAGACAGGAATCTCGGGGGAACACAGGCACAGACTCCTGCGGCTACCGCTGTCGCTGTCCTTCAGCAGGCTCAGCGCTACTGCTCTTTCGGGCTCTACTCCTCCCGGCAGTACTTCTCCGCACCTGGACAAGATAATATCTCCACCTATGTCCGACCCCACTCCGGCCCTTGTCACTACGGCCATCCATTACACCTGCGCTCACTGTAGGAAAAAGTGGGCCTCAGGTCAGCCTTCTCCTTTCTGCCCGTCCTGCGTTCCTCCCACCATGTCAGCTCTGCAGGAAGTTCCTAAATCTCGGGATGAGTGCACCCCCCCCTCCCCCGGAGTGGGCTGTTGCTATGTCTCAATCAGTTTCTGACCTGACTAAGGTGTCTGTCCCTGGTCCAGGCACTTGAACATATCCCGCTTCTCTAATGCCACCAGTGCCACGAACGTCTCAGACGTCGATTCGCTCGCACCTGTCCTAGACCTCATAGAGGCAGACCGGACAAAAAGACAGAAAAATGACCTTATCTAGATCCTCTTCCAGTTCCCTGGACCACACCAGGATCCCCCTATCTGCCCGTTCCCCCTCCTCGCAGGCGGACGTCGGGTCTGACTTATCCTCTGTCGGAATCTGACTCTGATGCAGATCAGACTTCCGGAACACAGGAGATGGTCGATAGTCTTATTTCAGCTATCATTCAGATGCTTGAACTTAAGGAGGAGGAGTCAAGCTCTCAGGACGTCTCCGTTGCTTTTAAACGGATTAAACGTCCCTCTATGGTTTTTCCTAATCACAAAGAGTTTGACAATACTACCTCTACACACTGGGAAAACCCTGGTAAGCATTTCCCTGGCAGGAAACGGCTAGACATGTTATACCCTTTTCACTCCGACCTTGTCTCCAAATGGTCTGAGTCTCCTAAAGTCGACCCGCCCATGTCCAGGCTATCCTCGCCGACGGTTCTGTCTATCCTAAACGCGGCTTCCCTTAAGGACCCCATGGACAGACAAATCGAGGCACTAGCAAAAATCGGCATTTGAGGCTTCCGGAGCCTCCCTTTGCCCTAGTTTCGCCTCGTCTTTGGTAGCCAAGTGTTATGAACTGGTGATTCAGAACCACAATGGACCTGGTGGTTAAGAGCACTGAAAATGACCTGATAGTTACTAATAACATAGGACGAGCTCTGAGACGTGGGAACTCTGCTGACCGCAATCCCTAATCCTATCACCACACTAGAGGTAGCCGTGGAGCGCTCCTGACCAGACCTTGGCGCCTCGGGCACAGCCTGAGAAACTAGCTAGCCTGAAGATAGAAAAATAAGCCTACCTTGCCTCAGAGAAATTCCCCAAAGGAAAAGGCAGCCCCCCACATATGACTGTGAGTAAAGATGAAAATACAAACACAGAGATGAAATAGATTTTAGCAAAGTGAGGCCCGACTTACTGAATAGACCGAGGATAGGAAAGATAGCTTTGCGGTCAGCACAAAAACCTACAAACAACCACGCAGAGGGCGCAAAAAGACCCTCCGCACCGACTAACGGTACGGAGGTGCTCCCTCTGCGTCCCAGAGCTTCCAGCAAGCAAGACAAACCAATATAGCAAGCTGGACAGAAAAAATGGCAAACAAAAGTAACACAAGCAGAACTTGCAGACAGGCCACAAGAACGATCCAGGAGAGAGCAAGACCAATACTGGAACATTGACTGGAGGCCAGGAACAAAGAACTAGGTGGAGTTAAATAGAGCAGCACCTAACGACTTAACCTCGTCACCTGAGGAAGGAAACTCAGAAGCCGCAGCCCCACTCACATCCACCAAAGGAAGCTCATGGACAGAACCAGCCGAAGTACCACTCATGACCACAGGAGGGAGCCTGACCACAGAGTTCACAACAGCCAAGGCTGTGTCAGCCTGGGCCAAAACCCTGCGCCGGGGCCTTTTGGCCTCTGCTCCTGCTGAGGAACTGTCTGATTTGGCGGATCAGATTACCCTTGCAGGAAAATATCTCATGAATGCCTCCCTTGATGCAGCGGCCTGCTCCACCAGGGCTAACAGCAACATTGTGGCCATTCGCCGGATTCTCAGGCTAAAAGCGTGGAACTCTGACCTAGTTCTAGACTCTTCGGCACGCAGCTGGATCAAATGATCTCGGACGCTACGGGTGGTAAGAGTACCTCTTTACCCCAGTCCAAGCCAAAACGTCCCCCAGTCTTTTCGTCCCTTTCGGTCCTTCGCCTCCTCAGGAAACCCTAACCAGGACCGTTCTTCCTCGCAAGGGGACCGAAGGAAACCTTCTTTCAGGCCTCCACCGTGCTGGAGAGCTAAGAGCCACCCCACAAAACCATCTGGATCTCGGGGCCACAGATTTTCTAATAAATGACGGGTCGCCCCCACCTGGAAATCCCTCCAGGGTGGGAGGCTGGCTTCTTCTGTTCTCAGAGGTTTGGCTATCTGTAGTTGACGACGCCTGGGTCAGGGAGACCGTCACATCAGGCTACAAAAAAAATACAAAATTTTCTTCGCCCCCAGGAAGTAGTTTCCTGCTCTCTCGTCCTCCCAAACAGCCCTCTCATCTCCCAGGGCTTCTCCAGGCCGTCGATTCGCTCCTCGCCTCAGGAGTCAGTTCTGGTGACTTATCGCAAGCGGTTTTCGGGTTTTTACTCAAACCTGTTCGTGGTTCCAAAAAAGGACGGCTCTGTCCAATTTTGGACCTCAAGCAGTTGAACCGCCATTGAACCGCCATCTCCGGATTCGGCACTTCAGGATGGAATCTCTACGCTCGGTGGTCGCATCCATGGAACCGGGAGAGTTTGTGTTCCGTGGACATCCAAGATGTGTACCTTCACGTTCCTATTTGCGTACGGCATCAGAGATTCCTCCGGATCGCGATCCAAGATAATCATTATCAGTTCACGGCCCTCCCTTTCGGTCTGGCGTCTGCGCCCAGGGTCTTTACGAAGGTCTTGGCAGCTGTCATGGCCATCCTACGTTCAAAGGGGATTTTGGTAATCCCGTACCTTGATGACCTCTTGATCAAGGGTCCATCCCATCGGGATTGCAGCCAGAGCCTCCAGCTTACTCTGGACATGCTTCTTTGCCTCGGCTGGCTAATCAATTACCAGAAGTCTTCCCTGATTCTAACTCAGCGTCTGGAGTTCCTGGGCATGGAATTCGACACCTCTCAGGCTCAGGTCTTTCTCCCCAAGGAGAAGTTCCTTTCGCTTCGTCGGGGGGTCAGAGCACTAAAGAGCCCGAATCCTCTGTCTCTTCGCCTCGCCATGAGGGTTCTGGGGAAAATGGTCGCTTCCATGGAAGCGGTCCCCTATGCCCAGTTCCACTCTCATCCCTTCCAGCTGGCCCTTCTGTCGGCCTGGAACAGGAATCCTATTTCCCTGGATCGCCTGTTTCGCCTCTCTCCCAAAGTGAAACAGTCTCTTTCTTGGTGGACGCTGTCCACCTCCATTCTGCGCAGGAGGTCATTTCTTCCTCCCCGCTGGAAGGTTATCACCACCGATGCCAGCCTCCAAGGCTGGGGAGCGATTTTTCTCCACCTCACGGCCCAGGGCCGCTGGACTGCTCAGGAGGCGTGCCTCCCTATCAACCTTTTGGAAATCAGAGCCATCTTCCTAGCCCTCATCCGCTGGGAGTCCCTGCTCTCGGGAAAGCCGGTCTGCATTCAGTTGGACAACGCCACAGCCGTGGCTTACATAAACCATCAGGGAGGGACTCGCAGCACACAAGTCATGGCGGAAGTGGCAACAATTCTCCGTTGGGCGGAGGGTCACGTTCCCTCTCTGTCAGCTGTCCACATCCCAAGGGTTGACAATAGGGAGGCTGACTTTCTAAGTCGCCAGGGCATCGTGGCGGGCGAGTGGTCTCTTCTCCCCTCAATCTTCAGCCAGATTTGCCAGCGGTGGGGCGTCCCAGACGTCGACTTGATGGCCTCCCGGGCAAACCACAAGGTTCCCCAGTACGTTTCCAGATCTCTGGATCCGATGGCCATCGGATGCGACGCTCTCGTGATCTCGTGGGCCCAATTCCAGATGCTCTATCTGATCCCACCCCTCCCCTTGATCCCAAGGGTCATAAAATAGATCAAGACAGTAGGGGTCCCTGTACTCTTGGTAGCTCCAGATTGGCCTCGCAAGGGCTGGTATGCGGAATTGGTGAACATGCCATGCCATCGGACGTTCCGTGGAGTCTTCCGGATCTACCGGACCTTCTTTCGCAGGTGCCCCTCTTCCACCCGAATTCTCGGTCTCTGAATTTAACGGTATGGCCATTGAGGCCGCAGTCCTGAAGAACGCAGGTTTTTCTCATAGCGTCATCCAGACTGATACGAGCGAGAAAACCGGCTTCCTCGCGTATTTACCACAGATGTTGGAAGGCTTTTTTCTGGTGGTTTCAGGACAACAATCTTTTTCCGATGACCTTTTCCCTTCCTTCCCTTCTGTTTCTTTCAAGCGAGTTTAGATTCGGGTCTTTCCCTTAGCACTTTGAAGGGTCAGATTTCCGCTCTATCCATTCTTTTTCAAAGAGACCTCGCCTCCCTGCCTCAGGTGAGGACCTTCATCCAGGGGGTCGCTCATATAGCTCCCCCTTATCGTTCTCCTGTCGAGCCTTGGGATTTCAACCTCATGTTAGACTCCCTCCAGCGTGCGCCCTTTGAACCAATTCAGGACATTTCCTTCTCGCTTCTATCCTGGAAGGTAGCCTTTTTGGTCGCCATCACCTCCATTAGAAGAGTGTCGGAGCTGGCGGCATTATCCTGTCATTCTCCCTTTCTAGTCCTGCATCAGGACAAAGTGGTTCTTCGTCCGGTTCCTTCTTTCCTACCAAAGGTAGTTTCGGCCTTTCACATCAATGAGGACATTGTCCTCCCTTCCTTGTGCCCTTCCCCGGTTCATTCCTTGGAGAAGTCTCTTCACAAGTTGGATGTGGTCAGGGCTATCTGGATTTATCTCGCCAGAACTGCCTCTTTTCGTCAGGCCGATCCTCTGTTCGTCGTCTCGGAAGGGCGTCGAAAGAGGCTCCCCGCCTTCAAGTCCACAATTGCTTGTTGGATCCGTTCGGCGGTTCTGGAGGCATACCGTGTCCAAGACAAACAGCCTCCTTCGGGGGTGAAGGCTCACTCTACCCGGGCTGTGGGAGCTTCCTGGGCAGTTCGTCACCAAGCTTCAGCCTTGCAGGTTTGCAAGGCTGCAAGGTGGTCATCCATTCACACCTTTGTAAAATTCTAGAAGGTGCATACTCGGGCTTCTGCGGACGCGAGCCTGGGTAGGAGGATACTGCAGGTGGCGGTTTCTCACCGGCCGACCGAACTCCTCTTTTTCTACAGAATATCCCGCCCTAGGGACTGCTTTTGGACGTCCCATAGTTACCTGTGTCCCCCAATGAGGCAAGAAAGAGGGATTTTTGGTTCTTACCGTAAAATCTTTCTTGGAGCCTTCATTGGGGGACACAGCACCCTCCCTTGAAGTTGTACCGTGTTGGCCAACGGGCCGTTGTTGTGGGTTGGTACATAGGTTGTGTTACCTGTTCCTACTACTGCTTTTGCACCAACTGAGTTGCCTGGTGCCTGTTGGAGGGTGTATACTGCCGGGGAGGAGTTACTTCTTTATATGCATAGTGTCAGCCTCCTAGTGACATCAGCATACACCCATGGTTACCTGTGTCCCCCAATGAAGGCTCCAAGAAAGATTTTACGGTAAGAACCAAAAATGCCTCTTTTAAGTTTCCTGAACACAATACATCCTACATCAGGTGTGGGTGTAGGTTAACCAGCTAATCGCTGCTGTTAACCAATTAATTGGAGCTGTCAATCTGACACAACTGCACTTAAATGGTTCAGTTGGACACGTGCATCTACTCTAGACTGTGGCTGGCCTGCCTAAGAACATTATTTCCTCTACATACTGCAGTGCTACAACAAGCGGCCAAGCAATCGCACGTTCAGGAAAAAATGTAAAAATAAGGTTTAAATAGCCTTCCCCAACTTTTTAAAGTTTAGAAATAGAGAAATCTGTAAGCTAAAGTTGCCAGATAACTTTTACAACATAATGTACACCATTAAAACAAAATCCAAGTAACACACTGGGGAAGATGCATTTTCATTTCCCCTTTGTTTTTTTTTTTTGTTTTTTTGTCAACCACTGTTGAACTTTAACATTTTCAGTTAAATGTGTGTTATTCAAAGCTACAACTTTACACTTCTGCCAGTATGGCCATACGAGGGCTTGTTTTGCGGGTAATGTTATGACTTAAAAGGAGAGTAAACGCATTGCGTGCAACTGGAAGGGGATAACTATTTTGTGAATTACTAATATAGCGCCTGAAAATGTATGTTAGATTTCATTTGGTCTTGGATAAATGCTACATAATGAATTTCCTGGCTTGTGAGCGATCATTTAGCACATTACTACTGTTTGTTTACTGGGGTCTGCAATACCAAGATAGGTTATTACACTTGGGGCTATTTAGTTTGGAAAAACGAAGACTAAGGGGTGATCTTATGTTAATGTATAAATATATGAGGGGACAGTACAAAGACCTTTCTGATGATCTTTTTAATCATAGACCTGAAACCGGGACGTGGGGGCATCCTCTGCGTTTGGAGGAAAAAAGGTTTAAGCATAATAAGACGCGGATTCTTTACTGTAAGAGCAGTGAGACTATGGAACTCTCTGCCGTATGATGTTGTAATGAGCGATTCATTACTTAAATTTAAGAGGGGACTGGATACCCTTCTGGAAAAGTATAATGTTACAGGGTATATACACTAGATTCCTTGATAGGGCGTTGATCCAGGGAACTAGTCTGATTGCCGTATGTGGAGTCGGGAAGGAATTTTTTTCCCCAATGTGGAGCTTACTCTTGCCACATGGGGGTTTTTTGCCTTCCTGTGGATCAACATGTTAGGGCATGTTAGGTTAGGCTATGGGTTGAACTAGATGGACTTAGTTATTAAGGTTGAAGGAAGACTATGTAACTATGTATGTGCTTTTTTTGTCCTTACTTTAGGATGGGGGTAATGGGATCTAAATGTTGCCATACCTGTACTTATCCAGCCTCTTCCCTCAATCTTGAACTCTTAATTACAGGAGCTTGCTGCTGCAGAGCGTGCTAAAAGGCAAGCACAGCAGGAAAGAGATGAACTGGCAGATGAAATTGCCAACAGCAGTGGTAAAGGGTAAGAACATCCATTTGTTAATGATCCCTCCCTATGATTAGTAAAAATATTATCTTTCTGAACATCTTCCATGCTGCGTGCTACATTTTAACTCTTGTGCGCATTATTATAATGCCATGTGGATATAACTGGACACTAATATTACTAACCTTAACCTTTAGTGCTCTGGCATTGGAAGAAAAGAGGCGTTTAGATTCTCGCATTGCACAGCTTGAAGAAGAATTGGAGGAGGAACAGGGCAACACTGAATTGGCCAATGACAGACTGAGAAAGGCCACGCTCCAGGTGCTTTAATGTTTTCGGTTTATCATTTTATCATTTGGGGGTTTACCAAACTTCAATGGCCCAAATGTCTCGCCTTGTATAATGCTATAAAGCCATGTTGTAATGTATGCGTTGCTTTGCAGGTTCGTTTGTTAAAATTTAGTAGATACATTTTCATGTGAAATTTTTGCTTGTGTATTACAAATATAAATTGATTTGACTTTTTCACACTGCCCACAAAACACTTTTATGAAAACCGGCACCACAAAAAATCATGTGTATACAGGGGTGCTGCAAACAATGTGGCAAAACAATGTATGATAAAGAGGGAAAAAAACACCTTGTGTGCTCAGGCTTCAATTAGTGATAGGAATGACTTGAAATATATAGCAAAACCAATACATTGAAAACATTAATAAAAAAAGCACCAGAAACATGTCCCCATAATATAATAAATATCCACTGCAGCCTACCCACACAGTAATTGAAGAATTTTAATTTTTGAAATGTATTTGTAGATTCACCGTATATACTCGAGTATAAGCCGAGATCTTCAGCCCCAAAAAATGGGCTGAAAGTGCCCCTCCTGGCTTATACTCGAGTCATTGTTGGCGGGGGGGGGGGAGGTCGACGGGTGAGGGGGAGCGACGACTGTCACATGCTCACCTGCTCCTGACGCGGTCCCTGCATGTCCCACGGTCTTTGGGAGCCGGCAGCTTCTTCCTCTGTTCAGCGGTCACTGGTACCGCTCATTAAAGTAATGAATATGGACTCCCATAAAGGTGGAGCCGCATATTCATTACTGTAATGAGCGGTACCAGTGACCGCTGAACAGAGGAAGAAGCTGCCGGCTCCCGGAGACCATCTGTCCAGGAGAAGCTGCCAGGGACCGTGCCGGGAGCAGGTGAGTATTTTATATTCACCTTTCCTCGTTCCACCGCCACCCCGCCTTCCGCGTCCTCTGCAGTGACTGTTCAGGTCAGAGGGTGCGATGACGTGTTAGTGTGCGCGCCGCCCTCTGCCTGAACAGTCACTGCAGAGAGACGGGACGGTGAGGCGCAGCAAGAGAGGGGAGTATGTAATTTTTTTTATTTTATTTTTTTATTGCAGCAGCATTATATTTGGCACATTGTTATATGGAGCATCTATAGAGCCATAATGAACTGTATGGAGCATTATATGTGGCACATTTTAATATGGAGCATCTTATGGGGCCCATCATAAATTTTATGGGGCGTATTTTGTATGGAGCATCTTATGGGGCCCATCATGAACTGTATGGAGCATTATATGGGGCTCCTGATTCAATATGGATATTCAAAAACACTTAACCTACTGATGTCTCAATTTTACTTTTATTGGTATCTATTTTTTTTTTTTTTTGACATTTACCGGTAGCTGCTGCATTTTCCACCCTAGGCTTATACTCGAGTCAATAAGTTTTCCCAGTTTTTTTGTGGCAAAATTAGGGGGGTCGGCTTATACTCTGGTCGGCTTATACTCGAGTATATACGGTAAATGGATTTACTTGTTTTTAACTTCTAATACAGGGGCGTAATGGGTGTGCCCAGATGTCAATTACTGTGGTTCTTTTTCTTCATCATACAAAAACACTTTATATCTCTTAACTTCCTTTTGTTTCAGCAAACGACACAAGTAGATTAGGCGCAATAAACACCCTGTCCCTAGCCTTTATATTTAAGCATCGGAGTATGTTTGAAGGACATTGTGAAGGGTAGGGGAGCAGTGTTACCTGTGAAATCGCCTATTGGGAAGGTTGGGCCCTGTGTTAACCAGCTGTGTATATAGTTACCTGTCATTGTCCTCCTGCCTCTAAGGAAACTTCCTGTCCCATTAGGATATTTTCAGAAAAGATGAGCCTAAAGTCCCAGTAGCCAGTGTGAAAACTATAAGATTACTATTTTTTGTTTCTTGAAGCACTCCGATCAGTTTTTATTCTTGTAATACATTGTAGTCACCATGTATTATAGCACTGGGCACTTACAATTGCTCATTTTGCCTTTCTTCCCAGCTAGTTCTTCTTTTCTCTGCTCTATGTAGAAACAGGATGTACAGTATCTTGTCCCTGCAGAAATCATTCCCTTCTTCACCCCCTGACCAGCTGCTGCCTCCTTTACCCTGCAATTGACATTTGCAGTGACTTATGACTCGTACAGAGACAATTGACCTCCTGTTTCTACATAGAGCTTAGAAGGATTCATCTAGTCAGTTTTTAATCATGTGAGGTCATAGACTTGATTGAAAACAAACAATTTGCAGGGTAGAAAGGCAAAATTACCAATTTTAAGTACACAGTGGTATGCTTATGATAGATTTATGTAGATAGCTTTATTTTAATAGTATGATTGCAATATATTAAGAGGATAACCATATTTTAATAGTATGATTGCAATATATTAAGAGGATAACCATTTTGATGGGAGTTCTTCTTTAAAGATTGTAAATGTTTTTTTTTTATTTTTACATCTGACTTTTACATGGCTTCTTTTTGAAGATTTGTTTTCTACAATTTTTTCTCCTTACACTTAAACCAAGGTTGACCAGATGAATGCTGATCTGAATGCTGAACGTAGTAATGCTCAGAAGAACGAGAATGCCCGTCAGCAATTAGATCGCCAGAATAAGGAGTTAAAAACAAAGTTACAAGAATTAGAAGGTTCTGTTAAATCTAAATTCAAGGCTTCGATCACTGCTTTGGAAGCAAAGATTGCACAGCTGGAGGAACAGCTTGATGCTGAAACAAAGTATGTATTGGTGTGGGCCCATAATTTGCATTGTATACAGTATATGCAGCATTGAATACATTTGATGCACTAGTTCTTTAACACAAATTTAATTTTAAAATAGAGAACGACAATCTGCAAGCAAACAAGTACGTCGTACAGAGAAAAAACTGAAGGATGTACTAATGCAAATGGATGATGAAAGGCGTAATTCTGAACAGTACAAAGACCAGGTACTTGGGGAGCTATATAAAAAAAAATTGAGAAAATTTTTTTAAAAAATTAAACTAAAACTATATTTTTTTATAATTAGGCAGAGAAAAACAATGTTCGTCTGAAACAGCTAAAGCGCCAGGTGGAAGAAGCGGAAGAAGAGGCTCAACGTGCCAATGCATTGCGCCGTAAATTACAGCGTGAACTTGAGGATGCTACAGAGTCAGCAGATGCAATGAACCGTGAGGTTAATGCACTGAAAAGCAAACTTAGGTATGCAGTCTGTTTGGTTGTTTTTTTTTCATATTGCTAGAAGTATTGAAATATAAAACATTTAAATTTTGTCTGGCCCCCAAGTTTAATATAAGGCTGACCCCTGTTGTGTGGATACCCATGTATATGTCTAACTTTTCTGCCTGTGAATGATTATGGAAATGTTAACATATGGTCACAACCAGCTGATTGTCCAAGCTCCACATCGCTGCACTGTGACCTGTGCACAAAACAGCCTTAAAATGCCCTCCTATGGAAATCATTAAGACAGCCCCTGTTAGTCTATGATCCATGTGGTCACTATACAACATCTCTAAATGGTTTTGCCCCTTCCCAACATCCACCATGCATGTATGCCACAGCGGGCAAGGAGTTCCCGCAAACCAGTAGTTATGGAAGCCGACTCATAAGCACAGCTAATGCCATCAGCTGAGGGTGTCGGCAGTATTTTATGGCAGATGCCCTGCTATAATGAGGATAAATTTTAGGTGCGGTGAGTCCCAATAAATTTTATTTTTATTGGGACTCCCTGCTATAATGGCTGCATCTAGATAACTTCTTTGGGGAGTGGTGGAAGAGCATTCCCTCACTTAGATGACACCCTGTTGCTACAGCAGCATGAAGATGAGGTTAAATGAGCCCCTCTGATATCCATTGCCACCCTGCGATTGCCGGCTGTCATGGCTGCTTTTGGCCAAGTAATGGCTTGCTTGTCTGCCATATACAGGGCCTTGCTGTGCAATAGTGAAAATTCCAGTCCCATATTGGGACAAAGAAAAAAAAAATGTAAACCCATTAATATTGCTGCAGCTGATATGACCTGGGCTATAAAACTGTCCTATTAACTCGCAGAGTGAACACCATAACAAAACATACACATAAAAAGTGGCTTTATTATCAAACTGGAATAAAGAGAAAAAAAAAAAAGCTGAAAAGTTGTCTTGATCTGAAAAACCCTCATACAGTACTGTCGGCAGAATATAAAAAGTTGTGTTCTTGTATGGCCATGATTTTTAGAGCTACATTTTTGGGAAGGCATTTGGTGTGCAAAAGTATCCCCACCATGTGCCCCAACAGTAGTGTCTATCCATATATAGGGTATTGCTGTAATTGGGAGAACTGGCTGAATATATTATGGGGCACTCCAGATCTTTGGGTTTTTTTTTTGTCTCCAAAAAGCCCTATGGTAAAGAATGTAATGACACTGGGTAAAAGTGCTCATTACATCTTAGATGCATTCCAGGGGGGATGGGGTCACTTTGCGGGTACCATCTGCAGGGCACCTGAGGTACAAGAACAGCAGGCACAGTAACTTTTTTCTGGAGGAGATGATTTACAGATTGTGGGGTCCATTTCTTCCTGTTTCCTCTTCAAAATCAGAAATCTTGGGCTAATGCATAATTTTAGTTAAAATAAAACTTGGCTTGTTGTTTTCATGTCCCAGTGTTTTAAAATTCTGTGAAGCACCTATGGGTTCAAAATGTTCAACACACCCATAGGTTTCTTGTGGTATGGGGGTTATGGTCCCTGAAATCTCAGGGGCTCTGCGAGTGGCACACACAAACTATTTCTGCCTCATTTGCTCTCCATAAGCCAATAGCTATTTTTTTAGTTTCTTGTCCCAGCGTTATAAACTTTTGTGAAGTGACTGCATTCAAAATGATCACGATACACTGCTCAAGTGACCATTTAGGAGTGGTCACTTGGGGATGGAGGAGTTTCGGGTGTTTTGACACCTCATGGTCTCTTCAAAGGCGCCACTTTTTTTTTCTTTTTGCTTCCTATGCCTCCATAGATATATGGATATGCAGTTACCACTTATAAGTTTCGTGTTAGTGGTGCGCTGGCAACACAATATCAGAAATCGCATAACCTGTATGATGGGTCGCATGAGGGAGGACTTCTCGTATTTTTGTTTTTAACAAAATAAAGCATATATTGATACATTTTTCATGTAATCGGTGTTCAAAATAGTCCAAATTAAAAAAAAAAAAAAAAAAAAAATGGATTAAGAATAGATAAAACATTAGTCAGAATTTTCAGTATGTCAGGTGATCAGACGTTACCGAAAACATCCACCCTAAACGAAGCTGCTCTGGCAGTCTGTGATGCTATGGCTATTTATGTTTGGGGCCCGTGTTTGCCTGTTCTCGGTGCCATCTTTCTGGTACATGGCCCAGTGTTGCCATTGAGGCGGGTTGTTTGGCTTCTAAAGCAGAACTTCCTGGCATGAAATATGAATAATTACTACATTTATTAGCATTTCCCTACAAAGTGAATCGACTGCTAGACCTGGCAGGCTGTTTGGGCAGCACACCCTGGATATCTGTGGCGCTGCATTACTGGGACCCATTTTTCTGCACTTATTCCTGCTCAATATTCAAACAGATAATTTTTTTGGCCACCTTGTGATACAATTGTTGATTATATGTAGGTTGCTTATCAATTGGGGTCTGAAGTGGGAAAGACCACATCTGAGCAGAGATGCCAACCGCGCCTCGTATCTGGGCACATATAGACTATAGATCTCTACAGCATTCTAGTCCATCGTATGTACATGTGTGTCCACCATAACTTGGAGTGCGGTTTTATAGTGCACATTTACACAGGTTTGTCGGGAAGTTTACCTTTTTAATTACAGTAAAAGTAGTTTTTAAATGGAGGTTTAACCTCTCTAACCCTACCCATGTCACTGACCACTTTGTGCACACTCTATATTGGCAGGTTTGTCACAGTGGTGGAAGTGGGGTTACACAGTGCAGTGGATTATCATTGCAGGACTAGGTGGCCTGCCTCGTGATCTTCTACAAAAATGCTGATTTATGTTGAAAACCTAGTAGTAATCCAATCATTGGGACCGCTGGAATAGGGCTATCTGCCCACCTACATTATGCTGCTCTCATATTACCGTAAATGGCAATAACCTGCTGACAGGTTGCCTTTAAATTGTATTTTTTGTTTATATATTGCAGTGAAATATAAGTTATAGTACATCTTTCATTTTTAATGTATCGTAATTTGTCCTCTTCACAGACGTGGTGATGTACCGTTTGTTACAAGACGTGTTGGCAGAAAAGGAGTTGACGAAGCATCTGATGAAGATTTGGATACTAAAATGGATTCTGGGGATTTAAAATCTACTGACTAGGGATTTTAAGCATCCACTTGTTAGAGGGGAGAATGACAAAATTGTGTCTTAATTTCTTAAAGCCATAATTTGATGAATAGCAATTACTTTCCATGTAATGTGTGACTTGCATCCAGACTTTGGGTGACAGATGTGGGGTGGAGGTTTCGGCACTTTTTGTAATAAAATGATTTTGTTTAAAGGGGTTGTCTGGTCACAGAAGAAGTGTGCAGTCTGTGACAATCCCTTGTATTCCTCCTGTGAGTTGGCGTTCACGTGATTGCTTGAATGTAAGTATGCAAAACTCATGCAAGCAATCATGGGATCTCACCTTCTTAAATCAGGGAACTTATGACCGCACCAATCGCACACTGTTTGCGGTCAGTGACCGCAGACTTATCTTTTTAGACTGGGAAAACCTCTTGGGTCTACTTTGATTATTTTGATTCAAAGTGTCCTTTTCCTCCTACACATTCTAGAAAACTTCAGTCTTTATTGCTGCCATTTCTGTTGAATATGCTGTTTTGCCAAAGTACACTGTAATTGGAAAGTCAAATAAGGACCAAATATTTAGAGTTTAGATCACATTTTTATATTACAAATGTTTTGTATACGTGAAAGCAAATAAGGGATAAATTGTTATATAAATATAACTGGAGAATTAGCTGTCCTGTACCACTTATATGAACTAATATACTGTGCACTCATTTTAATGGTCAAACAATTTTCAAATGCTTTTTTGCATCACTGCCAGTCAGCAATGATCATGGTGAATAATTAGAGTGCGGTTCCTTGTGAAACCGAACAGTCTTTAACAGTCTGCACACTTTAGAGAAGTATTGTCTGATTATCCTGTATAATGCAAGTGCCTTTATGCTGCAGTCTGTTTGCATACAGACTTGAGGAACCAGAAGTTGGATTTTGCTATTGCCTATAATAAATGACAAGTACTGCAGGTTGTGTCCATTTACATTAATTCATAATTGGCTTGTTTGGGTCTGATTGTATCATACATCCTTTTTACATTTCCATAAAGATTTTTCAGGACCTTACCAAGCTAAGATTTCAGTATTCTGCAGAAAAATGACTGCTGTGGTAAGTAGAGATGAGCGAATTTGATCTAGTCCCTGCTTATAAGTTGTAGCCCTTGCCAAATAAGCTACAGCGGGAACCTGGATACATGGAACTAGCCAGCTGATCGGCTCCGCAGCTGCATGTGTTGCGGCTGTGTGACATTCACAACACATGCATGAAGAGCCCAACACACAGGCTTTCCTTTCCATGCATGTGTTGTGACAGTGAAACAGCCGTGACACACAGAGCTGCGGAGCCAAACAGCTGATCAGCCGGCACGCTCCATTTATCTGGGTTCCCACTGTAGCTTATATGGTAAGCGCTATTGCTTGCTGAATAAACAGGGACCTGAACAAATTCGCTCATCTCTACTGGTAAGAAGGAAGACAAATTTTAGATAATTATTGGTGATGAACAAACGTGCTTTGGTACTATAACCGTATCCTCATTGTGCTTGAATACTATGTTCGAGTCACCGTAGCTGAATCTTTCATCTGTTAGATAGCTGCAACACATGTAGGGATTGCCTAACAGCCGCGAGATATGCAGCGGCTCTAACATGGTATTCGAGCACGCCGAAGATACTCTGTTGGCACCCGAGCTTCCTCTAACACCTTATCCGAGCACTTTGGCTCAGCACTAATAACTATCCAGATCTTAAACTGTGAGAAGAGAATGTCCTAACATTCATACGCACAATTACTTTGTTTGATCACTCACTGTAAAGGTGACTGTGTCCGACTCACTGTGGGAGATTTTGGAGATTTATACATTTAGATTGTCTGCTAGTTCAGACCATTGCTACATATATTAAAGATGCTTTCATACAATCCTAGTACCCAAGCACAGAAGCTTCTCATAATCCATTGGGTCTAGCACTGATACTCCACTATTGCTTCTGATGTCTGTTGGCTGCAGAGCTGACATGTCTACCTTACGGTAGCCGCCGAGCTTCATTGCTTTCAATCTGTCAATGTTAGTGCTGCAGTGAACCAAGGGATTGTAAGGATTTTTTGTTTTGTCTCCCTTCACTCCCCACCTGGGGTTCACATTTTGTGAAAGGGGACAACTACCTTTTACTGCATGATCCAGTTAAATAAAAGCATTCACCTCCCAGGCCATTGATGTGGTCATGTCACATGACATTGACCCGTGCCTGCTTCTCGACAACAGCAATCCCTATTCCGTCAGAAAACATCTTCTTTGACAGCATGTGACTACGTGCAGACAGTGCTAATATTGCTAAAATGAATCTTGTAATTCTATGGTGGGATTTTGTTCCTGTAACCTCACCTCCCCATCTACACCAGTTTGTCTTTCATTATTGCTAGGGATGAGTGAACGTGCTTGCTACTACTTGGTCGTCACTCGGGTATCACAGTGCTTGGATGTTTAATTACTTGGCGAGTAACGGGCTGTGCTTGATGTAAAACTAGAATCCCCACCCCTCATCTTCGGCGACAGCTACGCAGCCAATAAGCATGCAGAGATGGCCAGTGAGTCACTGTAATGACGAAGCCATCTTGGTTTTGGCATTACGGTGATTGGCTTGGCTCAGCACACACACCATTGCGCACAGCTCTGTGACTCTTCATATTGCAGTAATTGCTTGTTCAGAGATGTGTGCGCAGTATGACGAATCGGAGGCCTGTAGTGTTGATACTGGTGCTAAAGCTTAGCCATCATACTATCAGCCCATTCTAATGGCTAATGGTTTGTATCACATACATACATAGGGAGAGAGAGAGAGGAGCAGGGAGAGTGACTGACAGAATCCAGTCTGTAAACAGGGATTAGGCTTGTGCAATCTGTTGGCAAATGTATAGCTGCATTTTTTGTGGGGGCTGAAAAAAAAAGATTACATTTTGACCCATCAAGTATTGCATGCTTTAAGGTTCTTTTTTGTGTAATATAACACATCCAAAAATTGATAAAACATTCTCCATGGTTAAATCTCAGCCATACACTTCCGTAGTGTGGAGTACATTTCTGTTATCTCTAAAACCTGAGAAAAAGCATTGAACCATTTTAGATTGAATCTGATTGTCTTCCATACACATTTGCTTTCTTTCTGTTATATTACGGTGGAGTCAACTCCCAAAAAAACACTTTGATTGCTGTAGGTGACAATTTTTTTTTTTTTTAATAAAAATCCCAATTTGCTGGGAGCCACGGTACACCACTAATGAAAACATAGTGGTTCTAACAGGTCGACTGTTGGATAGCAGATAATGTTTCCAGCAGGCATGGAAGCACCACAGTCTTCCACACGGTCCAGTGTCACCAGCCTAAAGTCTGGATTACTTAATCCTCACATCCTCCTTCCTCTCACCATGTTGAGCCCCAGGAGATTAGTGATCCCACACTTGGACGCTCAAAGTAGCTCTTTAATACATAATTTCTTTGAGGGACAGGACTGCATGACTAATGATGCACAAACCTTAGAGCAGCTGCAAGAACAAGGTGGTGAACTGCAAATTTGGGATGAGGAAGATTTCTCATGGTGATCTGTGGTGAACTCGGTGACTTTTTTCCTCATGGTACTGAGGTCCCCGCAGGTCAGCCCGGATGGGAATGCAGCCTCCGTAACCTGCGGTGACCTCAATGAGATGGAAGCAGCTCATTCATCAGTGGTTCTCAGCCTGGAAGGACACATCTTGACACAGTCCAGGTTGAAAACTTTTATCAGCAGAAATGGATTATGGTGATAGACAGGTGCAGGATGTTTTGTGTTTTTTTTATTACCAGAGATGTAGGCTTCAATGGAATGGGTGTTAGGGGAGTATAACTTTATTTCTAAATAAAAATGGAAAGCTGTGTTTTCCTTTCCACACAACAGTAATCTGAGAGGGGTTCTGCCCACCAGGACAGGGAACCTATAGGTTAAAAGGGGGCGGTCCCCTTAGTTTCCTCAGTTGGTTTCCTGTCCTGTGGAGAAGACTCTTCCCTGGGTCCAATCAGCCTCTATGTGGTCTCCATGGGAATGGCAGAGCATGGGACTCCAGAAGCAGCATCGAGTGTGCTCTGCCTGTTCAAACCCCTCCTCGTCCGGTGTGGATGGTGCGATCCCAGGGTCCGGGTAGTGCCGCTCTGGGTCGCGTGGGCGCGGGACAGGTGGAGATGAGACTCCCTGTGTTCATCCGGAGTAGCAGGCCTTTCCGGAGTCGGGCCTCCACACATGTACGCTGGCCAGTAACACGCCCTTGACCCAGAAGTACTTAACTTCCAGGGGAGCCCCGAGAGGTGCACCATGGATGTTGAAGTGAAGGGGCATGGCAAGGCCTTCTTAGTCCGGCAGCATAATAGGGCAATGTGCTGGAGAATTACTTTTCCAAGCGACGTTGAGCACCCACCAAGTGGTCACAAAGCAGCGCAAAAGTGGCAAAGGCAGCAACAGTGGTTGCTCTAGAGGGAGTGACACCACGGATGCCAGAAATGAACGGAGTCACCAAACTTTTAGAGCCTTTGAATCACGCGCTGTCTCCACCTCCTGAACTGGTACCCTACTAACAAGCTTCAGATGGTGAGTGCATACAATGGTCAACCTGGTTAGCTGAATCTCCCTTCTGTTGCTATGTATTCACAGGTAAAGAAATCTGTTAAAACCAAGCACAAAGTGTGCTTTATGCACAGAGCCCTGCCTAACGCTTCTCTAAAAAGGCTATGTCAGTCATGTATATGCCAGACCCTGGAGGAGGAAGCTCCTGTACGTATTTCTGATCAGAGAGGAGATTAGGAGTTCCCTTAAGGGGCGGAAAACCCATAAAAAGGAGGTTAGCTGAGTAGAGTCTGATTCAGGATCTAGTCTGAGGCAAGTTGAATCTGCAGTATCCTCTTCATCTTCCTCAGATGAGGAAGGGAGATCTTGTATTCCCATTGAGAATATGGAGGCATTGGTCAGCTCAGTCCGGTCCACCATGGGGATGGCTGAGGGGAAAGGGCTTAAGGCTGCTCAGGACCTGATGTTCACAGGCCTGTGCCAGAGGAATTGGAGATCCTTTCCTGTGAATGACATCAGTGCTGTGGAGTCGGTAAGCCACAGTTGCGACTCCGACTCCTGGATTTTATCATGTTCCGGCTCCAACTCCTTCATAAATGGCCAATTCGTAACAATAAATTTACTGTTGTCAAATATTAACATCGTGCTTATTCAGTTTCTCACCATCATATAAGTAATCATACCACTTAGAGCAAAAACTATATTTATTAGAATACAATTAGAGTATACCAAATAACTTTTCTAAACTTTTCTAAACTCTTGTAAGTAAATATGCAATAAACACTGTTATGCAGTTAATAAGAAGAAATCTATAAATTTGTCCTCAGAAAAAGTATTGCCTCTGTCAGATCCTCCTTCATGGATGCCCTCAAATCTGATCTAATTATTTTGAGAGCAGAGAACAACCTCTCTACACTAACTTGGGTTGGTGGCAAAGCAGTAACCACTCTGGCAACATCTCTGACAATGTCAGGATACAGAGGAATCGCTTGTTGCACTGTTATTTTTGATGAACGGTCAAATTTCTCAATTTCTTTTAGTGCACATGAAAAATTCTGCTGAAATGTACTGGCTGTGTTCTTTGATGGGGATGACTCTTCTATGCGGGAACGCTTTGCACGGTCATTGTGATCCAAATATTTTTCGAAATTAAATTCTTCATCTGTTGATGAGGGTGAAGATGTGGCAGGACGACCAAATTCTTCTTGTTCCTCCTGACTGTTCTGCAACCCTTTCATCCTTACTGCTATTTCAAACAGAGCTTCTTTTCCTTTAGTTAGCTGTTGATCATCTAGAAGAATCCGATGCATTGGGTCTACATAAACACCTGCCAAAAGAATGTTATTTTGTAATAGTAGCTCCTCTCCGTTTCATTGATGCAGCAATGCCACTTGCAATTAACCCTCTTTGGGACAGGCGAAACATCAGGTTCTTCCACTCCTTTAAGAAAATACCTGGAGTTAAGTCCTCTGCTTGTAATTTTTTAGTCACTGTAAATGGGTGCTCTAGCAATTTTTCCAGCTCAGTCACCTGATTCCACTGACTTTCATTTAGCGTCAGTTGAGGGTTAGCCATGTCTACAAGAAAGGTTTTCAGTTCAACCAAGCGCTGAATCATTAAAGGGAACCTGTCACCCCGAAATTCGCGGGTGAGGTAAGCCCACCGGCATCAGGGGCTTATCTACAGCATTCTGTAATGCTGTAGATAAGCCCCCGATGTTACCTGAAAGAGGAGAAAAAGATGTTATATTATACTCAACCAGGGGCGGTCCCGCTGCTGGTCAGATCAAACGGGCGTCTCTGGTCTGCTGCGGCGCCTCCCATCTTCATTACAAGACGTCCTCTTCTGATCTTCAGCCACGGCTCCGGCGCAGGCGTACTTTGCTCTGCCCTGTTGAGGGCAGACAAAGTACTGCAGTGCGCAGGCGCCGGGCCTCTGACCTTTCCGGCGCCTGAGCACTGCAGTACTATCCTCTGCCCTCAACAGGAACAGAACAGGAAGGACAAGTTCCTGTGGCGGCCGCTCCTCCCGGAGGGAGGCTCTCTGCCGCGATGCGGTTCCATGCGGCGCGGCATCCAGAGCGGTGTGGCGTCTGGCACGGCGTCTTCTAACGGAAGTCCCGGGGAACCGCGTCACTTCCGGTTTCGCGGCATCTGTTACCGTCACTTCCGGTGACGAGGTAAAGTGTGGGGAGAGTGTGTGCGCTCCAGCGTGGGACGCACAAGCAGCCGAATCGCTCCTAATCCAGCGTGGACGCTGCGGGGACCTGCTGCCAGGATCGTCATGGAAGGCACACCAGTGGAGGAAGGGGTGAGAGCGCATAGCGCTGTCCCCCCTATCCGCGCACATATACTCAGGTTCATCCTATTACTTCTCCCTATCTTATGTCATTTAAGGATAAGGGAACCCCCGCTGCCCCCCCTGCTCAAGTTAAGAAGTCCGGCAAATCATCTGGGAAAACCTATAGATGCCCTATATGCAACGTAAAGCTCCCGGACACTCATGCTAAGACCTTGTGTGCAGATTGCACTTCCAAGGTTATGAGGGATGAACAGCCGACACTTCTGTCAGAGATGAGGTCCCTAATACGGGAAGAAGTTCAGGCTTCTTTGTCCAGTATTGTGGAGAGGTCCAGCCCGGTTCCCAGCCACAAGAGAGCCAGACGGGAACAAGACATGAGCCAGAATATAGCTCTGAGGACCAGTCTGCCTCTGATAACTTTGCCTCAGAAGAGGAAAGGGAACTTCCTTCAGGGAGTCAGGACCACCAGAGAAAATACCTCTTCCAGGCCGAGGAGACGAATTAACTTGTGCAGGCGGTGTGGAGCACGATGCAGATTGAGGAGACATCTAAGCCTCAATCCAGGCAGGACCTGATGTTTGGGGGACTTATGTCACGTAGGCAGACAGTCTTCCCAGTTAGCGAGCATATCAAGGCCATGATACTGGAGGAGTGGAAGGAGGCAGAACGTCGGCTAGTTTTGACTAAGGACTTCAAAGCTCGCTTACCTTTCGAGCCAGAAGAAGTCAAACTTTAGGAGGAGATACCCAAAGTAGATGTTCCTGTGGCAAAGGTTGCTAAAAAGACAGCCATACCATTCGAGGACTCTTCAAATCTGTGCGATCCCATTGATCGGAAAGCCGACATACTGCTAAAAAGGGCTTGGGAATCATCTGCAGCCCTAATTAAGACCAACATAGCAGCCACCTCGGTAGCTCGGTCTATGTACCTATGGATGGGTCAATTGGAGGAACATCTATCCAATAAGACCCCTAGGCCTGATATATTAAGCTCCCTATCATGAGATCTGCCACGGCCTTCCTATCGGACATGACTGCTGAATCAGTCAGGTTCTCAGCTAGAAACTGTTCTTTATCCAATGCGGCTAGAAGGGCGGTCTGGCTAAGATCCTGGTCGGGGGATAATGCCTCAAAAACCAAATTATGCTCTATTCCTTTCTCAGGGGGCGAGAGTATTCGGTCCTTCCCTAGATACTATCTTCGAGTCAGCCTCTGATAAGAAAAAGGGTTTTCCAGAGGACAAACCAAAAAAAGGCCAGTCCTTTCGGAGAGGTTTTCCCTTCAGGAGACAGTCCGATTACAGAGGGGGTAGATCGAATAGAGGATTCAGTAGAGGTTTCCGTAACCAGGGCAATAGAAACAAGAGTTTCTTCTTTAGCCCATCCTCAAAGCCTAAGACGCAATGACGCCACCCTTATAGGGGGAAGGCTCCGCCACTTTGCGGAGAATTGGGCCCGAGTCACCCAAAATCAGTGGGTTCTTCGGACCGTGTCAGAAGTTTAGCATCGAGCTTTCCTCCCCTCCTCCGGACAGATACATCGTACCTACGATGGTCATGCAAAACTCTCCCATGATGTTAGACTTAGAGGACATGCTTTCCTCAGAGGTCATAATTCCAATGCCTCCACTAGAAGTAAGACGCGCACGATAATAAATTTGAAACCTCTAAATGCCTGGGTCAGGTACAAGAGGTTTCGCATGGAGTCCATTCGCTCTGCAATCCTCCTAATAGATCGGGACGCTGTGATTTGCACTCTCGACCTGAAGAGTGCCTATTATCAGGTCCCCGTCCACCCATCATCTCAAACTTCTGAGGTTTGCAGTGGTGCTGCCGTCCAGGACCTGTCACTACCAGTTCCAATGCCTTCCGTTCGGGCTTGCCTCAGCACCTCGTGTGTTTACAAAGCTGGTGTCGGAAATTGTCGCTTTCCTGAGAAACCAAGGGATCAAGATAGTCCCATATCTAGACGATTTTCTCCTGATCGCAAGAAAACCAGAGATTCTGTCAGATCACAGGAACCGAACTGTGTCCGTGATGGAGCAGTTAGGATGGATCATAAACTGGCAGAAATCCGACCTGACTCCGGAATGCAAAAAGACCTTCCTGGGAGTATGTCTGGATTCGAGAAACAGGATATCCCTGTTACTCGAGAACAAGTTGGAGGCAATCCAGTTCCAGATCAGGCTCCTATTAGAACGCAGAGCTTCAATAAGAACGGCCATGAAGGTACTAGGTCTGATGACGGCTTGCATACCATGTGTAAGATGGGCACAGTTCCATTCAAGACCTCTGCAAAGGTTAATCCTTTCCAAATGGGACCGTCGTCAGTCTTCTCTGGACAGTTCTTTAAGGCTGACGTATCCAGTACAAAGATCTCTACTCTGGTGGAAACAACCAGAGAAACTACGAGTCGGGGTGTTATGGTCTACCAATCCCTACGTAGTGGTAACTACAGATGCCTGGAGCTGGGGAGCCCACCTAAAGGGCAGGATCCTACAAGGGAGATGGCCAGCAGATGTCGTTCACAGCTCCTCCAACTTCAAAGAGTTGTATTCTGTCTGGGAGGCGTTAAGAAGGAACCAACACACCCTCAAAAATTGTCATATCAGGATACTATCCGACAATGTTACAGCGGTGTCTTTCCTGAAGCATCAGGGAGGCTCAAGACACTATCTGTTTCAGGAGCTTGCGGGAAGAATATTCCGTTGGGCAGAAAAATCGGTCCTATCCATTTCGGCAATCCACTTAGAAGGCTCTCAGAATGTCATACCAGACTATCTGAGCAGGAGACGGGTGTTTGCAACAGAGTGGGAACTCAATCAGGAGATCTTCCAAGATCTATGCCGTCACTGGGGAACTCCCAGTATAGACCTATTTGCAAACAGGAGGAACTCAAAGGTCTCAAGATTCTTCTCGCTAAACCCTCAAGATCTCCCAGAAGGGATAGATGCTTTAAGCCAGGAATGGACGGAACCTCTCTCCTACGTATTCCCGCCTCTAGCGCTGGTTCCAGCTGTTCTCAGGAAAATCAAAGAGGATCGTGCTAGTCATATTGATTGTACCATTTTGGCCGAGAAGGAGCTGGTTCTCTCTTCTGGTGGATCTGGCAATAGAGAGCCCAGTAGAGCTCCCTCTCAGGGCAGATGTAATCCACCAGGGTCCGGTGTACCACCCGAATCCAGAGAATCTCCATCTCTCTGCATGGATCCTGAAAGGAACATCCTGAAGGCAAGATCAGGTGATGGCTACTATCAAATTCAGCAGGAAGCCAGTCACATTGGCAATTTATTTTAAGATCTGGAAACGTTTCTGTCTGGAGGCAGGCGCTCCCGACTTACCCAGAATTTTAGATTTCCTGCAGGCTGGGTTTGACAAAGGTCTCAAACCAAGCACTTTGAAAGTGCAGGTCTCGGCACTTAGCTCTTTTTTCGACTATGCCCTAGCATCTCACCCGTGGATAGTTAGATTTATCAGAGCCACACAGAGGTTGCGCCCTACCATTAGACAATTGTCGCCGTCCTGGGACCTTAACCTGGTCCTCAAATTCCTCTGTAAAAATGTTTATGCCTTGGCAGATAGTATGCCCATTCCAGTCCTCACTCGTAAAACAGCATTTTTAGTGGCAATTACTATGGCTAAGAGGGTGGGGGAGATTCAAGCCCTATGCACTAGGGACCCATACCTTCAGATTAGAGAGGATAGTCTAATCCTTAAATTGGATCCCTCCTTTATTCCAAAGGTGGGATCGGTTAAAAACAGAAATCAGGAAATTGTGTTACCATCCTTCTGTAGTAACCCCACTAACGAAAAAGAAAAAGCCCTCCATTCCCTCGATGTCAGACAGACAGTTCTAGACTACCTAGCAGCCACTAACTCGTGGCGTTTTGACCCAAATTTGTTTATTTTATTTGGAGGGAAGAATAAGGGAAAGAAGGCCTCTAAGGCCTCTATTGCTCGTTGGATCACTTCGGTGATCTCTGAGGCTTATCAGTCTCCCTCCTCAAGGGCTCCCTCCTCCAGGGGGTCTCCATGCGCATTCTACTTGAGGGATAGCTACTTCTCGGGCTGAGAGAGCAGGTGCTTCTCTTGAACAGATCTGTAAAGCAGCAAGTTGGGCTAGCGCTAAAACATTTTGGAGACACTATAAGCTTGATGTTTTGTCTGGTCAACATACTGCATTTGGGAGAAAGGTTCTCCAGGCGGTAATCCCACCCTAAGGAGGTGCTTTGGTACTCTCCAGGGTGCTGTCAGGAGGGACGTCCTGGAAAATAGGTATTAAGCTTACCGTTAATTATGTTTCCAGGAGTCCATACTGACAGCATTGGTAGTTCCCTCCCTGGTTATTTTGTTATCCTCTATGTAAGAAAGCCTGACATAAGACGTATTATGTTCCTGGCATAAAATGTATTGCATATTATGTTTGACATATGATGAAATATGTTCCTGACTGTTGATGTATATATTTATTTTCTATTAAAGTCTTTTCTGCATTTCCATGAGGTGGTTCTTTTTACAACACTGAGGATTGGGGGTGGGACATGCCCTTTTGAACTCTCGTGTGTTTCCTGTCCCAGCAAGGGGGAGGAAGACGTCCTCCAGGGTGCTGTCAGTATGGACTCCTGGAAACATTAACGGTAAGCTTAATACCTTTTTTTTGGGTGGGGGGGTTTGTGTTCTGGGAAGCCTTGGTGGGCTCATATGGCGTGGTGTTGGGTGACCTGTCAGGGTCCGGCTGCACTGTCAGAGTCCATAGTGCTCGTAGAGTGTGCAGCCATGCCAGAGTCCATAGTGCTTGTAGAGCGGAAGGCCATGCCAGGGTCCATTGTGCTTGTAGAGTGGGCAGCCATATCAGAGCCCATAGTGCTCGTAGAGCGTGCAGCCATGCCAGACTCCATAGTGCTCGTAGAGTGTGCAGCCATGCCAGATTCAATAGTGCTCGTAGAGTGTGCAGCCATGCCAGAGTCCATAGTGCTCGTAGAGCGTGCAGCCATGCCAGAGTCCATAGTGCTCGTAGAGTGCAGCCATGCCAGAGTCCATAGCGCTCGTAGAAAGGAAGGCCATGCCAGGGTCCTGCTGCATCGTGGCGGTACGGAAGGCCATGCCGGGGTGTTGCTCCTCATCAGAAGAAATTCTGATGCATGTAGAAAGAAAGAAATGCAAGAAATTAGGACATGTAGAGATAGAAAATAAAGGCATTGGCTAGGATATACTCACATTCTTCAGTGTCTTGTTTTCCTCCAAGATGTAGCCTGTGTCTCATCTGCTTAAGTGTCTGCTGAGTTGTGACCTGCAAATGTCCACTACCTTCCTTTATCACCTACTATGTGGGGGGTGGCTTATCAGTGTCTAGACAAGTTTTTCTCTTGTGTAACGCATGCATTCACGAACACAAGCAAACGCATGTGCTTGTGAATGCATGCGTTCATATAGACAGCAATGCATTTTTTTGTCGCAATCCATACGCAATAGACCGCATACCTTTCCAGGCGGCAAATTGACGCCTCTAAAATTTACTACATGTTGCATTTCCGCACCAAGCCGCAAACGACGAAACGACGCATGCGGCGTCAAACGCGGCAAAACGCGAACAATCAAAAACGCATGCGTTCCTAATGTTAAATATAGGAATACACAATGCATGCGGTAGAAACGCAAATGTGAAACCAGCCTAACTTTGTCCCTGACAAAATATCTTGCAACTGATGGCTGCAAAGTTCTCTGCTCCTTTGTTTGGCTGGAAGAGCTGGGCACTGGTTCATTGGTTTGGATGCAGTCTTTCTCATCCACTGCTTTCAGTACTTCTGGATGAAAGCGCTGTAAATGTCTCTTTAGATTAGAAGCTCTGGTAGGAGCATTGTTATCTTTGCCTGAATATGCACTGATCTTGGCTTCACAGCATTTGTTTTCATCTGGATCATTTGTCATACACTGGCAGACATAATGTTTTCTATCTTGAGTGATGGTGAAATGTTCAAATACAGCTGATTTAATGTGACGCTTCTTTGACATTCTCAGGTTTTTAATTCTGCATTCACAATCCAAATGACAATTGTTTTTCCTAAAAACAATTGTACAAAATTATTGCCAGGTCGTACAACTGATATAGTAGTCAGTAATACTGTTATTCCTCGTGTACTCAGTTAACTGATGCAAAGTTTGTTGAAAGGATAATACTTCTTACAGTCTTCCTCTTCTGAATAACAGCTGTGAGATGCTTGGAAGAAGCACACCAAACATCTAGTCTAGAGGAGGAGCTGTACTACTAAGAATTTGCAACACATTTTCACTTTCAGTTTCATACATTGTAAGTAGGGGGGTTAGGGCAGCATGAGGTTAACCAAGTATAAGATTAGATGAGGGCAGTGGAGAACAGTGACACACAAGAAGTAAGAAATGTCTCTATCTCCGGCAGAACTGCTTATCACTGTTGTTCATAGTTTGATAGAACATATATATTTGAGTAACATTTATAAAATTCATATGAAAGTTAAATTATTAAATATTAATACATTTTTTTTTTTTAAAGCTGGAGTCTGAGTCGGTACATTTCTACCGACTCCAACCAAAACTAACTCTGACTCCATGACTCCGGCTCCACAGCCCTGAATGAGATGGTGAAAAGCCTCGTGAGAAAGAAGTGGGAGAAGGAGGACAGCCGGTGGTTCTTGCCATCCTCCTCAAAACGTAAATACCCCTTTCATGATAATTTGTTAGCAGAATGGGTGAAAGTTCCCAAAGTCGATGCTGCAGTGGCTTCTTCATCAAAATAGTTAGCATTGCCCCTAGAAATCAGAGGTCTCCTAAAGGATCCATCTGATAGGAAGGCAGAAATGTTTCTGAAGCGGGCCTGGAAATCATTGGCTGGGGCATTCAAACCAGCTACTGCGAGCACCTGTAGCGCCAGGTCGATGATGGCTTGGCAGGACCACCTGGAGAACCAGATACGATCCGGAACACCCAGAGACAAATTACTGGACTCCTGTCCGCAGATTAGTGGAGAGGCAACCTATCTAGCAGATGCTTCTGCAGATTCATTGCGGTTAGCTGCCTGGTCTGCTGGTTTGTCCAATGCTGCCCGCCAAGCCCTCTGGTTAAAGAGCTGGAAGGGGGATGCACACGCTAAAACCAAATTGCCATTCCATGCTGGGGTGAGTACTTATTTGGCCCTGTGCTGGATAAAATCCTCGCAAAGGCAGGTGACAGGAAAAAAGGGTTTCATAAACTCTTTACCCCTCCTTTCAGGAACACCTTTAGGAAGCCTTCATCTTTCCAGAAGAAGTATAAAAGCTGAGACTGGGAGCCGAAACAGAGCCCCTTTGGTGGGGCCTAATTGTCCAAAAATAGGTGCAAGTATCGCTAACCCTGATCTCCCGGTGGGCGGTAGATTGACATTTCTTTAAACAATGGCCCATATAACGTCCAACACCTGGATTCTCGATATAGTGTCATCCGGGCTAAAATTGGAATCCCGTAGTATTCATCCGGACTCCTTCATATTAACAACTTTTAAGGGACTCCCCTGATCGGCAACGGGCCCTGGAATTGGAAATTCTGCAGTTAATGGATAAACCTGTTCTTGAGGACCAAGAGTGGAGGGGTTTTATTCTCCTGTTCTTGGTCTCCAACCTCATGGTTCATTCAGAATGAAGCGGAATTCATTTTAAAGGCATGAGCCATTAGGAATGGAATCCATAAGTTCTATAACCAAACTTCTGTTTCCCAGGTGCTTCATGACGGTCCTTGACCTAAAGGATGCATATTATCACCTGCCTATATACAGGGACCACTAACAATACCTGAGTGGCAGTACGGCTGGGTGATCAGATTAGACCCTTTCAGTTGGCCGCTTTGCCATTTGGTCTATCCATGGCACCATGTGTGTTCACCGAGGTGATGACTCATTTTAGGGAACGAGATACCCTGGTTTTTCCATACCTGTATGATTTCCTTATAATAGGGAGGTCGGCCTTTCAGTGCAGTACCCAGCTGAGCCATATAATATCATCCCTACAGGGTCTGGGTTCAATCTGAAAAAATCAAGACTAGCTCATTCAAACCTTCAAAGGTTCCTTGGCCTCCTCTTGGATTTGGTAGCTCAATGTTTATTCCAGAGGACAAAAGGCTAAGCATCATCCACAAAGTCGGGAAGATAATGGACAATCCGCATCTATCTTTGAGAGATGAAATGTCCCTGCTGGGTTCTCTGACGTCTTGTATGCCAGCTGTGCAGTGGGCCCAATTTTCACACCAGGACTCTACAGAATGAGTTGCTCGAAGCAGAAAAGAGGTTGCAGGGCCACCTCGACGGAAGAATGCCGTTGTCAGTCGCCACAGTGGACAATCTATCCTAGTGGCTAAACCTGCTGCATCTGTCCAAAGGGGTGCCGTGGGAAATAAAACCTGACAGTATAGTCACGACAGATGCCAGTCCCTTGAGGTGGGGAGCTCACATGCGAGACAACACTAGCCCAGGGGAAGTGGATGACCAGGCAGGCACAGGGTTCCTCAAACTTGAAGGAATTAAGGGCAGTGAAGTATGCGCTTCTCGAGTCTACCGATTCTGCAAAACATGCACAGATACACACCGACAACACTACAGTGGTGACATATCTGAATCGTCGGGGGGGGCAAGGTCACAATTACTAATGTCCACCGCAGACTACCTACTCCCCTTGGCCAAGAATCGCCTCCTCTCCCTGTCGGCACTTGACATCAGAGGGGAACATAATGTTCAGGCAGACTCTCATTTGACACTCCCTACACCAGGGGGAATGGGCCATAGACCGACAGATTTTCAGATGGATCGTACGGCTATGGGGCCTCCCGGACATAGACATTTTTGCCACAAGGAGCAACAGGCAGGTCAGGAGGCTTGCGTCACTACAAGCATCAGACCGGCCAGAGGTATAGTAGTTGTGAGGAAAATGTATGTCACGATAATGTAAAAACCATAGCTGAGGAATTTTTGCACTTCTGACCATGGTCCCAAAAGCATGGCAGCTGTGAAACCCCCCTCTCTCTCCCCCCCACCCCTGAATACAAAAAAACAGCCCTATGGCAGACACTGGGTAATTTGAAGCTAGTGTGTGAGCAGGGTGTGGCTTTAAACTGCAGGTGACTAATCCTGCAAAGCCACCTGTGGTCCCTCCCTTCTCAGTCAGGAATTTCTTTGTCTCCAGGGTCTGAAAACATAAAGATCTCTGACCTCAGTGAATATCATTAACCAGCCCTTTAGTGATGTCCAGAGGCTGGAGTATATAAGCCCCCACACTTAACCCAGATGGGAGTCTGAGGTTTTTTTTGCCTGAGGAGCTGTACTATGCACTGGGATATTTGGGAGCTCTGCCTGCAGCATGGTTTTGCCTGACATGAACTGAGAACATGAGTGTTACCTTTCTTCTTTATTCCATGTTATTTTATAATTACTTGTACATATTTTCATTTGTCTCATATTGTAACAGCCTTGTAATATTGTCTATAAACACTGCCTAATCTTTTGGAGTAAAATATATAAATTATTAGTTTCGTTCTTCCTGTTCTAAAACGTACCCTAAGTCTTCTGAAGGGAATTACGCTACTGTTTTGGGTTAGCTTCAGACCCGTTTAATTGAAGCTGGTGGCAGCATACCGTGTGATGTGTCTTTAGGTGTCGTTGTAGCGACGGCGGCGTTGATAATTATTGTTCCTGCCTGAGCGGGAGTAGTTATATCGCGTCGCTGCAGCGTGCCCAATAGCCCAAAGAAACAAGTATAGAAAGGAGCATTCCCTAATAAAGAAGCAGTGCTACTAGAACGGCAGAAAAAGGAGCCTATTAAGCAATATAGGAGACATATGGGAATACATGCATCCACATGTGCCGATGGAATAAAGGCCTAAAGCACAAAAATAGGCCCTTGAGCCAAGATATATCACCAAGTTAGGTCGTACAGTGAGTGCCGTCAGCCGTCAAAAGATCAGTAAAAAGAGAAGATAGTCCCGGGACCCAGAAAGTGTGGGGAGAGCTCCATAGGTACAGGAGTGCTCAGCCACGTCGCTCTGCGGAGTGAGACGGCTGAGAAATCCCTAGCAGGGACAAGTGTCGGTGTTACAGGAAATGGGAAGAAGCATGGGAACCGTGAGAAAGGTGATGCCATGAAATTAACCAGTGCCACAGAGGAAGGTAACTGGCCCATAAGTAGCACTGCCCCTGTAGTGTTGGGGGTGGATGGGGAGGTAGAGCCCATAGCAGCGCCGGCTGATGGGTCTGTAGAAATCCCCCGGGAGACAGCCTACGTAGCTGCTGTCACCCGCAGTCAGTGCCCGGAACGCAGATAACTGCCTTGCGGACCCTCCTCAGTCATCATTGCGACTGAACCAGAGGTGGACCCAGAGCAGGTCCAAGAGGGTTCCCGTGGGGAAGGGACCCTGACATCGCTTCTAGCTTCCCCTAGCCAGGAGTTTCAGGCTGCTCTGCGCACAGATGCAAGCCTAGAGAGTTTGAGACTACTCGCCGAGATGCCCACCTCCGTGACTGGTAAGGAGAAGGTGTTCTGGGAACGAGGAAGGTTGTACCGGGAGACAGTACCCGGAGAATCGCAAAAGGAGTGGATGAGGGAAAGACAGCTGGTCGTCCCGCAGCAATTCCGGGGTGAGTTGTTACGGATTGCCCATGAGATCCCGCTAGCTGGACACTTGGGGATCAGCAAAACTTAAGGTACCGTCACACTGAACGATATCGCTAGCGATCTGTGACGTTGCAGCGTCCTGGCTAGCGATATCGTTGAGTTTGACCCGCAGCAGCGATCAGGATCCTGCTGTGCCATCGTTGGTCGGCGCAGAAAGTCCAGCACTTTATTTCATCGCTGGACCTCCCGCAGACATCGCTGAATCGGCGTGTGTGACGCCGATTCAGCGATGTCTTCACTGGTAACCAGGGTAAACATCGGGTTACTAAGCGCAGGGCCTCGCTTAGTAACCCGATGTTTATCCTGGTTACCAGCATAAACGTAAAAAAAAAAAAACACTACATACTTACATTCCGGTGTCTGTCCCCCAGCGCTGTGCTTCTCTGCACTGGCTGTGAGCGCCGGCCAGCCGGAAAGCACAGCGGTGACGTCACCGCTCTGCTTTACGGCTGGCCGGTGCTGACAGTGCAGAGGAAAGCACAGCGCCGGAGGACAGACATGGAATGTAAGTATCTAGTGTTTGGTTTTTTTTACGTTTACTCTGGTAACCAGGGTAAACATCGGGTTACTAAGCGCGGCCCTGCGCTTAGTAACCCGATGTTTACCCTGGTTACCAGGGGACTTCGGGATCGTTGGTCGCTGGAGAGCTGTCTGTGTGACCGCTCTCCAGCGACCAAACGGCGACGCTGCAGCGATCGACATAGTTGTCGGTATCGCTGCAGCGTCGCTTAGTGTGACGGTACCCTAAGGCCCGGCTGTCTCAACACCTCTATTAGCCTAAGATGGGGACAGATATGTCAAACTACTGCCGCTCCTGTATCACCTGTCAAAGAGTGGGGAAGGTGGGGCCTGCTCTTAAGGCTCCCCTGATCCCTTTGCCAGTGATAGAGGAGCCTTTCCAGATGATTGCAGTGGACATTGTGGGCCCGCTGGCCATCCCCAGCAGCTCTGGAAAGCAATACATCCTTACTGTGGTGGACTACGCTACCCGGTACCCAGAGGCAGTAGCTCTGTCATCAACTAGGGCAGATAAGGTGGTGGATGCCCTGTTGGCTATCTTTTCACATGTAGGATTTCCCAGGGAGATGCTTACTGATCAAGGGACCCAATTCAATTTAATGGAGGCTCTCTGTAAGAGAATGCAGGTGAAGCACCTGGTATCGAGTGCGTATCACCCACAGACTAATGGCTTGTGTGAATGCTTCAATGGTAACCTCAAACAGATGCTACGCATGCTGGTTGAGACCCAAGGGCGCGACTGGGAGCGGTACCTGCCACACCTGCTATTCGCTTACCGAGAGGTTCCGCAGGCCTCGACGGGGTTCTCCCGCTTCGAGCTCCTGTACGGCAGGCGAGTCCGGGGACCCCTTGGGTTGGTAAGAGAATCCTGGGAAGAGGAGTCGAACCCTTCTGAAGTGTCCATAGTGGAGTATGTCATGCGCTTCCGTGACAAGATGCAGACCTTGACGCAGTTGGTGCATGACAACATGACGCAGGCTCAGGCTGACCAGAAGCACTGGTACGACCAGAACGCCCAGGAGCCGACCTACCACGTGGGCCAAAAGGTGTGGGTGCTGGTCCCCGAGCCAACGGATAAGCTTCAGGCAGCCTGGGAGGGCCCGTACGTCATCCACCAACAGCTCAACCCGGTCACTTACTTGGTCACTCTTGACCACGCTCGGGGTAGGCGAAAGGCCTTTCACATCAACATGATGAAGGCTCATCATGAACGTGAACCTTTCGTCCTACCGGTCTGCAGCTTGCCCGAAGACGGGGAGGAAGACACCCTCCTGGACATGTTGGCCCAATCAAAGGCCGGTGGGTCCATTGAGGACGTGGAGGTAAGCGCCTCACTAACCGCTTGACCAAGTTGCGGACCAAGCTGGAACCCTTCCGGGCCGTTTTCTCCAGCCGACCTGGAAGGACTGAGTTAGCAGTTCAAGAGGTGGACACCAGGAATCATGCCCCACTACGGCGAACACCTTATCGAATCTCCGACCAGGTGCAGCAGGTTATGCAGCAGGAGATCGATGAGATGTTACAGCTGGGGGTGATTCAACGGTCAAAGAGTGTGTGGGCCTCACCTGTAGTATTGCATGCTTTAAGGTTCTTTTTTGTGTAATATAACACATCCAAAAATTGATAAAACATTCTCCATGGTTAAATCTCAGCCATACACTTCCGTAGTGTGGAGTACATTTCTGTTATCTCTAAAACCTGAGAAAAAGCATTGAACCATTTTAGATTGAATCTGATTGTCTTCCATACACATTTGCTTTCTTTCTGTTATATTACGGTGGAGTCAACTCCCAAAAAAACACTTTGATTGCTGTAGGTGACAATTTATTTTTTTTTAATAAAAATCCCAATTTGCTGGGAGCCACGGTACACCACTAATGAAAACATAGTGGTTCTAACAGGTCGACTGTTGGATAGCAGATAATGTTTCCAGCAGGCATGGAAGCACCACAGTCTTCCACACGGTCCAGTGTCACCAGCCTAAAGTCTGGATTACTTAATCCTCACATCCTCCTTCCTCTCACCATGTTGAGCCCCAGGAGATTAGTGATCCCACACTTGGACGCTCAAAGTAGCTCTTTAATACATAATTTCTTTGAGGGACAGGACTGCATGACTAATGATGCACAAACCTTAGAGCAGCTGCAAGAACAAGGTGGTGAACTGCAAATTTGGGATGAGGAAGATTTCTCATGGTGATCTGTGGTGAACTCGGTGACTTTTTTCCTCATGGTACTGAGGTCCCCGCAGGTCAGCCCGGATGGGAATGCAGCCTCCGTAACCTGCGGTGACCTCAATGAGATGGAAGCAGCTCATTCATCAGTGGTTCTCAGCCTGGAAGGACACATCTTGACACAGTCCAGGTTGAAAACTTTTATCAGCAGAAATGGATTATGGTGATAGACAGGTGCAGGATGTTTTGTGTTTTTTTTATTACCAGAGATGTAGGCTTCAATGGAATGGGTGTTAGGGGAGTATAACTTTATTTCTAAATAAAAATGGAAAGCTGTGTTTTCCTTTCCACACAACAGTAATCTGAGAGGGGTTCTGCCCACCAGGACAGGGAACCTATAGGTTAAAAGGGGGCGGTCCCCTTAGTTTCCTCAGTTGGTTTCCTGTCCTGTGGAGAAGACTCTTCCCTGGGTCCAATCAGCCTCTATGTGGTCTCCATGGGAATGGCAGAGCATGGGACTCCAGAAGCAGCATCGAGTGTGCTCTGCCTGTTCAAACCCCTCCTCGTCCGGTGTGGATGGTGCGATCCCAGGGTCCGGGTAGTGCCGCTCTGGGTCGCGTGGGCGCGGGACAGGTGGAGATGAGACTCCCTGTGTTCATCCGGAGTAGCAGGCCTTTCCGGAGTCGGGCCTCCACACATGTACGCTGGCCAGTAACACGCCCTTGACCCAGAAGTACTTAACTTCCAGGGGAGCCCCGAGAGGTGCACCATGGATGTTGAAGTGAAGGGGCATGGCAAGGCCTTCTTAGTCCGGCAGCATAATAGGGCAATGTGCTGGAGAATTACTTTTCCAAGCGACGTTGAGCACCCACCAAGTGGTCACAAAGCAGCGCAAAAGTGGCAAAGGCAGCAACAGTGGTTGCTCTAGAGGGAGTGACACCACGGATGCCAGAAATGAACGGAGTCACCAAACTTTTAGAGCCTTTGAATCACGCGCTGTCTCCACCTCCTGAACTGGTACCCTACTAACAAGCTTCAGATGGTGAGTGCATACAATGGTCAACCTGGTTAGCTGAATCTCCCTTCTGTTGCTATGTATTCACAGGTAAAGAAATCTGTTAAAACCAAGCACAAAGTGTGCTTTATGCACAGAGCCCTGCCTAACGCTTCTCTAAAAAGGCTATGTCAGTCATGTATATGCCAGACCCTGGAGGAGGAAGCTCCTGTACGTATTTCTGATCAGAGAGGAGATTAGGAGTTCCCTTAAGGGGCGGAAAACCCATAAAAAGGAGGTTAGCTGAGTAGAGTCTGATTCAGGATCTAGTCTGAGGCAAGTTGAATCTGCAGTATCCTCTTCATCTTCCTCAGATGAGGAAGGGAGATCTTGTATTCCCATTGAGAATATGGAGGCATTGGTCAGCTCAGTCCGGTCCACCATGGGGATGGCTGAGGGGAAAGGGCTTAAGGCTGCTCAGGACCTGATGTTCACAGGCCTGTGCCAGAGGAATTGGAGATCCTTTCCTGTGAATGACATCAGTGCTGTGGAGTCGGTAAGCCACAGTTGCGACTCCGACTCCTGGATTTTATCATGTTCCGGCTCCAACTCCTTCATAAATGGCCAATTCGTAACAATAAATTTACTGTTGTCAAATATTAACATCGTGCTTATTCAGTTTCTCACCATCATATAAGTAATCATACCACTTAGAGCAAAAACTATATTTATTAGAATACAATTAGAGTATACCAAATAACTTTTCTAAACTTTTCTAAACTCTTGTAAGTAAATATGCAATAAACACTGTTATGCAGTTAATAAGAAGAAATCTATAAATTTGTCCTCAGAAAAAGTATTGCCTCTGTCAGATCCTCCTTCATGGATGCCCTCAAATCTGATCTAATTATTTTGAGAGCAGAGAACAACCTCTCTACACTAACTTGGGTTGGTGGCAAAGCAGTAACCACTCTGGCAACATCTCTGACAATGTCAGGATACAGAGGAATCGCTTGTTGCACTGTTATTTTTGATGAACGGTCAAATTTCTCAATTTCTTTTAGTGCACATGAAAAATTCTGCTGAAATGTACTGGCTGTGTTCTTTGATGGGGATGACTCTTCTATGCGGGAACGCTTTGCACGGTCATTGTGATCCAAATATTTTTCGAAATTAAATTCTTCATCTGTTGATGAGGGTGAAGATGTGGCAGGACGACCAAATTCTTCTTGTTCCTCCTGACTGTTCTGCAACCCTTTCATCCTTACTGCTATTTCAAACAGAGCTTCTTTTCCTTTAGTTAGCTGTTGATCATCTAGAAGAATCCGATGCATTGGGTCTACATAAACACCTGCCAAAAGAATGTTATTTTGTAATAGTAGCTCCTCTCCGTTTCATTGATGCAGCAATGCCACTTGCAATTAACCCTCTTTGGGACAGGCGAAACATCAGGTTCTTCCACTCCTTTAAGAAAATACCTGGAGTTAAGTCCTCTGCTTGTAATTTTTTAGTCACTGTAAATGGGTGCTCTAGCAATTTTTCCAGCTCAGTCACCTGATTCCACTGACTTTCATTTAGCGTCAGTTGAGGGTTAGCCATGTCTACAAGAAAGGTTTTCAGTTCAACCAAGCGCTGAATCATTAAAGGGAACCTGTCACCCCGAAATTCGCGGGTGAGGTAAGCCCACCGGCATCAGGGGCTTATCTACAGCATTCTGTAATGCTGTAGATAAGCCCCCGATGTTACCTGAAAGAGGAGAAAAAGATGTTATATTATACTCAACCAGGGGCGGTCCCGCTGCTGGTCAGATCAAACGGGCGTCTCTGGTCTGCTGCGGCGCCTCCCATCTTCATTACAAGACGTCCTCTTCTGATCTTCAGCCACGGCTCCGGCGCAGGCGTACTTTGCTCTGCCCTGTTGAGGGCAGACAAAGTACTGCAGTGCGCAGGCGCCGGGCCTCTGACCTTTCCGGCGCCTGAGCACTGCAGTACTATCCTCTGCCCTCAACAGGAACAGAACAGGAAGGACAAGTTCCTGTGGCGGCCGCTCCTCCCGGAGGGAGGCTCTCTGCCGCGATGCGGTTCCATGCGGCGCGGCATCCAGAGCGGTGTGGCGTCTGGCACGGCGTCTTCTAACGGAAGTCCCGGGGAACCGCGTCACTTCCGGTTTCGCGGCATCTGTTACCGTCACTTCCGGTGACGAGGTAAAGTGTGGGGAGAGTGTGTGCGCTCCAGCGTGGGACGCACAAGCAGCCGAATCGCTCCTAATCCAGCGTGGACGCTGCGGGGACCTGCTGCCAGGATCGTCATGGAAGGCACACCAGTGGAGGAAGGGGTGAGAGCGCATAGCGCTGTCCCCCCTATCCGCGCACATATACTCAGGTTCATCCTATTACTTCTCCCTATCTTATGTCATTTAAGGATAAGGGAACCCCCGCTGCCCCCCCTGCTCAAGTTAAGAAGTCCGGCAAATCATCTGGGAAAACCTATAGATGCCCTATATGCAACGTAAAGCTCCCGGACACTCATGCTAAGACCTTGTGTGCAGATTGCACTTCCAAGGTTATGAGGGATGAACAGCCGACACTTCTGTCAGAGATGAGGTCCCTAATACGGGAAGAAGTTCAGGCTTCTTTGTCCAGTATTGTGGAGAGGTCCAGCCCGGTTCCCAGCCACAAGAGAGCCAGACGGGAACAAGACATGAGCCAGAATATAGCTCTGAGGACCAGTCTGCCTCTGATAACTTTGCCTCAGAAGAGGAAAGGGAACTTCCTTCAGGGAGTCAGGACCACCAGAGAAAATACCTCTTCCAGGCCGAGGAGACGAATTAACTTGTGCAGGCGGTGTGGAGCACGATGCAGATTGAGGAGACATCTAAGCCTCAATCCAGGCAGGACCTGATGTTTGGGGGACTTATGTCACGTAGGCAGACAGTCTTCCCAGTTAGCGAGCATATCAAGGCCATGATACTGGAGGAGTGGAAGGAGGCAGAACGTCGGCTAGTTTTGACTAAGGACTTCAAAGCTCGCTTACCTTTCGAGCCAGAAGAAGTCAAACTTTAGGAGGAGATACCCAAAGTAGATGTTCCTGTGGCAAAGGTTGCTAAAAAGACAGCCATACCATTCGAGGACTCTTCAAATCTGTGCGATCCCATTGATCGGAAAGCCGACATACTGCTAAAAAGGGCTTGGGAATCATCTGCAGCCCTAATTAAGACCAACATAGCAGCCACCTCGGTAGCTCGGTCTATGTACCTATGGATGGGTCAATTGGAGGAACATCTATCCAATAAGACCCCTAGGCCTGATATATTAAGCTCCCTATCATGAGATCTGCCACGGCCTTCCTATCGGACATGACTGCTGAATCAGTCAGGTTCTCAGCTAGAAACTGTTCTTTATCCAATGCGGCTAGAAGGGCGGTCTGGCTAAGATCCTGGTCGGGGGATAATGCCTCAAAAACCAAATTATGCTCTATTCCTTTCTCAGGGGGCGAGAGTATTCGGTCCTTCCCTAGATACTATCTTCGAGTCAGCCTCTGATAAGAAAAAGGGTTTTCCAGAGGACAAACCAAAAAAAGGCCAGTCCTTTCGGAGAGGTTTTCCCTTCAGGAGACAGTCCGATTACAGAGGGGGTAGATCGAATAGAGGATTCAGTAGAGGTTTCCGTAACCAGGGCAATAGAAACAAGAGTTTCTTCTTTAGCCCATCCTCAAAGCCTAAGACGCAATGACGCCACCCTTATAGGGGGAAGGCTCCGCCACTTTGCGGAGAATTGGGCCCGAGTCACCCAAAATCAGTGGGTTCTTCGGACCGTGTCAGAAGTTTAGCATCGAGCTTTCCTCCCCTCCTCCGGACAGATACATCGTACCTACGATGGTCATGCAAAACTCTCCCATGATGTTAGACTTAGAGGACATGCTTTCCTCAGAGGTCATAATTCCAATGCCTCCACTAGAAGTAAGACGCGCACGATAATAAATTTGAAACCTCTAAATGCCTGGGTCAGGTACAAGAGGTTTCGCATGGAGTCCATTCGCTCTGCAATCCTCCTAATAGATCGGGACGCTGTGATTTGCACTCTCGACCTGAAGAGTGCCTATTATCAGGTCCCCGTCCACCCATCATCTCAAACTTCTGAGGTTTGCAGTGGTGCTGCCGTCCAGGACCTGTCACTACCAGTTCCAATGCCTTCCGTTCGGGCTTGCCTCAGCACCTCGTGTGTTTACAAAGCTGGTGTCGGAAATTGTCGCTTTCCTGAGAAACCAAGGGATCAAGATAGTCCCATATCTAGACGATTTTCTCCTGATCGCAAGAAAACCAGAGATTCTGTCAGATCACAGGAACCGAACTGTGTCCGTGATGGAGCAGTTAGGATGGATCATAAACTGGCAGAAATCCGACCTGACTCCGGAATGCAAAAAGACCTTCCTGGGAGTATGTCTGGATTCGAGAAACAGGATATCCCTGTTACTCGAGAACAAGTTGGAGGCAATCCAGTTCCAGATCAGGCTCCTATTAGAACGCAGAGCTTCAATAAGAACGGCCATGAAGGTACTAGGTCTGATGACGGCTTGCATACCATGTGTAAGATGGGCACAGTTCCATTCAAGACCTCTGCAAAGGTTAATCCTTTCCAAATGGGACCGTCGTCAGTCTTCTCTGGACAGTTCTTTAAGGCTGACGTATCCAGTACAAAGATCTCTACTCTGGTGGAAACAACCAGAGAAACTACGAGTCGGGGTGTTATGGTCTACCAATCCCTACGTAGTGGTAACTACAGATGCCTGGAGCTGGGGAGCCCACCTAAAGGGCAGGATCCTACAAGGGAGATGGCCAGCAGATGTCGTTCACAGCTCCTCCAACTTCAAAGAGTTGTATTCTGTCTGGGAGGCGTTAAGAAGGAACCAACACACCCTCAAAAATTGTCATATCAGGATACTATCCGACAATGTTACAGCGGTGTCTTTCCTGAAGCATCAGGGAGGCTCAAGACACTATCTGTTTCAGGAGCTTGCGGGAAGAATATTCCGTTGGGCAGAAAAATCGGTCCTATCCATTTCGGCAATCCACTTAGAAGGCTCTCAGAATGTCATACCAGACTATCTGAGCAGGAGACGGGTGTTTGCAACAGAGTGGGAACTCAATCAGGAGATCTTCCAAGATCTATGCCGTCACTGGGGAACTCCCAGTATAGACCTATTTGCAAACAGGAGGAACTCAAAGGTCTCAAGATTCTTCTCGCTAAACCCTCAAGATCTCCCAGAAGGGATAGATGCTTTAAGCCAGGAATGGACGGAACCTCTCTCCTACGTATTCCCGCCTCTAGCGCTGGTTCCAGCTGTTCTCAGGAAAATCAAAGAGGATCGTGCTAGTCATATTGATTGTACCATTTTGGCCGAGAAGGAGCTGGTTCTCTCTTCTGGTGGATCTGGCAATAGAGAGCCCAGTAGAGCTCCCTCTCAGGGCAGATGTAATCCACCAGGGTCCGGTGTACCACCCGAATCCAGAGAATCTCCATCTCTCTGCATGGATCCTGAAAGGAACATCCTGAAGGCAAGATCAGGTGATGGCTACTATCAAATTCAGCAGGAAGCCAGTCACATTGGCAATTTATTTTAAGATCTGGAAACGTTTCTGTCTGGAGGCAGGCGCTCCCGACTTACCCAGAATTTTAGATTTCCTGCAGGCTGGGTTTGACAAAGGTCTCAAACCAAGCACTTTGAAAGTGCAGGTCTCGGCACTTAGCTCTTTTTTCGACTATGCCCTAGCATCTCACCCGTGGATAGTTAGATTTATCAGAGCCACACAGAGGTTGCGCCCTACCATTAGACAATTGTCGCCGTCCTGGGACCTTAACCTGGTCCTCAAATTCCTCTGTAAAAATGTTTATGCCTTGGCAGATAGTATGCCCATTCCAGTCCTCACTCGTAAAACAGCATTTTTAGTGGCAATTACTATGGCTAAGAGGGTGGGGGAGATTCAAGCCCTATGCACTAGGGACCCATACCTTCAGATTAGAGAGGATAGTCTAATCCTTAAATTGGATCCCTCCTTTATTCCAAAGGTGGGATCGGTTAAAAACAGAAATCAGGAAATTGTGTTACCATCCTTCTGTAGTAACCCCACTAACGAAAAAGAAAAAGCCCTCCATTCCCTCGATGTCAGACAGACAGTTCTAGACTACCTAGCAGCCACTAACTCGTGGCGTTTTGACCCAAATTTGTTTATTTTATTTGGAGGGAAGAATAAGGGAAAGAAGGCCTCTAAGGCCTCTATTGCTCGTTGGATCACTTCGGTGATCTCTGAGGCTTATCAGTCTCCCTCCTCAAGGGCTCCCTCCTCCAGGGGGTCTCCATGCGCATTCTACTTGAGGGATAGCTACTTCTCGGGCTGAGAGAGCAGGTGCTTCTCTTGAACAGATCTGTAAAGCAGCAAGTTGGGCTAGCGCTAAAACATTTTGGAGACACTATAAGCTTGATGTTTTGTCTGGTCAACATACTGCATTTGGGAGAAAGGTTCTCCAGGCGGTAATCCCACCCTAAGGAGGTGCTTTGGTACTCTCCAGGGTGCTGTCAGGAGGGACGTCCTGGAAAATAGGTATTAAGCTTACCGTTAATTATGTTTCCAGGAGTCCATACTGACAGCATTGGTAGTTCCCTCCCTGGTTATTTTGTTATCCTCTATGTAAGAAAGCCTGACATAAGACGTATTATGTTCCTGGCATAAAATGTATTGCATATTATGTTTGACATATGATGAAATATGTTCCTGACTGTTGATGTATATATTTATTTTCTATTAAAGTCTTTTCTGCATTTCCATGAGGTGGTTCTTTTTACAACACTGAGGATTGGGGGTGGGACATGCCCTTTTGAACTCTCGTGTGTTTCCTGTCCCAGCAAGGGGGAGGAAGACGTCCTCCAGGGTGCTGTCAGTATGGACTCCTGGAAACATTAACGGTAAGCTTAATACCTTTTTTTTGGGTGGGGGGGTTTGTGTTCTGGGAAGCCTTGGTGGGCTCATATGGCGTGGTGTTGGGTGACCTGTCAGGGTCCGGCTGCACTGTCAGAGTCCATAGTGCTCGTAGAGTGTGCAGCCATGCCAGAGTCCATAGTGCTTGTAGAGCGGAAGGCCATGCCAGGGTCCATTGTGCTTGTAGAGTGGGCAGCCATATCAGAGCCCATAGTGCTCGTAGAGCGTGCAGCCATGCCAGACTCCATAGTGCTCGTAGAGTGTGCAGCCATGCCAGATTCAATAGTGCTCGTAGAGTGTGCAGCCATGCCAGAGTCCATAGTGCTCGTAGAGCGTGCAGCCATGCCAGAGTCCATAGTGCTCGTAGAGTGCAGCCATGCCAGAGTCCATAGCGCTCGTAGAAAGGAAGGCCATGCCAGGGTCCTGCTGCATCGTGGCGGTACGGAAGGCCATGCCGGGGTGTTGCTCCTCATCAGAAGAAATTCTGATGCATGTAGAAAGAAAGAAATGCAAGAAATTAGGACATGTAGAGATAGAAAATAAAGGCATTGGCTAGGATATACTCACATTCTTCAGTGTCTTGTTTTCCTCCAAGATGTAGCCTGTGTCTCATCTGCTTAAGTGTCTGCTGAGTTGTGACCTGCAAATGTCCACTACCTTCCTTTATCACCTACTATGTGGGGGGTGGCTTATCAGTGTCTAGACAAGTTTTTCTCTTGTGTAACGCATGCATTCACGAACACAAGCAAACGCATGTGCTTGTGAATGCATGCGTTCATATAGACAGCAATGCATTTTTTTGTCGCAATCCATACGCAATAGACCGCATACCTTTCCAGGCGGCAAATTGACGCCTCTAAAATTTACTACATGTTGCATTTCCGCACCAAGCCGCAAACGACGAAACGACGCATGCGGCGTCAAACGCGGCAAAACGCGAACAATCAAAAACGCATGCGTTCCTAATGTTAAATATAGGAATACACAATGCATGCGGTAGAAACGCAAATGTGAAACCAGCCTAACTTTGTCCCTGACAAAATATCTTGCAACTGATGGCTGCAAAGTTCTCTGCTCCTTTGTTTGGCTGGAAGAGCTGGGCACTGGTTCATTGGTTTGGATGCAGTCTTTCTCATCCACTGCTTTCAGTACTTCTGGATGAAAGCGCTGTAAATGTCTCTTTAGATTAGAAGCTCTGGTAGGAGCATTGTTATCTTTGCCTGAATATGCACTGATCTTGGCTTCACAGCATTTGTTTTCATCTGGATCATTTGTCATACACTGGCAGACATAATGTTTTCTATCTTGAGTGATGGTGAAATGTTCAAATACAGCTGATTTAATGTGACGCTTCTTTGACATTCTCAGGTTTTTAATTCTGCATTCACAATCCAAATGACAATTGTTTTTCCTAAAAACAATTGTACAAAATTATTGCCAGGTCGTACAACTGATATAGTAGTCAGTAATACTGTTATTCCTCGTGTACTCAGTTAACTGATGCAAAGTTTGTTGAAAGGATAATACTTCTTACAGTCTTCCTCTTCTGAATAACAGCTGTGAGATGCTTGGAAGAAGCACACCAAACATCTAGTCTAGAGGAGGAGCTGTACTACTAAGAATTTGCAACACATTTTCACTTTCAGTTTCATACATTGTAAGTAGGGGGGTTAGGGCAGCATGAGGTTAACCAAGTATAAGATTAGATGAGGGCAGTGGAGAACAGTGACACACAAGAAGTAAGAAATGTCTCTATCTCCGGCAGAACTGCTTATCACTGTTGTTCATAGTTTGATAGAACATATATATTTGAGTAACATTTATAAAATTCATATGAAAGTTAAATTATTAAATATTAATACATTTTTTTTTTTTAAAGCTGGAGTCTGAGTCGGTACATTTCTACCGACTCCAACCAAAACTAACTCTGACTCCATGACTCCGGCTCCACAGCCCTGAATGAGATGGTGAAAAGCCTCGTGAGAAAGAAGTGGGAGAAGGAGGACAGCCGGTGGTTCTTGCCATCCTCCTCAAAACGTAAATACCCCTTTCATGATAATTTGTTAGCAGAATGGGTGAAAGTTCCCAAAGTCGATGCTGCAGTGGCTTCTTCATCAAAATAGTTAGCATTGCCCCTAGAAATCAGAGGTCTCCTAAAGGATCCATCTGATAGGAAGGCAGAAATGTTTCTGAAGCGGGCCTGGAAATCATTGGCTGGGGCATTCAAACCAGCTACTGCGAGCACCTGTAGCGCCAGGTCGATGATGGCTTGGCAGGACCACCTGGAGAACCAGATACGATCCGGAACACCCAGAGACAAATTACTGGACTCCTGTCCGCAGATTAGTGGAGAGGCAACCTATCTAGCAGATGCTTCTGCAGATTCATTGCGGTTAGCTGCCTGGTCTGCTGGTTTGTCCAATGCTGCCCGCCAAGCCCTCTGGTTAAAGAGCTGGAAGGGGGATGCACACGCTAAAACCAAATTGCCATTCCATGCTGGGGTGAGTACTTATTTGGCCCTGTGCTGGATAAAATCCTCGCAAAGGCAGGTGACAGGAAAAAAGGGTTTCATAAACTCTTTACCCCTCCTTTCAGGAACACCTTTAGGAAGCCTTCATCTTTCCAGAAGAAGTATAAAAGCTGAGACTGGGAGCCGAAACAGAGCCCCTTTGGTGGGGCCTAATTGTCCAAAAATAGGTGCAAGTATCGCTAACCCTGATCTCCCGGTGGGCGGTAGATTGACATTTCTTTAAACAATGGCCCATATAACGTCCAACACCTGGATTCTCGATATAGTGTCATCCGGGCTAAAATTGGAATCCCGTAGTATTCATCCGGACTCCTTCATATTAACAACTTTTAAGGGACTCCCCTGATCGGCAACGGGCCCTGGAATTGGAAATTCTGCAGTTAATGGATAAACCTGTTCTTGAGGACCAAGAGTGGAGGGGTTTTATTCTCCTGTTCTTGGTCTCCAACCTCATGGTTCATTCAGAATGAAGCGGAATTCATTTTAAAGGCATGAGCCATTAGGAATGGAATCCATAAGTTCTATAACCAAACTTCTGTTTCCCAGGTGCTTCATGACGGTCCTTGACCTAAAGGATGCATATTATCACCTGCCTATATACAGGGACCACTAACAATACCTGAGTGGCAGTACGGCTGGGTGATCAGATTAGACCCTTTCAGTTGGCCGCTTTGCCATTTGGTCTATCCATGGCACCATGTGTGTTCACCGAGGTGATGACTCATTTTAGGGAACGAGATACCCTGGTTTTTCCATACCTGTATGATTTCCTTATAATAGGGAGGTCGGCCTTTCAGTGCAGTACCCAGCTGAGCCATATAATATCATCCCTACAGGGTCTGGGTTCAATCTGAAAAAATCAAGACTAGCTCATTCAAACCTTCAAAGGTTCCTTGGCCTCCTCTTGGATTTGGTAGCTCAATGTTTATTCCAGAGGACAAAAGGCTAAGCATCATCCACAAAGTCGGGAAGATAATGGACAATCCGCATCTATCTTTGAGAGATGAAATGTCCCTGCTGGGTTCTCTGACGTCTTGTATGCCAGCTGTGCAGTGGGCCCAATTTTCACACCAGGACTCTACAGAATGAGTTGCTCGAAGCAGAAAAGAGGTTGCAGGGCCACCTCGACGGAAGAATGCCGTTGTCAGTCGCCACAGTGGACAATCTATCCTAGTGGCTAAACCTGCTGCATCTGTCCAAAGGGGTGCCGTGGGAAATAAAACCTGACAGTATAGTCACGACAGATGCCAGTCCCTTGAGGTGGGGAGCTCACATGCGAGACAACACTAGCCCAGGGGAAGTGGATGACCAGGCAGGCACAGGGTTCCTCAAACTTGAAGGAATTAAGGGCAGTGAAGTATGCGCTTCTCGAGTCTACCGATTCTGCAAAACATGCACAGATACACACCGACAACACTACAGTGGTGACATATCTGAATCGTCGGGGGGGGCAAGGTCACAATTACTAATGTCCACCGCAGACTACCTACTCCCCTTGGCCAAGAATCGCCTCCTCTCCCTGTCGGCACTTGACATCAGAGGGGAACATAATGTTCAGGCAGACTCTCATTTGACACTCCCTACACCAGGGGGAATGGGCCATAGACCGACAGATTTTCAGATGGATCGTACGGCTATGGGGCCTCCCGGACATAGACATTTTTGCCACAAGGAGCAACAGGCAGGTCAGGAGGCTTGCGTCACTACAAGCATCAGACCGGCCAGAGGTATAGTAGTTGTGAGGAAAATGTATGTCACGATAATGTAAAAACCATAGCTGAGGAATTTTTGCACTTCTGACCATGGTCCCAAAAGCATGGCAGCTGTGAAACCCCCCTCTCTCTCCCCCCCACCCCTGAATACAAAAAAACAGCCCTATGGCAGACACTGGGTAATTTGAAGCTAGTGTGTGAGCAGGGTGTGGCTTTAAACTGCAGGTGACTAATCCTGCAAAGCCACCTGTGGTCCCTCCCTTCTCAGTCAGGAATTTCTTTGTCTCCAGGGTCTGAAAACATAAAGATCTCTGACCTCAGTGAATATCATTAACCAGCCCTTTAGTGATGTCCAGAGGCTGGAGTATATAAGCCCCCACACTTAACCCAGATGGGAGTCTGAGGTTTTTTTTGCCTGAGGAGCTGTACTATGCACTGGGATATTTGGGAGCTCTGCCTGCAGCATGGTTTTGCCTGACATGAACTGAGAACATGAGTGTTACCTTTCTTCTTTATTCCATGTTATTTTATAATTACTTGTACATATTTTCATTTGTCTCATATTGTAACAGCCTTGTAATATTGTCTATAAACACTGCCTAATCTTTTGGAGTAAAATATATAAATTATTAGTTTCGTTCTTCCTGTTCTAAAACGTACCCTAAGTCTTCTGAAGGGAATTACGCTACTGTTTTGGGTTAGCTTCAGACCCGTTTAATTGAAGCTGGTGGCAGCATACCGTGTGATGTGTCTTTAGGTGTCGTTGTAGCGACGGCGGCGTTGATAATTATTGTTCCTGCCTGAGCGGGAGTAGTTATATCGCGTCGCTGCAGCGTGCCCAATAGCCCAAAGAAACAAGTATAGAAAGGAGCATTCCCTAATAAAGAAGCAGTGCTACTAGAACGGCAGAAAAAGGAGCCTATTAAGCAATATAGGAGACATATGGGAATACATGCATCCACATGTGCCGATGGAATAAAGGCCTAAAGCACAAAAATAGGCCCTTGAGCCAAGATATATCACCAAGTTAGGTCGTACAGTGAGTGCCGTCAGCCGTCAAAAGATCAGTAAAAAGAGAAGATAGTCCCGGGACCCAGAAAGTGTGGGGAGAGCTCCATAGGTACAGGAGTGCTCAGCCACGTCGCTCTGCGGAGTGAGACGGCTGAGAAATCCCTAGCAGGGACAAGTGTCGGTGTTACAGGAAATGGGAAGAAGCATGGGAACCGTGAGAAAGGTGATGCCATGAAATTAACCAGTGCCACAGAGGAAGGTAACTGGCCCATAAGTAGCACTGCCCCTGTAGTGTTGGGGGTGGATGGGGAGGTAGAGCCCATAGCAGCGCCGGCTGATGGGTCTGTAGAAATCCCCCGGGAGACAGCCTACGTAGCTGCTGTCACCCGCAGTCAGTGCCCGGAACGCAGATAACTGCCTTGCGGACCCTCCTCAGTCATCATTGCGACTGAACCAGAGGTGGACCCAGAGCAGGTCCAAGAGGGTTCCCGTGGGGAAGGGACCCTGACATCGCTTCTAGCTTCCCCTAGCCAGGAGTTTCAGGCTGCTCTGCGCACAGATGCAAGCCTAGAGAGTTTGAGACTACTCGCCGAGATGCCCACCTCCGTGACTGGTAAGGAGAAGGTGTTCTGGGAACGAGGAAGGTTGTACCGGGAGACAGTACCCGGAGAATCGCAAAAGGAGTGGATGAGGGAAAGACAGCTGGTCGTCCCGCAGCAATTCCGGGGTGAGTTGTTACGGATTGCCCATGAGATCCCGCTAGCTGGACACTTGGGGATCAGCAAAACTTAAGGTACCGTCACACTGAACGATATCGCTAGCGATCTGTGACGTTGCAGCGTCCTGGCTAGCGATATCGTTGAGTTTGACCCGCAGCAGCGATCAGGATCCTGCTGTGCCATCGTTGGTCGGCGCAGAAAGTCCAGCACTTTATTTCATCGCTGGACCTCCCGCAGACATCGCTGAATCGGCGTGTGTGACGCCGATTCAGCGATGTCTTCACTGGTAACCAGGGTAAACATCGGGTTACTAAGCGCAGGGCCTCGCTTAGTAACCCGATGTTTATCCTGGTTACCAGCATAAACGTAAAAAAAAAAAAACACTACATACTTACATTCCGGTGTCTGTCCCCCAGCGCTGTGCTTCTCTGCACTGGCTGTGAGCGCCGGCCAGCCGGAAAGCACAGCGGTGACGTCACCGCTCTGCTTTACGGCTGGCCGGTGCTGACAGTGCAGAGGAAAGCACAGCGCCGGAGGACAGACATGGAATGTAAGTATCTAGTGTTTGGTTTTTTTTACGTTTACTCTGGTAACCAGGGTAAACATCGGGTTACTAAGCGCGGCCCTGCGCTTAGTAACCCGATGTTTACCCTGGTTACCAGGGGACTTCGGGATCGTTGGTCGCTGGAGAGCTGTCTGTGTGACCGCTCTCCAGCGACCAAACGGCGACGCTGCAGCGATCGACATAGTTGTCGGTATCGCTGCAGCGTCGCTTAGTGTGACGGTACCCTAAGGCCCGGCTGTCTCAACACCTCTATTAGCCTAAGATGGGGACAGATATGTCAAACTACTGCCGCTCCTGTATCACCTGTCAAAGAGTGGGGAAGGTGGGGCCTGCTCTTAAGGCTCCCCTGATCCCTTTGCCAGTGATAGAGGAGCCTTTCCAGATGATTGCAGTGGACATTGTGGGCCCGCTGGCCATCCCCAGCAGCTCTGGAAAGCAATACATCCTTACTGTGGTGGACTACGCTACCCGGTACCCAGAGGCAGTAGCTCTGTCATCAACTAGGGCAGATAAGGTGGTGGATGCCCTGTTGGCTATCTTTTCACATGTAGGATTTCCCAGGGAGATGCTTACTGATCAAGGGACCCAATTCAATTTAATGGAGGCTCTCTGTAAGAGAATGCAGGTGAAGCACCTGGTATCGAGTGCGTATCACCCACAGACTAATGGCTTGTGTGAATGCTTCAATGGTAACCTCAAACAGATGCTACGCATGCTGGTTGAGACCCAAGGGCGCGACTGGGAGCGGTACCTGCCACACCTGCTATTCGCTTACCGAGAGGTTCCGCAGGCCTCGACGGGGTTCTCCCGCTTCGAGCTCCTGTACGGCAGGCGAGTCCGGGGACCCCTTGGGTTGGTAAGAGAATCCTGGGAAGAGGAGTCGAACCCTTCTGAAGTGTCCATAGTGGAGTATGTCATGCGCTTCCGTGACAAGATGCAGACCTTGACGCAGTTGGTGCATGACAACATGACGCAGGCTCAGGCTGACCAGAAGCACTGGTACGACCAGAACGCCCAGGAGCCGACCTACCACGTGGGCCAAAAGGTGTGGGTGCTGGTCCCCGAGCCAACGGATAAGCTTCAGGCAGCCTGGGAGGGCCCGTACGTCATCCACCAACAGCTCAACCCGGTCACTTACTTGGTCACTCTTGACCACGCTCGGGGTAGGCGAAAGGCCTTTCACATCAACATGATGAAGGCTCATCATGAACGTGAACCTTTCGTCCTACCGGTCTGCAGCTTGCCCGAAGACGGGGAGGAAGACACCCTCCTGGACATGTTGGCCCAATCAAAGGCCGGTGGGTCCATTGAGGACGTGGAGGTAAGCGCCTCACTAACCGCTTGACCAAGTTGCGGACCAAGCTGGAACCCTTCCGGGCCGTTTTCTCCAGCCGACCTGGAAGGACTGAGTTAGCAGTTCAAGAGGTGGACACCAGGAATCATGCCCCACTACGGCGAACACCTTATCGAATCTCCGACCAGGTGCAGCAGGTTATGCAGCAGGAGATCGATGAGATGTTACAGCTGGGGGTGATTCAACGGTCAAAGAGTGTGTGGGCCTCACCTGTAGTTCTCGTGCCAAAGAAGGATCGGACCGCTCGGTTCTGCGTGGACTACAGGGGGCTCAATGCCATCACAGCCTCTGATGCGCACCCAATGCCGCGCGTCGAGGAGCTGTTGGAGAGGTTAGCTGGCGCAGATTACCTAACAATAATGGATCTGAGTCGAGGATACTGGCAGATTCCCCTGAGCCCCGAGGCGCAGGAGAAGTCTGCCTTTATCACGCCCTTTGGACTGTATGAGTCCATGGTCATGCCCTTCGGCATGAAGAATGCCCCAGCCACTTTCCAGCGGATGGTCAACCTCCTGCTTCGGGGACTGGAGGAATTTCAGTGGCGTACTTGGATGACATTGCCATCTTCAGTTCCTCCTGGGAGGAACACCTGCAGCATCTCGAGGAGGTGCTCAGGCGAATTCACCAAGCTGGACTGACTATCAAGCTGGGAAAGTGCCAGATGGGCATGAGTGAGGTCCACTACATGGGGCACCGGGTAGGTGGAGGCACCCTAAAGCCAGAGCCTGAGAAAGTGGGTGCGATCGTGAACTGGCCCACTCCCAGGACCAAGAAACAGGTTTCCTTCCTGGGCACTGCAGGGTACTATAGGCGCTTCATACAGCACTATAGTAGCCTAGCAAAACCCTTGACGGACCTCACCAGGAAGAAGCTACCCCACATCATCAACTGAACCGATGGCTGTGAGGGGGCCTTCCAGGCATTGAAAACAGCACTGTGCAACGCCCCTGTGTTGAAAGCAGTCGACTGTTCTTGGTACAGACCGACGCCAGTGAGTTTGGCCTTGGTGCTGTGCTGAGCCAGGTTGACTCGGAGGATCAAGAGCACCCCGTGTTGTACCTGAGCCGGAAACTTTTGCCGAGAGAAGTGGCCTATTCCACCATTGAGAAGGAGTGCCTGGCCATAGTCTGGGCCCTGCAGCGCTTGCAGCCCTACTTGTACGGTCGCACCTTCACCATGGTGACCGACCACAACCCTCTGCGCTGGCTAAATGCCATGTGTGGAACCAACGGCAGGTTGCTACGCTGGAGCCTTGCCCTTGAGCAGTTTGACTTCACCATTGAACACAAAACGGGCAGGGAGCATGGCAATGCAGATGGACTGTCCCACCAGGGTGAACCTCCTGAGGTGCGCATGGAGGCATACCATGGGGTTCTGCCTCCCTAGCGCAGACCAAAAGGGGGAGGAGTGAGGAAAATGTATGTCACGATAATGTAAAAACCATAGCTGAGGGATTTTTTCACTTCTGACCATGGTCCCAAAAGCATGGCACCTGTAAAAACCTCCTCCCCCCCCCCCCCCCCCGAATACAACAAACCAGCCCTATGACAGACACTGGGTAATTTGAAGCTAGTGTGTGAGCAGGGTGTGGCTTTAAACTGCAGGTGACCAATCTTGAAAAGCCACCTGTGGTCCCTCCTCAGTCAGGAATTTCTTTGTCTCCAGGGTCTGAAAACGTAAAGATCTCTGACCTCAGTGAATATCATTAACCAGCCCTTTAGTGATGTCCCGAGGCTGGAGTATATAAGCCCCCACACTTAACCCAGATGGGAGTCTGAGTTTTTTTGCCTGAGGAGCTGTACTATGCACTGAGATGTTTGGGAGCTCTGCCTGCAGCATGGTTTTGCCTGACATGAACTGAGAACATGTGAGTGTTACCTTTCTTCTTTATTCCATGTTATTTTATAATTGCTTGTACATATTTTCAATTGTCTCATATCGTAACATCCTTGTAATATTTTCTATAAACACTGCCTAACCTTTCGGAGTAAAATGTATAAATTACTAGTTTCGTTCTTCCTGTTCTAAAACGTACCCGAAGTCTTCTGAAGGGAATTACGCTACTGTTTTGGGTTAGCTTTGGACCCGTTTAATCGAAGCTGGTGGCAGCATACCATGTGCGCTGCCTTTGGGTGTCGTTGTAGCGATGGCGGCGTTGATAATTATTGTTCCTGCCTGAGCGGGAGTAGTTATATCGCGTCGCTGCAGCGTGCCCAATAGCCAGTACATAGCAGGCAGACTTTCTGGTGACTAATTACCCTAGGTGCAGTACCTAATCTGATCTGAGGGTAAGGGGGGCGCCAGAGAGCTGCAAGTTCAATCAGAACTGTAAGGCGGGATATACATAAATCCCTGCAGTTCGTGGTATATTGAAGAGCAGTTGGATAACTAAAATAGGCCCCTGCTGTAAACGAAGAGGTCCATAGACTTGTGTGTGTTTTTTTCATCACATTGTAGCAGTGGAGGGATAACTAAGATAAGCCCCCCTGCACATGCTATAGCCGTCTGTTGACCTAAAGTCACCCCGATCCGTGACTTAGGGGTGACAGTCACGGTATGATCGTGACAGTAGTTGACTCCCTTCAAGTCCAGAGGGATTATACTCTAGCCTACGCATTTCCTCTGATGTGATTCCGCTAGTGCTCAGAAAAATCAGAAAGGAGTGAGCGAGAGTGATTCTGATTGCCCTGCCTGGCCCAAGAAGCCTTGGTTTTCTTGCCTGAGGGCAATGTCCGTGACCAACCCTTGGGTACTGCCAAGAGCTCGGGGCTTCTCTCTCAGGGGCCATTCCATCATCCGCAGGTGGAGGGTCCCCACTTAATGGTGTGGAATTTGAGGAGGAGCTACTGAGGCATAGAGGGCTTTCAGAAGCCTTAGTCCCCACCTTGCTGAAGAGTAGAAAGGAGGTAACCACAAAAATTTATCATAAGACCTGGAGGAGGTGTTTGCTATTCCTTTCTGCTCCCCTGTCAGACCATGTTCCAATTTCGGCAATTCTGGAATTTTTGCAGAAAGGGATTATTGGGGTTATTGGTTAACAGCCTTAAGGTACCGGGTCTCTGCTCTGGGTGCACTGTTTAACTATAATGTTGCGGGGGACAGGTGAGTCACTAGATTCATAAAAACCTGTGAACGCAGTAACCCAGTGTGTATAACTAGATTACCTCCGTGGGATTTAATGCGTCCAGCACAATGTTTAACAGGTTTCCCCTTCGAACCCTTAGATTCTGCCTCTATTAACCCCTTTACCCCCAAGGGTGGTTTGCACGTTAATGACCAGGCCAATTTTTACAATTCTGACCACTGTCCCTTTATGAGGTTATAACTCCGAAACACTTCAACGGATCCTGGTGATTCTGACATTGTTTTCTCGTGACATATTGTACTTCATGATAGTGGTAAAATTTCTTTGATAGTACCTGCGTTTATTTGTGAAAAAAACGGAAATTTGGCGAAAATTTTGAAAATTTCGCAATTTTCAAACTTTGAATTTTTATGCAATTAAATCACAGAGATATGTCACACAAAATACTTAATAAGTAACATTTCCCACATGTCTCCTTTACATCAGCATAATTTTGGAACCAATTTTTTTTTTTGTTAGGGAGTTATAAGGGTTAAAAGTTGACCAGCAATTTCTCATTTTTACAACACCATTTTTTTTTAGGGACCACGTCTCATTTGAAGTCATTTTGAGGGGTCTATATGATAGAAAATGCCCAAGTGTGACACCATTCTAAAAACTGCACCCCTCAAGGTGCTCAAAACCACATTCAAGAAGTTTATTAACCCTTCAGGTGTTTAATAGGAATTTTTGGAATGTTTAAATAAAAATGAACATTTAACTTTTTGACACAAAAAATTTACTTCAGCTCCAATTTGTTTTATTTTACCAAGGGTAACAGGAGAAATTGGACCCAAAAAGTTGTTGTCCAATTTGTCCTGAGTACGCTGATACCCCATATATGGCAGTAAACCACTGTTTGGGCGCATGGGAGAGCTCGGAAGGGAAGGAGCGCTATTTGACTTTTCAATGCAAAATTGACAGGAATTGAGATGGGACGCCATGTTGCGTTTGGAGAGCCACTGATGTGCCTAAACATTGAAACCCCCCACAAGTGACACCATTTTGGAAAGTAGACCCCCTAAGGAACTTATCTGGATGTGTGGTGAGCACTTTGACCCACCAAGTGCTTCACAGAAGTTTATAATGCAGAACCATAAAAATAAAAAATCATATTTTTTCACAAAAATTATATTTTTGCCCCCAATTTTTTATTTTTCCAAGGGTAAGAGAAGAAATTGGACCTCAAAAGTTGTTGTCCAATTTGTCCCGAGTACGCTGATACCCCATATGTGGCAGTAAACCACTGTTTGGGCGCATGGGAGAGCTCGGAAGGGAAGGAGCGCAGTTTGACTTTTCAATGCAAAATTGACAGAAATTGAGATGGGACGCCATGTTGCGTTTGGAGAGCCACTGATGTGCCTAAACATTGAAACCCCCCACAAGTGACACCATTTTGGAAAGTAGACCCCCTAAGGAACTTATCTGGATGTGTGGTGAGCACTTTGACCCACCAAGGGCTTCACAGAAGTTTATAATGCAGAGCCATAAAAATAAAACAAAATTTTTTTCCCACAAAAATTATTTTTTAGCCCCCAGTTTTGTATTTTCCCTAGGGTAACAGGAGAAATTGGACCCCAAAAGTTGTTGTCCAATTTGTCCTGAGTACGCTGATACCCCATATGTGGGGGGGAACCACCGTTTGGGCGCATGGGAGGGTTCGGAAGGGAAGGAGCGCCATTTGGAATGCAGACTTAGATGGAATGGTCTGCAGGCGTCACATTGCGTTTGCAGAGCCCCTAATGTACCTAAACAGTAGAAACCCCCCACAAGTGACACCATTTTGGAAAGTAGACCCCCTAAGGAACTCATCTTGATGTGTTGTGAGAGCTTTGAACCCCCAAGTATTTCACTACAGTTTATAACGCAGAGCCATGCAAATAAAAAATATTTTTTTTTCCACAAAAATTATATTTTAGCCCCCAGTTTTGTATTTTTCCAAGGTTAGCAGGAGAAATTGGACCCTAAATGTTGTTGTCCAATTTGTCCTGAGTACGCTGATACCCCATATGTGGGGGGGAACCACCGTTTGGGCGCATGGGAGGGTTCGGAAGGGAAGGAGCGCCATTTGGAATGCAGACTTAGATGGAATGGTCTGCAGGCGTCACATTGCGTTTGCAGAGCCCCTAATGTACCTAAACAGTAGAAACCCCCCACAAGTGACACCATTTTGGAAAGTAGACCCCCTAAGGAACTCATCTTGATGTGTTGTGAGAGCTTTGAACCCCCAAGTATTTCACTACAGTTTATAACGCAGAGCCATGCAAATAAAAAAATTTTTTTTTCCACAAAAATTATATTTTAGCCCCCAGTTTTGTATTTTTCCAAGGTTAGCAGGAGAAATTGGACGCTAAATGTTGTTGTCCAATTTGTCCTGAGTACGCTGATACCCCATATGTTGGGGTAAACCCCTGTTTGGGCACACAGGAGAGCTCGGAAGGGAAGGAGCACTGTTTTACTTTTTCAATGCAGAATTGGCTGGAATTGAGATCGGACGCCATGTCGTGTTTGGAGAGCCCCTGATGTGCCGAAACAGTGGAAACCCCCCAATTATAACTGAAACCCTAATCTAAACACACCCCTAACCCTAATTCCAACGGTAACCCTAACCACACCTCTAACCCTGACACACCCCTAACCCTAATCCCAACCCTATTCCCAACTGTAAATGTAATCTAAACCCTAACCCTAACTTTAGCCCCAACCCTAACTGTAGCCCCAACCCTAGCCCTAACCCTAGCCCTAACCCTAGCCCTAGCCCTAACCCTAGCCCTAACCCTAACCCTAGCCCTAACCCTAGCCCTAGCCCTAACCCTAGCCCTAACCCTAGCCCTAACCCTAGCCCTAGCCCTAACCCTAGCCCTAATGGGAAAATGGAAATAAATACATTTTTTTTTATTTTTCCCTAACTAAGGGGGTGATGAAGGGGGGTTTGATTTACTTTTATAGCGAGTTTTTTAGCGGATTTTTATGATTGGCAGCCGTCACACACTGAAAGACCCTTTTTATTGCAAAAAATATTTTTTGCAATACCACATTTTGAGAGCTATAATTTTTCCATATTTTGGTCCACAGAGTCATGTGAGGTCTTGTTTTTTGCGGGACGAGTTGACGTTTTTATTGAAAACATTTTTGAGCACGTGACATTTTTTTATCGCTTTTTATTCCGATTTTTGTGAGGAAGAATGACCAAAAGCCAGCTATTCATGAATTTCTATTGGGGGAGGCGTTTATACCGTTCCGCGTTTGGTAAAATTGATAAATCAGTTTTATTCTTCGGGTCAGTACGATTACAGCGATACCTCATTTATATCATTTTTTTATGGTTTGGTGCTTTTATACGATAAAAACTATTTTACAGAAAAAATAATTATTTTTGCATCGCTTTATTCTCAGGACTATAACTTTTTTATTTTTTTGCTGATGATGCTGTATGGCGGCTCTTTTTTTGCGGGACAATATGACGCTTTCAGCGGTACCATGTTTATTTATATCTGTCCTTTTGATCGCGTGTTATTCCACTTTTTGTTCGGCGGTATGATAATAAAGCTTTGTTTTTTGCCTTGTTTTTATTTTTTTTTTCTTACGGTGTTTACAGAAGGGGTTAACTAGTGGGCCAGTTTTATAGGTTGGGCCGTTACGGACGCGGCGATACTAAATATGTGTACTTTTATTGTTTTGTTTTTTTTATTTAGATAAAGAAATGTATTTAGGGGAATAATATTTTTTTTTTTTTTCATTATTTAGGAATATTTTTTTTAATTTTTTTTTACACATTTTGAATTTTTTTTTTTTACTTTTTTACATTGTCCCAGGGGGGGACATCACAGATCAGTGATCTGACAGTGTGCACAGCACTCTGTCAGATCACTGATCTGACATGCAGCGCTGCAGCCTTCACAGTGCCTGCTCTGAGCAGGCTCTGTGAAGCCACCTCCCTCCCTGCAGGACCCGGATCCGCGGCCATCTTGGATCCGGGGCTGGAGGAAGCAGGGAGGGAGGTGAGACCCTCGCAGCAACGCGATCACATCGCGTTGCTGCGGGGGGCTCAGGGAAGCACGCAGGGAGCCCCCTCCCTGCGGGAAGCTTCCCTGCACCGCCGGCACATCGCGATCATCTTTGATCGCGGTGTGCCAGGGGTTAATGTGCCGGGGGCGGTCCGTGACCGCTCCTGTCACATAGTGCCGGATGTCAGCTGCGATAAACAGCTGACACCCGGCCACGATCACGGGGGGAGCGCCGCCAATCGCGCTGGACGTACTATCCCGTCCGTGGTCATGGGGGCCCACCCCACCTCGACGGGATAGTACGTCCCATGTCAGAAAGGGGTTAAGCATCCTATAATTTTTAATGAAATCCGCAATTTCTGTGCACATGATGTCCACTTTTTGTTCGGCGGTATGATAATAAAGCGTTGTTTTTTGCCTCGTTTTTTTTTTTTTTTTCTTACGGTGTTTACTGAAGGGGTTAACTAGTGGGACAGTTTTATAGGTCGGGTCGTTACGGACGCGGCGATACTAAATATGTGTACTTTTATTGTTTTTTTTTTTTTATTTAGATGAAGAAATGTATTTATGGGAATAATATTTTTTTTTTTTTCATTATTTTGGAATATTTTTTTTTATTTTTTTTACGCATTTGGAAAATTTTTTTTTTACTTTGTCCCAGGGGGGGACATCACAGATCAGTGATCTGACAGTTTGCACAGCACTCTGTCAGATCACTGATCTGACATGCAGCGCTGCAGGCTTCACAGTGCCTGCTCTGAGCAGGCTCTGTGAAGCCACCTCCCTCCCTGCAGGACCCGGATCCGCGGCCATCTTGGATCCGGGGCTGGAGGGAGCAAGGAGGGAGGTGAGACCCTCGCAGCAACGCGATCACATCGCGTTGCTCCGGGGGTCTCAGGGAAGCCCGCAGGGAGCCCCCTCCCTGCGCGGTGCTTCCCTGCACCGCCGGCACATCGCGATCATCTTTGATCGCGGTGTGCCAGGGGTTAATGTGCCGGGGGCGGTCCGTGACCGCTCCTGGCACATAGTGCCGGATGTCAGCTGCGATAAGCAGCTGACACCCGGCCGCGATCGGCCGCGCTCCCCCCGTGAGCGCGGCCGATCGGCTATGACGTACTATCCCGTCCAGGGTCAGATAAGCCCAGGGCACCTCGACGGGATAGTACGTCTAAGGTCACAGAGGGGTTAAGGTTCTAACCCTCAAAACAGCTTTATTGGTAGCCTTAACTTCTGCAAGATGAGTCATTAACATTCAGGCACTATCAGTAGATACTCCTCTTTTTGATGGTTTATCAGGATAAAATAGTTCTGAAACCAGACCCAGCTTATTTGCCAAAAGTCACTTCTAGGTTTCATAGAAGCTAAGTAATTTATTTACCATCCTTCTTTGAAAGCCCTGCTACAGCGGAGGAACAAAGGGTCCATACTCTTGATGTCAGAAGAGCTGTGCTGCAGAACTTAGAGAAGACTAAGTCTTGGAGGCAGAGTAGGGCTCTGTTTGCCTCCTTTCAGGGCCGGAAGAAGGGATTGAGTGTCACAAAAAGCACGATCACTCGGTGGATAAAGGATGCGATCTGCTTAGCTTATTCAGCCAAAGGTAAAACCTCACCAGAGGGAGTGAGAGCCCATTCAGCGCAGGCCATGGCATCCTCCTGGGCTGAAAAAATGGACGTCTCCATTGATTTGATTTGTAAGGCAGCAATGTGGTCGTTATCTTCGACCTTTTATAGGCATCACCGTCTCAATCTATCATCCACCTCTAGTCTAGACTTTGGGCGATCAGCTCTTAATGCTGTGGTCCCACCTAGGTGACAGTTTCTGAAAGTCTCTCAGTAGGGTGCTGTCGTGGCTAAAGGAAAACCAGACATTACTTACCGGTAATGGGAATTTACGGAGTCCACGACAGCACCTGCATATTACCCCCCCCCCCCCCCCGCCCCGTAATTATTCACTTGGTTTCCTGCACTCTGAGTGAAGGTGTGTTGTAAAATTTTCACTCTTTAGAGGTGATGGTATTTTGTGATGTAAATAGAATGATTGTGTACTAATCCGGTTGGCGGTTCCCCTCATACTCTGAAACACAACTGAGGAGGCGAGGGAGACCGCCCCCTTTTAACCTGTAGATTCCCTGTTCTGGTGGGCAGATCCCCTCTCAGCAGGGTGCTGTCATGGACTCCGTAAAATCCCATTACCGGTAAGTAATTTCCGGTTTCGCTAGTCACCTTCCACAACTGCATAGGAGGTTGTCTCCACGCCCTAATGGGGGACAGGAAGCACAGAGGTTAAAAGCCCCTCCTATTCACTAGTGTCTTTCCTGTCCCCCATGGGGCATGGGGTGGTTTTGCTTCTTCTGTATGCTGCGTGGCTGGCGCTGCAGTGTACCTGTTTTTGAAGCCGGACAGTGATGGTCGTGGGCTCTGCTGTCCTCCGTTCTGCTCCCATCTACCTGCTTGCGGTGGATTCAGGAACTTCCTGGTCCTCCTGCTCTCCTGCTGGGAGTAAAGCGGGCCTGTGATCACCATAGCCGGAGACCTCCCAGAGCTCTCTGGCTTTCTCCCCCTCAGTGCACGCTGTTCGGCGACCCGGAAGTGACATCATACTATGTGCGAGTCACTTATGGGCCTTGCGTTCCACCGTGGAACGCATCCACTTCCGCTTTTGGCTTTCTGCAGCCCCCTGGCTCCGAACGGCATGCAGAGCACGCTGAACCAGTTGACGCCTGCTCAGGACCTGGAGGGGTAGGAGGGAAAATTATATGTTGCTGAGGGCAGGGTTTATTCGTATATAAACCTGCTTAAAGACACCTCCAGGTAAGGTTAATCCCTGCAGTATGGAAGGTGTGTCTGCTTCCTGCCCTGCATCTGCAAAGGCAAGTACTGCCCTTCCCTGGTAAGTCTGTGGTGTGGGGGTCCTTGCCTGGGTCCTGGGTCCAGTGATAGTGGGTCCCCTTTTAGTTATATTTCCCTTCTCTTCCTAGGGAGAAAAGTCTGCCTTCACAAACCCGGCCAAGAAGGTCCTTAAGTGTGCCATCTACAACAAGAAGCATCCCTCTTGATAGGAGAAGCTCGGTCAGGAGTGTACGATAAGGTGGTTAGAGCTGAACATCCCTCGCTCCAGGATGAGATACGTACCTTGGTCAAGCAGGAGGTACAATCCTCCTTAGCTACCTTTACACCTCCTTCCCCTGGACCATCTCCCCTTAAGAAGAGAAGACTTCAAATTGAGGACTCTGAAGACTCTTATGGGTCAGCTTCACAAAAATGGGATGAATCATCCCATAAAATATCGGAGGCTAAAAAATATCTTTTCTCCACGGAATTCATGGAGGAGTTAATTAGTGCGGTCCATAACAATATGGGCTTGGAGGAGGAACAGGTTCCCCAAACAATCCAAGATGAAATGTTTGGAGGGTTGAAAGCAGGGAGGCAGATTGGGTTCCCGGTCCATGAAAACATCATGAACATGATCTCTCAAGAGTAGCAGTCCCTGGAGAAGTGGCTGAGTACCCCCTCGGAACTTAAGCATAGGTGCCCTCTGGAGGGTGAATCAGTTAGCTGGGATGTTCCTAAAGTGGATATGCAGGTGGCAAGAGTAGCCAAGAAAACTGCTATTCCCTTTGAGGACTCATCCCAACTTAAGGACCCAATGGATAGGAAGGTGGAGATCCTGCTGAAAAAATCCTGGGAGACCTCCACCTCCTCTCTTAAGACCAACATAGCTTCCACTTGTGTTGCCAGATCCCTCTTCCGATGGATGAATCAATTAGAGAATCGCATCTCTCAGGGGACCTCAAGAGGGGAGTTATTGGTTTCCCCTCTGTTACTTAAAACGGCAACTGGATTCTTGGCAGATGCCTCTGCTGAATCAGTTTGCATCGCTGCGAGGTCCCTGGTCCAGTCCAACTCTGCTAGAAGAGCTCTGTGGCTTAAAAAGTGGAGTGGGGATGTCACTTCTAAGGTTAAACTCTGTTCCATCCCCTTCAAGGGTGAATGTCTTTGAACCAGCCCTTGATGACATGCTGGAGAAGGCCACAGATAGAAAGACAACTCTTCCTGAGCAGAAGCCTGCTAAGAAGCATCTTTTTTTTTGTTCCTCTCTGCCTCAGACCCCTCAAGCCAAGGGTAAAGGAAAAACCGGGAGGTGGAGCTACACTAAGGGGAAAGGCAAGAACATCCTTGTCCCCCAGCAGCAGCACCAGGACAAGCAATGACTCCGATGCCGTAGAATGGAGGCTTTCAAATTTCTTAAATCAATGGCCGTCATTTCCAGTTGCCAGTGGGTCCTCGATGTTATCAGGGAGGGTCTTCTTAGAGTTTGTATCATCACCTCCTCGGGGTCTAAGAATCACCTCCTTACCGTCCCAGGGAGCCAGGACTTACTGATATCGGATCTTCAGGATCTGCTTAGATCAAAGGCAATCTCCCCAGTACCAGTGGATGAGTGGGGAAGAGGTCACTACTCACGCCTCTTTGTTGTTTAAAAAAAAAAAAAAAAAAAAAAAGACTTTCAGGAGATACGTGCATTGTAATAAATCTGAAAGGTCTCAACCATCATATTGTGTATCAAAGATTCAAGATGGAGTCAGTGAAATCAGCAATCCCACGGATAGGGCCTCATTTTTTTATGGCAACCATCGACCTGAAGGATGCTTAGTTTTACGTCCCAATTCATCCTCGCCACAGGAAGTACCTGAGATTTGCAGCCCTACAAAACGAGCAGGTGAAGCACTATCAGTACAACGTGCTCTCCTTCGGCATTTCTACAGCACCAAGGGTGTTCTCCAGGATATCAGAGGCAGTTACCTACATCCGAGAGCAGGGAATCTGTATTGTGCCTTATCTCCTAATCATAGCCCCATCTGCTCAGACTCTCAGTAATCATGTACAGAGGTCACTGGACATTTTGCAATCTCTTGGATGGCTCCAAAATCTGAAAAAGTCAGAACTCCAACCCTCCACAAGAGTGCTACTGGACTCAAGAAAGCAGATGTCCTTTATACCAGAAGATCATCGCCTGACTCTGATAGCCAAAATCTCCGAGTTCAGGAAACAGAGGTCACCTACCCTTCGGGCAGCAATGTCTGTCCTAGGCTCCAGTCCAGGCTCTTGCATCCAGTCAGTACCTTGAGCTCAGGCCCGCTCAAGGGTCTTAAAGCCTCATATTCTCAAAAGCTGGAGCAGAAATCTCAACTCACTGAACAAGAAAGTTCAGACCCCGGGCCGAGTAAAAGCTTCCCTAGCCTGGTGGTTGAGCCCCAAAAATCTATGCAGGGGTGTAGCCTGGGCCCAATCACCACTGATTACAGTAACAACCAATGCCAGAAAGAGAGGCTGGAGTGGAGTAGTACCCCACACCCCTTTCCAGGAACACTGGAGTGAGTCCGGAGACAAGTACCAGGCCGTCCAGCTTCAGAGAGTTGAAGGCAGTGGTGGAGACCCTTCTTGCAGCAGGCAATCTAGTCACCGGTTGTCATGTCAGGGTGTATTCGGACATCACCACCATAGCCCACCTCAGACAACATGAGAGCACGAGGTTCGAGAGAGCATGGAAAGCATATCAAGCCGAATCTTTTGTTGGGCCGAAAAGCATCTTTTCTCCCTGACTGCCGTCCACCTAAAAGGGTCCTCCAACCGTCAAGCAGACTTCCTGAGTCATCCGGGAGAATGGAGCCTGAACCAAGGAATCTTCCGGATGCTGGTTACAAAATGGGGTTTGCCAGAGATCGACTTGTTCGCCTCCGGACAAAATTCACAGGTCGAAAACTATTTCTCCCTGAATCCCAGGGACAGATCCAGGGGAGTAGACGCCTTTGCTCAACAGTGGAACTTCCAGTTAGCCTATGCATTTCCTCTGGTTCAGATGCTAGCAAGGACTCTTCGGAAGATTGGGTACCAACCATTCTAGCGGCTCCAAAGAAGGAGCTGTTCAACCTGGTCATCGATCTTCGGGTGAACAGTCCAATTCAGTTACCACTGGACACTGATCTTCTCTCGCAGGGAACTCTGCATCCTCCGAACCATCAAAAACTGAAGTTAGTTGCTTGGCTTCTGAGGCCCAGTTGTTGCATTTGGACAAAGTAATTGCCACCTTAGAAATGTCCAGATAACCTGTCACTAATGCCATTTACAAGAAAATATAGAAAAAAATTTCATCCTGGTGCATACCTAATGCACCAGATCCATTCCACCCCAACATCTCACAAATATTGGACTTCCTACAGAGAGGATTAGAGTTGGGCCTCAAACCTAGTTCCTTGAAGGTCCAGGTCTCTGCCCCGAGCTCTGTATTTGATCAGGACTTGGCCAACCATCGTTGGATTAAAAGGTTCATGGTGTCAGCCCTTAGACTGCGTCCCATGAAACCGTGTGTTATTCCCTCAGGGATCTAAATATAGTCCCCAAGGACCTTGCACAACCCCCTTTTGAATCTTTATCCTCCTGTACCCCTCAGCTTCTTTCTTTCAAAGCAGCCTTCCTAGTAGCTATAACTACAGCAAGCCTACTGACCATAATTATGCTATAATAGCTTCCATCCACGACGAATGGTAGAATCCCTACCACTTAGTCAACTATTACGTGTAAGGCGCATCATCAGTGAGGACGTTCAACTAACACCCACTTTAGACAATATGGTTCAGAAATTTAAGCAAAGGGGTTATCCCAGAAAATTAATGAGGAAATTGTCTGCTAGAGTGTCTGGATTGGTCCGTACTGATTTATTAATCAAATCCAATGCTAGCAATCCCACCCTTAAGAGGATCCCATTTATTACCTCCTTCTGTGAGGAGAGTAGGGACATTGTGGCTATTATCAAACGCCATTGGTCCATTTTGGGTAAATGCTATCCTGACATAGATGATTTTAAATACCCTCCCATTATATCTTACAAGCGTGCTGAAAATTTGGGGGATAAATTAACACATTCTGATATAGGCCCTTTAAAGACCAACAAACAAACTTCTCTGACAGGAAAATTAAGAACGGGCTGCTTCCCCTGCCTCAACTGTATTAATTGCTCCTATATGATGAAAGGCCCAATCTTTAAACATCCAATTACAAATGAAATTTTTCCTCTTAAATATTTTTTTACATGTTCTTCTGATTTTATAATCTATGTCTTGCAATTTCCTTGTAAACTTTTGTATGTGGGTGAAACTACCTGCGATTTGAAAACACGATTGAACCAACACAGATATACCACCAGGAAAGGTAGGTTGGATTTACCGTTCCCTAAGCATTTTACTGAAAACAAACACAGGGAGAGGGACCTTAAGTTCATTATCATTGACCAGGTCCCACCACTCAGAAGGGGTGGAGATAGGGAGAAATTACTTAAAATAAAAGAACTGAAATGGATCAAAAAGCTCAACACATTAAAACCATTTGGCTTGAACGTAGATTATAAGCTTAGTATAACACTGTGACTGGTTTTTCCCTCTTTGATTCTTACCAAGGTTACTTTCTGAGAACCTTCATGGTGTGAATGGTCACATATCATCACACAAATTTTAATTATATTTTATTCTTTCTTCCAGAGAAATTGGATGAACGTAACTATTACCTGGAAGCATGACTCATCCTTCTTGTATTTTTGGATTCTTCATCTGCCATGTCATTATTCTCTTCTTTTTTGTCATTTTTTGCCATGACTATTATTTGTTATTTTTCTAAATGTCGCATCATGAATAAAATACTTTATAGCACCTTTCTTGATGTTTCATGGTTTGCTCACTGCGGCTTTATTTGGGATGATTATACCCTTTCCCTGGTAGTTGGTTGAGTTCCCTCTCACAAAGGGGGTTCTCCTACCTTCCGCCGGTGCTCAGGGGGACCTTTTCCCAGCTAATGGGGGGTGCTCCCAGCACCAATGGGTTAGTCCCATAGCTCTCTGTTCCTTGAGCAAAAAGCGGTCTCTTTTAACTGAGTCCCTTTTACATGCAGTTTTCTACCAAAATGTTTTTTTCCCAGTTGGCTACAGTATACACAAAATGAATTAATTCTTGTGTGCTGGTGGGTATAATACAAGGGATTATATTCCCGACATACACCTGCTTTGATTCACACATTTATGCTGCGATCAGCAGCACTGTAGTGGCTATAGATGGCGATGTGCTGTGAACTACAGTTCCCACCTGCCCCTGAACAGGATGTGATGCACTATATGGCATGACGACTCCCTGACATGTGCAATGCTTTCCTAGGAACGCTGAATACTGCCCTTTTTTTTTTCCTCTCCTAAGACACGTGGGGTGAGTCATGCCTCCAGTATTTTATGATTCACAGCTGATTTTTATTGGCAATTGTCTGTCACTTGGTATTATACTGTAATAGATACACTGGATGTGTCCTCTGTACTTGCTATTGCACTTTCACTGCACTTTTTTTGACTGATCTTTTTTCTGTGAATCTCTTACTAGCTTCATATTTTGTATTATTCACTAATTGTTATAAATCTCCTTGCTTGTCTAATTCACTATATATTTGTATGCATTTGCACTTTACAACTGCTTGAGAAAGGTCCACATTATGGACTGAAACGTCGCACATGGGCCAATAAACCACTTTTATTTTTCCTATTGGAGTGCTGCCTTCATTTTTTGGACTATAACTACGGCAAGACATATAGGGGAACTGCAGGCATTGTCTATAAGAGAACCTTATCTAATAATTAGAGTTGATTTTATAGTTCTCCATCTTGATCCGTCCTGTCTACCCAAAGTAGTGTGCAATTTTCACCGTTCACAGAACATTGTCCTCCCCTCCTTTTGCCAGAATCCAGCAAGTGCAAGGGAAGAGGAATTCCATACTCGCGATGTTCGACGTACGATTTTGTATTACTTGCAACAAACCAAATCATGAGGAATTGACCAGAAGCTATTTGTTCATCCATCAGGTCAAAATAGGGAAAGAAGGTGGCGGAGTACCATCGCAAATTGGATCAAGAGGACTGTATCTGAAACATATCTAGCCCAGAATATAACACCCCCTCCCCTGCTGGGGTCAAGGCTCATTCAACAAGATCTACCTCGGCCTCCTGGGCTGAAAGAGCAGATTTGCAGGGCTGCTAAGTGGTCTTCTCTTCATACATTTATTAGACACTATAGATTGGACTTATTGTCCGATAGGTATTTGGCCTTCAGCCAAAAAGTTCTTCAGGCCGTTGTCCCCCCCCCCTTCCAGTGCAGAATTGGATGGTATTCCTCCTGTGCGGTTGTGGAAGGAGACAAGAGAAAATAGAATTAGTCTTACCAGTAATTGGGTTTCTAGGAACCTTTCACGACAGCACTATTTCCCTCCCTATGTTCCTTGGATAATTCCTGGGAGCCTAAAGGTAACCGGTGCTATGGTGTCCGTTGTCAGTCACTGGTGAATAGGAGGTTGGAGGGGATTTTAACTTCTTGCGCTTCCTGTCCCAACCTCCTATGCTGCCGTTTAAGGTTCCTAGAAACCGAATTACCGGTAAGACTAATTCAAGTTTTTTTTTTCAAATAAAGAACTTTATACTTGTGATGTCTTTATTTACAATACAACTATAGGATTAGTAAGGGATAGGTGTCTTATAGATGCCTCTCCCTTACTAACTCATGGACTTGATGTCACCAGACAATACAAAGGTGACATCAACCCCACAAATATTACTCCACTTTCCACTGCCACAGGGCAAGTGGGAAGAGCTTGGCAAAGCGCTGAAATTGGTGCATCTAATAATGTGCCTTTTCTGAGCGGCTGCTAGTTTTAGGCTGGAGGGGGTCAATAGCCATGGTCCCTTACCATCCTGAGAATACCAGCTCTCTGCTTTAGCAAGGCTGGTTCTCAAAAATGGAGGGGACCCATACTTTTCTTAATTATTTAAATAATTAAAAATTAAGCGTGAGGACCTCTATTTTTTTATAACCAACCTTGCCATTGCTGACAGCTGAGGATTGCAGCCCGCAGCTGTCAGTTTTGCTTGGCTGGTTATCAAAAATACAGGGGAACCCAACAGTTTTTTTATTTATAGCACATGCAGTTGCTGATGAATGCTCCCATCAGCCGCCGCCTACTCACTATTAGAGGTAGTAGGTGTAGACCCACTGCCTGCTCTGATTGCCAGCAGAGCAGGGGAGAATGATGAGAACAGTTTTTCAGCATTTGGTGCTGGGGAACAGCAGTAACCTTTCCGCTGCTTCCCAGGTGCCGGTACGTGTGGTACTGATGTGGAACACGGTTGCCAGATGTGTGTCGTAAGTAACATAGTAACAAATTTATTAAGATTGAAGGAAGACTTTAAGTCCATCTAGTTCAACCCATAGCCTAACCTAATGTGATGCTGTAAGAATCTGGCTGCACTCGGATGTCACCCGAGTGCAGTCCTATTTGAGCGTGTCGATTCAAACAGGGAAAACGGAGAGTGGACCCACTGGACCGTGACGACGAACCCCTCTCGGATGAGCTGACCAGGTGGACCGCCCCCTATACAGGGAGAGTTAGGGGCAGGCCCGTGAGGGACTATCGCCACGGAAGCTGGAGGGTCGACTGAGATAAGACGGGTACACAACAGGCACAAAGGGACAGAGGGAAAAGCAAGGAACTACTGAGACGAGGGGGAAGATGGGAACGCTACGGAGACACGGAGGCTGGCAGGACAATATGGAGACACTGAGGCTGACGGGAGCAAGGAAAGGATATAGGAGCCGGGCAGGTACCGCAGAGGAAAAGGAACTGAAGGAACACGGCAGGAACACAGGAAAGAGGCAGGCACTGCAAAGAGAGAAGGGGACCCAAGGTCAGAGAGCTAGGAATGCACAGAGACCACAGGCGACCAGAAGCACTTGAAAACACAAATGAACATCAGGCACAGAGGAGCAGCAGGAAGCAGTTTACATAGCAGCGTGGGAGCTACATCCGGGTTACAGTCCTCCAGGATGACGGAGAGGACAGGAAAGAGCGCCAACAGAGGAATCAGATGTGCGCACGCGCAGAGCTGAATGCGACGCGTGTGCGCACCCGGCGAGCTGCAGTGGGGAGAGGCGGCGGCAGCAGCGGCATGACACCTGTTATGAACTGGTGATTTAGAACCACAATGGACCTGGTGGTTAAGAGCACTGAAAATGACCTGATAATTACTAATAACATAGGACGAGCTCTGAGACGTGGGAACTCTGCTGACCGCAATCCCTAATCCTATCACACCACACTAGAGGTAGCCGTGGAGCGCTCCTGACCAGACCTAGGCGCCTCGGGCACAGCCTGAGAAACTAGCTAGCCTGAAGATAGAAAAATAAGCCTACCTTGCCTCAGAGAAATTCCCCAAAGGAAAAGGCAGCCCCCCACATATAATGACTGTGAGTAAAGATGAAAATACAAACACAGAGATGAAATAGATTTTAGCAAAGTGAGGCCCGACTTACTGAATAGACCGAGGATAGGAAAGATAGCTTTGCGGTCAGCACAAAAACCTACAAACAACCACGCAGAGGGCGCAAAAAGACCCTCTGCACCGACTAACGGTACGGAGGTGCTCCCTCTGCGTCCCAGAGCTTCCAGCAAGCAAAACAAACCAATATAGCAAGCTGGACAGAAAAAATAGCAAACAAAAGTAACACAAGCAGAACTTAGCTTATGCAGGGCAGACAGGCCACAAGACGATCCAGGAGAGAGCAAGACCAGTACTGGAACATTGACTGGAGGCCAGGAACAAAGAACTAGGTGGAGTTAAATAGAACAGCACCTAACGACTTAACCTCGTCACCTGAGGAAGGAAACTCAGAAGCCGCAGCCCCACTCACATCCACAAAAGGAAGCTCATGGACAGAACCAGCCGAAGTACCACTCATGACCACAGGAGGGAGCCTGACCACAGAATTCACAACAGTACCCCCCCCCTTGAGGAGGGGTGTTATGACCTAGTGGTCAGGACAATAATGGACCTGGTGGATAAGAGCACACGGAATGACCTGAGAGATGAAATAGATTTAGCAAAGTGAGGCCCGACTTACTGAACAGACCGAGGATAGCAAAGGTTACTTTGCGGTCAGCACAAAAACCTACAAAAAGACCACGCAGAGGGCGCAAAAAGACCCTCCGCACCGACTCACAGTGCGGAGGCGCTCCCTCTGCGTCCCAGAGCTTCCAGCAAACAAGAACAATCGAAATAGCAAGCTGGACAGAAAAATAGCAAACCAGAGAAAAACAAGCAGTCACTTAGCTTCTGCTGGGAAGACTGGTCACAAGAACGATCCAGGAGTGAACTAGACCAATACTGGAACATTGGCAGGTGGCCTGGAGCAAAGATCTAAGTGGAGTTAAATAGAGCAGCCAGCTAACGAATTAACCTCGTCACCTGAGGAAGGAAACTCAGAAACACCCACAGCCACCAGAGAAAGTCCATGGACAGAACCAGCCGAAGTACCATTCATGACCACAGGAGGGAGCCCGACAACAGAACTCACAACAGAGGGGTCACCGAACCCTCACCAGAGCCCCCAGGCCGACCAGGATGAGCCAAATGAAAGGCACGAACCAGATCGGCAGCATGAACATCAGAGGCAAAGACCCAGGAATTATCTTCCTGACCATAACCCTTCCACTTAACCAGGTACTGGAGTTTCCGTCTCGAAATACGAGAATCCAAAATCTTCTCCACCACATACTCCAACTCCCCCTCAACCAACACCGGGGCAGGAGGATCAACGGATGGAACCACAGGCGTGGCGTATCTCCGCAACAATGACCTATGGAATACATTATGGATGGAAAAAGAAGCTGGGAGGGTCAAACGAAAAGACACAGGATTAAGAACCTCAGAAATCCTATACGGACCAATGAAACGAGGCTTAAACTTAGGAGAGGAAACTTTCATAGGAATATAACGAGACGACAACCAAACCAAATCCCCAACACGAAGTCGGGGACCCACACAGCGCCTGCGGTTAGCGAAACGTTGAGCCTTCTCCTGGGACAATGTCAAATTGTCCACTACATGAGTCCAAATCTGCTGCAACCTATCCACCACAGTATCCACACCAGGACAGTCCGAAGACTCAACCTGCCCTGAAGAGAAACGAGGATGGAAACCAGAATTGCAGAAAAACGGCGAAACCAAAGTAGCCGAGCTGGCCCAATTATTAAGGGCGAACTCAGCCAACGGCAAAAAGGACACCCAATCATCCTGATCAGCAGAAACAAAACATCTCAAATATGTTTCCAAGGTCTGATTGGTTCGTTCAGTTTGGCCATTTGTCTGAGGATGGAAAGCCGAGGAAAAAGACAAATCAATGCCCATCCTAGCACAAAAGGCTCGCCAAAACCTCGAAACAAACTGGGAACCTCTGTCAGAAACGATGTTCTCCGGAATGCCATGTAAACGAACCACATGCTGGAAAAACAATGGCACCAAATCAGAGGAGGAAGGCAATTTAGACAAGGGTACCAAATGGACCATCTTAGAGAAGCGATCACAAACCACCCAGATGACCGACATCTTTTGAGAGACGGGGAGATCCGAAATAAAATCCATAGAGATATGTGTCCAGGGCCTCTTCGGGACCGGCAAGGGCAAAAGCAACCCACTGGCACGAGAACAGCAGGGCTTAACCCGAGCACAAGTCCCACAGGACTGCACAAACGAACGCACATCCCGCGACAGAGACGGCCACCAAAAGGATCTAGCCACCAAATCTCTGGTACCAAAGATTCCAGGATGACCAGCCAACACCGAACAATGAACCTCAGAGATAACTCTACTCGTCCATTTATCAGGGACAAACAGTTTCTCCACTGGGCAACGGTCAGGTCTATTAGCCTGAAATTTTTGCAGCACCCGCCGCAAATCAGGGGAGATGGCAGACAAAATTACCCCCTCTTTGAGAATACCCGCCGGCTCAGGCAAACCCGGAGAGTCGGGCACAAAACTCCTAGACAGGGCATCCGCCTTCACATTCTTAGAGCCCGGAAGGTACGAAACCACAAAGTCAAAACGGGAGAAAAACAGCGACCAACGAGCCTGTCTAGGATTCAACCGTTTGGCAGACTCGAGATAAGTCAAGTTCTTGTGATCAGTCAAGACCACCACGCGATGCTTAGCTCCTTCAAGCCAATGACGCCACTCCTCGAATGCCCACTTCATGGCCAGCAACTCTCGATTGCCAACATCATAATTACGCTCAGCAGGCGAAAACTTCCTGGAAAAGAAGGCACATGGTTTCATCACCGAGCCATCAGAACTTTTTTGCGACAAAACAGCCCCTGCTCCAATCTCAGAAGCATCAACCTCGACCTGGAACGGGAGCGAAACATCTGGCTGGCACAACACAGGGGCAGAAGAAAAACGACGCTTCAACTCCTGAAAAGCTTCCACAGCAGCAGAAGACCAATTGACCACATCAGCACCCTTCTTGGTTAAATCAGTCAACGGTTTAGCAATACTAGAAAAATTATTGATGAAGCGACGATAAAAATTAGCAAAGCCTAGGAACTTTTGCAGACTCTTCAGAGATGTCGGCTGAGTCCAATCATAATTGGCCTGAACTTTAACAGGGTCCATCTCGATAGTAGAAGGGGAAAAAATGAAACCCAAAAATGAAACCTTCTGAACACCAAAGAGACACTTTGACCCCTTCACAAACAAAGAATTCGCACGCAGGACCTGGAACACCATTCTAACCTGCTTCACGTGAGATTCCCAATCATCCGAGAAGACAAAAATATCATCCAAGTATACAATCAGGAATTTATCCAGGTACTCTCGGAAGATGTCATGCATAAAGGACTGAAATACTGATGGAGCATTGGAAAGCCCGAATGGCATAACCAGGTACTCAAAATGGCCCTCGGGCGTATTAAATGCTGTTTTCCATTCATCGCCCTGTTTAATACGCACAAGATTATACGCACCACGAAGATCTATCTTGGTGAACCAACTAGCCCCCTTAATCCGAGCAAACAAATCAGACAGCAGCGGCAAGGGGTACTGAAATTTGACTGTGATTTTATTTAGAAGGCGGTAATCAATACAAGGTCTCAACGAACCATCCTTCTTGGCCACAAAAAAGAACCCTGCTCCCAATGGCGACGACGACGGGCGAATATGACCCTTCTCCAAGGATTCCTTTACGTAACTCCGCATAGCGGCGTGCTCAGGCACAGACAAATTAAACAGTTGACCTTTAGGAAATTTACTACCAGGAATCAAAAAGATAGCACAATCGCAATCCCTATGCGGAGGTAGGGCATTGGACTTGGGCTCATCAAATACATCCCGGTAATCTGACAAGAACTCTGGGACCTCAGAAGGGGTGGATGATGAAATAGACAGAAATGGAACATCACCATGTACCCCCTGACAACCCCAGCTGGACACTGACATAGATTTCCAATCCAATACTGGGTTATGGACTTGTAGCCATGGCAACCCCAACACGACCACATCATGCAGATTATGCAACACCAAAAAGCAAATATCCTCCTGATGCGCAGGAGCCATGCACATGGTCAGTTGGGTCCAGTACTGAGGCTTATTCTTGGCCAAAGGCGTAGCATCAATTCCTCTCAATGGAATAGGATACTGCAAGGGCTCCAAGAAAAACCCACAGCGGCTAGCATACTCCAAGTCCATCAAATTCAGGGCAGCGCCTGAATCCACAAATGCCATGACAGAATAGGATGACAAAGAGCAGATCAAAGTAACGGACAAAAGAAATTTCGTGTGTACCGTACCAATGGTGGCAGACCTAGCGAACCGCTTAGTGCGCTTAGGACAATCGGAGATAGCATGAGTGGAATCACCACAGTAAAAACACAGCCCATTCCGACGTCTGTGTTCATGCCGTTCAGCTCTGGTCAAAGTCCTATCACATTGCATAGGCTCAGGTTTATGCTCAGATAATACCGCCAAATGGTGCACAGTTTTACGCTCACGTAAGCGTCGATCGATCTGAATGGCCAAAGACATAGACTCATTCAGACCAGCAGGCATAGGAAATCCCACCATGACATCCTTAAGGGCTTCAGAGAGACCCTTTCTGAAAATTGCTGCCAGCGCACATTCATTCCATTGAGTGAGCACAGACCACTTCCTAAACTTCTGACAATATATCTCTACCTCATCCTGACCCTGACACAGAGCCAGCAAATTTTTCTCTGCCTGATCCACTGAATTAGGTTCATCATACAGCAATCCGAGCGCCAGAAAAAACGCATCAATATCACATAATGCAGGATCTCCTGGCGCAAGGGAAAATGCCCAGTCTTGAGGGTCGCCACGTAATAAAGAAATAATGATCTTAACTTGTTGAACTGGGTCACCAGAGGAGCGGGGTTTCAAAGCCAGAAATAGTTTACAATTATTTTTAAAACTCAGAAATTTAGCTCTATCTCCAGAAAACAAATCAGGAATAGGAATTCAAGGTTCTAACATAGAATTCTGAACCACAAAGTCTTGAATATTTTGTACTCTTGCAGTGAGATGATCCACACAAGAAGACAGGCCTTTAATGTCCATCACTACACCTGTGTCCTGAACCACCCAAATGTCTAGGGGAAAAGAAAGACAAAACACAGTGCAAAGAAAAAAAAATGGTCTCAGAACTTCTCTTTTCCCTCTATTGAGAAGCATTAGTACTTTGGGCCTCCAGTACTGTTATGAACTTGTGATTTAGAACCACAATGGACCTGGTGGTTAAGAGCACTGAAAATGACCTGATAGTTACTAATAACATAGGACGAGCTCTGAGACGTGGGAACTCTGCTGACCGCAATCCCTAATCCTATCACATCACACTAGAGGTAGCCGTGGAGCGCTCCTGACCAGACCTAGGCGTCTCGGGCACAGCCTGAGAAACTAGCTAGCCTGAAGATAGAAAAATAAGCCTACCTTGCCTCAGAGAAATTCCCCAAAGGAAAAGGCAGCCCCCCACATATAATGACTGTGAGTAAAGATGAAAATACAAACACAGAGATGAAATAGATTTTAGCAAAGTGAGGCCCGACTTACTGAATAGACCGAGGATAGGAAAGATAGCTTTGCGGTCAGCACAAAAACCTACAAACAACCACGCAGAGGGCGCAAAAAGACCCTCCGCACCGACTAACGGTACGGAGGTGCTCCCTCTGCGTCCCAGAGCTTCCAGCAAGCAAAACAAACCAATATAGCAAGCTGGACAGAAAAAATAGCAAACAAAAGTAACACAAGCAGAACTTAGCTTATGCAGGCCTGCAGGCCACAAGAACGATCCAGGAGAGAGCAAGACCAGTACTGGAACATTGACTGGAGGCCAGGAACAAAGAACTAGGTGGAGTTAAATAGAACAGCACCTAACGACTTAACCTCGTCACCTGAGGAAGGAAACTCAGAAGCCGCAGCCCCACTCACATCCACAAAAGGAAGCTCATGGACAGAACCAGCCGAAGTACCACTTATGACCACAGGAGGGAGCCTGACCACAGAATTCACAACAGACACCTAACATGCCCTAACATGTTGATCCAGAGGAAGGCAAAAAAAAACCATGTGGCAAAGAGTAAGCTCCACATTGGGGAAAAAAATTCCTTCCCGACTCCACATACGGCAATCGGACAAGTTACCTGGATCAACACCCTAACAAGGAATCTAGTATATATACCCTGTAACATTATACTTTTCAAGAAAGGCATCCAGTCCCCTCTTAAATTTTTAAGTAATGAATCACTCATTACAACATCATACGGCAGAGAGTTCCATAGTCTCACTGCTCTTACAGTAAAGAATCCGCGTCTGTTATTATGCTTAAACCTTCTTTCCTCCAGACATAGAGGATGCCCCCTTGTCCCTGTCTCAGGTCTATGATTAAAAAGATAATCAGAAAAGTCTTTGTACTGTCCCCTCATATATTTATACATTAACATAAGATCACCCCTTAGCCTTCGTTTTTCCAAACTAAATATCCCCAAGTGTAATAACCTATCTTGGTATTGCAGACCCCCCAGTCCTCTAATAACCTTGGTCGCTCTTCTCTGCACCCGCTCCAGTTCAGCTATGTCTTTCTTATACACGAGACCAGAACTGTACACAGTATTCTAAGTGTGGTCGAACTAGTGACTTGTATAGAGGTCAAATTATGTTCTCATGAGCATCTATGCCTCTTTTAATGCATCACATTATTTTATTTGCCTTTGTAGCACCTGCCTGACACTTGCCACTAAATCTGAGTTTGTCATCCACCCATACTCCCAGGTCTTTTTCATTGACCGTTTTGCCCAGAGTTTTAGAATTAAGCACATAGTTATACATCTTATTACTTCTACCCAAGTGCATGACCTTACATTTATCCCCATTAAAGCTCATTTGCCATTTATCAGCCCAAGCTTCTAGTTTACATAAATCATCCTGTAATATAAAATTGTCCTCCTCTGTATTGATTACCCTGCAGAGATTAGTGTCATCTGCAAATATTGAAATTCCACTCTGTATGGCCCCTACAAGATCATTAATAAATGTTAAAAAGAAGAGGGCCCAATAATAATAATAATAATCTTTATATAGCGCCAACATATTCCACATTGCTTTACAGTTGAACAGCTTCAAACACAACAGTCATAAATAACAATGTTAACAATAGAATAATTAAAGCAACACTAGACGACCCTGCTCATGAGAGCTTACAATCTACAATGAGGTGGGGAAATACAAAGTACAGGTGTGTATTTACAATGATGTATTTACAATGATGGTCCAGCCATCTTCAGGGAGTGGGGGATAGATGGAAGTAGTGAATGGGCTACACACAAACAAAATAACTGATTAGGGAACATGATAGGCCGCTCTGAACAAATGTGTTTTGAGGGAGCGCCTAAAACTATGCAAATTGTGGATGGTCCTAATTTCTTGGGGTAGAGCATTCCAAAGGATTGGCGCAGCACGGGAGAAGTCTTGTGGTCGGGAGTGGGAGGTACGGATTAGTGCAGAGGTTAGTCGAAAGTCATTTGCAGAGCGAAGAGGTCGGTTAGGCCGATAGACAGAAATGAGATGTTCTTTAGATGTAAGCGGCACGAGCGGGCAAGAGATTGTATGTGGGAGGTGAAGGAGAGATCGGAGTCAAACATAACCCCCAGACAGCGTGCCTGCTGCCGGGGTGTTATTATGGTGCCACCCACGGAGAGGGAAATGTCAGATTTAGGGAGGTTAGTAGAAGGCGGGAGCAGAAGAAGTTCAGTTTTGGAGAGGTTGAGTTTTAGATAGAGAGCGGACAGGATGTTGGAGACTGCAGACAGACAGTCAGTGGCGTTCTGTAGTACAGCAGGAGAAAGGCCAGGTACAGCGGGGGTAAGGTCAGGGGATGACGTGTATAGTTTTGTGTCATCAGCATAAAGATGGTACTGAAAGCCAAATCTGCTGATGGTCTGTCCAATTGGGGCTGTGTAGAGGGAGAAGAGAAGGGGGCCAAGGACTGAGCCCTGAGGTACCCCAACAGTGAGAGGAAGAGGAGATGAAGTGGAGCCAGAGAACAGAACACTGAAGGAGCGGTCAGAAAGGTAGAAGGAGAACCAGGAGAGAACAGTGTCCTTAATCCCTAGTGACTGGAGCCTAGAGAGTAGGAGAGGGTGGTCAACAGTGTCGAAAGCTGCAGAAAGGTCGAGGAGAATGAGCAGAGAGTGGTCACCGTTACATTTTGTTGTCCGAAGGTCATTTGTCACCTTGATGAGTGCAGTTTCTGTCGAATGTAGGGGGCGGAAACCGGACAGTGAAGGGTCTAGGAGGGAATGAGTGAAGAGGTAACGGGTTTTGAGATGAAGGGGAGATTGGAGACCGGTCTGTAGTTGTTTGTGCACCATGGGTCAAGGGTAGGTTTTTTTTAGTAATGGAGTAATGATAGAGTGTTTGAAGGAGGAGGGGAAAATGCCAGAGGAGAGGGAGAGCTTAAAAATTGTAGTTAGGTGAGTTGTGATGACTGAAGAGAGAGACTGGAGGAGGTGTGAGGGAATGGGGTCGGTGGTGCATGTAGTTGGACGAGATGAGAGGAGCTGGGAGACTTCTGTGATGGGATCGAATGTGGAGAGTGAGCCAGGGGAGATGCAGGGCTGTTTCACTCTGTGTTTGGAGGTTCTGAGGATGAGGGGAGCTACTTGCTCAAGGGTGCTTCCAAGAGTATCATTGTAGTGATGTACAGCCAGATCAGGACAGGAAAAAGAAGAGATTGAGGGCAATGCAGAGTGTAAGGAGTCTGAAAGTGTATGAGGGTTAATGGCATGTAGATTTCTGAATGTGTGGTAGGTAGGAGAGTGCTGGGGTGGGCGAGGAATTGTGAGTGTGAAGGATAGAATGTTGTGGTCAGAGAGGGGAAGCGGTGAGTTTTCTAGGTAGGAGATTGAACAGAGCCGGACAAAGACCAGGTCCAGGGTGTTACCGTCTTTGTGTGTTTCAGAGGTTGAGAGCTGTGAGAGGCCTAGAGAAGTGGTTAGTGATAGAAGCTGGGATGCAGATGTGGAAGTGGGGCTGTTAGTGGGGATGTTGAAGTCTCCCAGGATAAGGGTTGGGAGTTCTGAGGACATGAAGTGCGGCAGCCAAGCAGAGAAATGTTCCAGGAAGTGGGTGGGTGAGCCTGGGGGCCGGTATATGACCGCTACTCTGAGGGAGAGGGGACGGAAGAGCCTGATGGTATGGACCTCAAAAGAAGGGAATGAGAGTGATGGAACTGGGGGTATAACCTGGAACTTGCATTGTGGGGACAAGAGTATGCCGACTCCACCACCAGGTCTGTTTGTGGGTCTCGGGGAATGTGAGAATTGTAAGCCACCATGGGAAATGGCAGCAGGGGAGACAGTGTCAGAGTCCTGGATCCAGGTTTCAGTGAGGGCCACCAGATTCAGAGAGTTGTTCACAAAGCAGTTGTGCAGGAAAGGAAGCTTGTTACATACAGAATGTGGATCCCAAAGGGCACAATTGAAAGAGAGAGATGAGGGAGTGCAAGTAATATTAATAAGGTTAGTATGGTTTTGATATGAGGTAGGGTAGCGGTTGAGGTTGGGGGAGATGTCTCCCGAAATCAGTAGGAGTAAGAAGATAAAAAGCAGGTAGTTTTTGGAAGTGTATGAAGTGCATGGGAGCTGTACATGGGAGAGGGAAGGAGAGAGGAGCTGATGTATATGAGTCGTGGTGGAGAGGGGATTGGGCGGTGAATGTGGATTGCAAGGGAGCATAGGAGGATAGGAATAAAGCACATGGATAGAAGGGAGAGCAGAGTGTGGGTTACCTGATTCCTGCCCTAACTGCCATGGAATAACTGCTGTATCACGATGCTTTGCTTCTGGGATGCTTGCGTGCACCCGCACATGCGTGCACCCCTAAGGATGGTTCTAAATGTTTAGTCCAGACTGCTGGGTTAGAAGAGATGGATTGTGGGACCAGGGTGGGGATAATTTGGCAGCTGGGGCCAGCACACCAGGGGGTGGTTAAATGATCAAACACATTGTGGCTGGCAACATGCTCAGGTAGTGATCAAGGCCCTAATCTTTGGAGATCAGGAAGGAGCGGGCCCCAGTACTTTAGAACTGAAGGTGCTTAAGTGGTACCAGGCCAACATTTTCCTGGGGAGGTCCCTTAAAGCGCAAAAAAAGTTGCAAAACACTTGCTAAGTGGGTTACAGAAGGGGGATACTTAAGGACACCACTTATCAATGTGACACCTGGCCTGTGTACAAAAGAGTGCTTCTAACTGTGTCACACATACACGGACAACTAATGTCACGATCCATGTTTGGATCTGTGGCAGATCTGGTTTTCCTCTGATTTAAACCTTTTTTCCTTTTCTGGTCATTGGGGGTTAATGCAGTTTTCTCCCCCCGATGGCCGCTGGTATTATTGCATTGCATTGCTGGGTCAGCTGATGTTTGTGACCACTCCCACCATCCTTTATAAGGTCACCTGGTGCATCAGCTGACTGTTGGTTATACAGTTCCTTTGGAGACCAACCTTGCAGTAGCAGCTCCCTGGTGTCAGCCAAGTCTGGTGTTTGGAGCTCAGTTGCTGTACTATCTTTGTTGTGGAGTTTGCAGCGGCGTGCACAAGCTAAGTTCTGAGTTTTGTTATTTTGTAGTTTGTGCATTCACCTTTTGGTATCGTGTTCCCCTCACTCTTATATTGTTTATTTGCTTTGTGGTGCTGTTTACACTGTTCACCCCCTGGGGTGAGGGTTGGGGGTTTAGTACAGGGTTTAACAGGAGACAGGGACAGGTCGGTGACTTCGGCCTCCCTACCTTCAAGGGTACCCCCAAGTTAAGGACAGACAGGGCTTTCCCTAGCCTGAGGGGCAGTTCAGGGGCCCAGATTCCTCATCTTCTGTTTTTCTATTTCTGCCCCGTAACATTTAAATTCATTTCTGTCTTATACAATTTACGTACCCAACCTGATGCATTATACACAACTTGCGTCTGCCCCCTACATTATAAAATTCACATACTAGGAAACAGTAGATCAGTTCCAAAATGATAGAAATGTCTGTTGGCGTCATGTCTCGTTTGGAGAACCCTTGATGTGCTTAAACAATGGAAATGCTCCACAAGTTACCTCAACATCTGCATTCCAAAACATTACTCTTTCCGTTCCCTGCACCCAAACAGTGGTTTTTCCTTTCTCGAATGAATGACAGCACAACCTGAGAAAGGGTATCCACTCACCAGGATGGCAAACCTACTTATTAAAAGCGCGGTACCTCTCCCGCATCAGTTTGGTTTCCTGGCCTCATTGGAACCTGCAGAATGCGGTACACTAACTCGGGGGTGTCTCGCCCAGGAATGAGGGATGCCGTCTGCCGGTGAGGTAACAGCCATGCAGGCTGAGACCTCTTGGATAAATGTCTCCTAGCGGACACGAGGTCCCGGACTTCGCATGCTGGAAGTTGCAGGAGCGCCCCAGTGATGTGCGCCCGGGGCTCACTTCCGGACGCTGGATGAAGCTGGCATGTCCTGGGGCCTACTGCGCCGGAATGCGACGCCGCCCAGGTCTGCGCATGCGTAGGACACAGGATGATATCAGGCGCATTCCGATGATGTAGCACGCTGGGAACTACAACAGCCATCCGGGACTGCTCATGCGCAGGGCTATGGGATCCCTGCACACAGTGCCAGATTTAAACTTTAGTAGACGGAGCCAGAGGTGGGCTTGGCCATCTGATATATAAGGGAAGGTGCCCATAAAGATGGTGGCATTTCCTGCAGCAATACGGATCATGGATGATCTGCATCAGCCACAGCAGCAGCGTCGCCCCAAACCACCACCATCATCTTCGCTGTAGTCAACGCAGAAGCCATTTCAGTGCCGCCAGCAGCATCAGCAACGATGCTGCAATAGCAGTCGTACAAGCAGCAGGATAGCCTGAAAAGCAAGGCAGGTCACAAGCCTACCTTCATGGGGAGGCATTCTTTGAAACCAGCTCCGCCTCCGTCTTCGGTACCCTAGATTAATCAGCTGAATGGTGAGTGATCTACGTGAAAGTGCACTGTATTAAAACAGGTCCCCTTTCTCTGTGTATTCCTTTACTAGGAAAGGCCCCTGAACGTAGTTAAAAACAGAATAATAGGGAGTGTGCCCTGTAGTGATGAGCGAACGTGCTCGCCACTACTCGTTACTCGTCCAAGTATCACTGTACTCTGTGTACTCGGCGAGCACCGAGCATTTCCAGGATTACTCGGCGGGAACTCGGGTCTCCACCCTGCATTTTTGGTGGTCTTTAGAGAACCCATCAACATGCAGGGATTGTCTGCCAGGCACTGTAACACCGCAGCCATCTTTGTTGTGGTCTTGTAGTGATTGGCTGGCTGCATAGCATCATCAGGGGTATAAGAGACCGAACGCTGCACTGCATTCAGCTCCGGAATCAGACAGTGTAGAGAGAGCTGCTGCTGAGATAGGGTCAGATTTGGGTGTTTCTTAGGCTACGTTCAGACTAGCGTTGCGCGCCGCTGCGTCGGCGACGCAACGCACGACGCACAAAAAAACGTGGCAAAACGCACGCAAAAACGCTGCGTTTTGCGACCCGTGCGTCGTTTTTTGCCGAAAATTGGACGCAAGAAAAATGCAACTTGTTGCGTTTTCTTGGTCCGACGCTAGCGGCAAAAAAGACGCAAGTGTTGCAAAACGCAACACACAAAAACGCATGCGTCCCCCATGTTAAACATAGGGGCGCATGACGCGTGCGTCGCCGCTGCGTCGCCCGACGCTAAGGCGACGCACACTAGCGGAACGCTAGTGTGAACGTAGCCTTAGTCAGTGTGGGATCTACCATCCTAAACTACTCAAATACAGCTAAACCAACAGTCCTTTTAAGGACTAATTCCGAAGTATATAGGTTGCAGTGTTAGGTAGGCAGGGAAGTGTACGTCGCTCTATAATTATCAGTGCAAGACCTGCAGGCAATGTATGTGTGAATATAGATATCATTGCATACATGAAGAGGGTCCATTCCATTACTGTTTGCTGCTGCTGCTACCTGTAGCATATATTGACCGTATATACCTAGCCCCAGGTATAATTGGCTAGGTTTTGCCAGGTTAACAGAGATTATTTTAGTGCAAAGAGATCCAGAGCCCTTTTTTTTCTCCACTGCACAATACAGCCAGATCCTTTTCCTAGCACAGCGTGAAAATCCAGCAATTTTAAAGGGGTCACAAAAATCACTTATGAGTCCGTGGAAAAATATTTCATTTTTTTGTGATACAGTAATTAGAATTGTTTTTTGAGTGTCTAACACAATTTTTTGACACTATTTTGCTGACCCCCCTTCCCCCCCCCCCAAAAAAAAATACATACAGGCCACCTATTTTACAGTGTGGTACATGTCACACGCCTCATACATCCGTGTGCTAACAATTTGGGCATTTTAGGCCTAAATTCCATTTTTTTTGCTGTCTGTTACTCTAGTAATATACAGCACTATTTTGCAGACCCCCCCCCCCCCCCCCCCCAAAAAAAAAAAATACAGGCCACATATTTGGCAGTGTGGTATTTCCGTGACAGGCCTCATATATCTGCGTGCTCCAAGTTTGGGCATTTTATGCTGGTATTCCAGTATTTTTTCCTGTCTGTTACTCTACTTATATACAGCAATATTTTGCATTTAAAAAAATAAAAAATACAGACCACATATTTGGCAGTGTGGTATTTCCGTGACAGGACTCGTATATCTGCGTGCTCCAAGTTTGGGCATTTTAGGCCGTTATTCCAGTTTTTTTCCTGTCTGTTACTCTACTTATAGACAGCACTATTTTGCATTAAAAAAATGCAGGCCACGTATTTGGCAGTGTAGTATCTTCGTGACAGGCCTCCTCTATCTGTACTAAAAATTTGGCCATTTTAGGCCTACATATTCTAGTGTTTTTGCTGTCTGTTGCCCTACTTACTGACACCAATTTGATAACCAAAAAAACATTTTTAATTGCAGTCCAGATAGTTTAAAGTATAATTTTCCCGCACACGTATCGCATACAAGTTCGCTCCCAATTTAGCCATTTGTAATGAACGTGTAAAATATTCTAGTCCATTTACAATGGACAAGGGATGGGGAAGTGGACATGATGGTGCATGCCGAGGCCGTGGGTAAGCTGAAATTGGGCCACCAAAAACACCCACATCTTCTCACTGGACCTTAGTGTCTGAAGTCCTAGCGGTGCACAGCAAGACAGCACTATTGAAGCCAGAGCAGTGTGAAAAGGTTGTTGGTTGGATAGCGGATAATACTTCCAGTCACTTGGCCACCAGCACCCTGTCTTCCACACAGTCAAGTCTGATTAGCCATGAATCTGCACCGCATATTACTAACCCTGATCCTCCTTCCTCCCACCATGCTGAGTGCCCTGATACAACTGATCCCACACTCGGACACTTCGAAGAGCTGCTAATTTTTCCATTTATAGATTCGGGCCACTTGAAGCGGGGCAAGATGAGATTCCATGTAGTAATGACAAAATATTTGAGCAGCCACGGTCAAAAGAGGTGGACGATGATGAGACACCATTGCAAGAAAGTCAGGAGGACCAGGGTGTGGAAGTGAAAGATGAGGTGGTGGATAATATAGTAACTGGCCCAACCTGGCAGGAGGACATGCAGAGCGAGGACAGAAGCACACGGGGTGGTGTAGCACCCCTTCAGGCAGGAAGAAGCAGTGTGATGGCTGCAGACAGAAGGCGGGCAACCGTTCCCCGTAACACCAACAAGACGGAAGTTGCCAGTCCAACAGTTAGGTCTTCCTGAGTCTCTGGTTATTTTTTAAAGACTCTGCCGATAACCCCAAACAGGCCATTTGCAACACCTGTCATGCCAGCATTAGCAAGGGTAGCAAAACTAACAGGCTTACCACCACCAACATGATCAGGCACATGGCAGCAAAGCACCCGTCTTTGTGGGCCCAACCCCAGGCTCCAGGAACAGTGTCTGTGGGTGACACCACTGCTTCTTCCACTGTTGTGTGTGCAAGCCAATGCCCTGTCCATGGTGCATGCGAAGATGACTCCTTCCCTGCACCTGCCGTTGCCCACACTCAAATGGCACCATCATCAAGCACGTCCACATCCTTGTCCCAGCGCAGCCTTCAGTTGTCCGTACCCCAGTCATTGGAATGCAAGCGGAAATATGCAGCCAATACCCCACAGGCCACAGTACTAAATTCACACATCTCGTCTGCTTGCGCTGGAAATGTTGCCTTTTAGGCTCGTGGAGACGGAATCTTTCCGCAATCTGTTGACGGCGGCCATACCAAGGTACTCAGTCCCCAGCCGCCACTATTTCTCCCGCTGTGCCGTCCCTGCATTACACAAGCACGTGTCCCACAACATTACCCGTGCCCTCAACAATGCAGTTACTGGGAAAGTCCACCTAACCACGGACACGTGGACAAGTGCTTGTGACCAGGGATGGTATATCTCGCTGACGGCACACTGGGTTAACATAGTGGAAGCTGAGATCCAGTCAGACCTTGGAATGGAACACGTCCTCCCGACGCCAAGGATTGCAGGCCCTACGCCAATCAGGGTTGCCCCCACAGTCTACAGCTCCTGCACCACCTCCTCCTCCTTCTCTTCAGCCTCATCTCTGAAATGAGCACATCAGTCCCAAGCTGGAAGCACTGCCAGTTCCAAGCGGCAACAGGCTGTGCTGAAGCGAATATGCTTAGGTGACAAACCGCACTATGCTGAAGAGTTGTGGACAGCTCTGAAAGAGCAGGCAGATCTGAGGCTGACACAGCTGAACCTCCAGCCAGACATAGTTGTGTGTGACAATGGCAGGAACCTGGTGACGGCTCTGAGGTGAGGCAAACTGACACACGTACCATGCCTGGCCCAGGTGCTTAACCTCGTTGTTCAATGGTTTCTAAAAAGCTACCCGGCACTGCCGGATCTGCTTGTGTAAGTACGCCGCCTGTGTGCCCATTTTAAAAAAGTCAGCTACAGCTTCAACCGCCCTTGCCGTGCTTCAGCAGCGATTGCAGCTTCCGGCTGACCGACTGGTGTGTGATGTCCCCATGCTTTGGAACTCTACACTGCAGTGTTGGAAAGGATTTGTGAGCAGAAGAGGGGAGTTGTTGAATACCAGCATCAACAAGGCCGTCGTTATTCAGGTCAGACTCCACACATAAGACCTCAGGAGTGGACATGGATGTCAGACATATGTACCATCCTCCAAAACTTTGAGGACTGTACAAAGATGGTGAGCGGTGATGATGCCATAATTAGCGTCACCATCCTGCTTCTCTGCATTCTGAAAAGCTCTCTGCTCACAATGAAAGAGGATGCATTGCAGGCGGAGCAAGATGACATGGAGCAAGGAACCATACAGTGTGATTACACACAGCCTAGCCTCATGTCATCCCAACGTGGATTGTTTGACAATGAGGAGGAGGAAGAACCAGAGCTACTTTCATGCGCTGTAGATGGTACTACAAGCAAAACTGTCATAACGTCTGTTCAGCGTGGATGGCCTGAGGACAGGGAGGAGGAGGACACCTTGGTCAGTCGTCCTGTTGGTGAGGACATGGAAGGCTTGCTTGTTACCAGTCTGGCACGCATAGTTGACTTTATGTTGCGCTGCCTTTCCCGTGACCCTCATATTGTAAATATTTTGGGTGACAGTCATTACTGGGTAGTGACACTTTTAGACCCATGCTACAAGGAGAACTTTCAATCACTTCTTCCGTAGGCAGACAGGTGTACTAAAATGGTGCATTACCAGAGGGCCATTGTTGCAGAATTAATTAAAACAATTTCCATCTCAAAACGCTGGCGGCAGACATAACGGTTCATTGGACAACCAAGGAGTACAGGTGAGAGAGGCACAACTCCAATCCAGCAGAGGCTAGGGAACACTGGCAAAGTTCTGGGGCAGTTTTCTCAGACCCTCCCATCGCCCTGGCCCTGAGGCATGGGGTAATGTCACAAGGAATGGAATGATTTCTAAGGTGCTGAGGGAGTACTTTGCTGACCGTACCAACATCCTCCGTGTTTCCTCTGTGCCTTTTAATTATTGGGTATCCAAGCTGGACATGTGGCATGAACTGGCTCTCTACACCTTGGAGGTCCTGGCCTGCCCTGCCACTAGTATTTTGTCAGAGCGGGTTTTTGGTGCCGCTTGTGGAATTATCACAGATAAGCGCATTTGCCTGTCAACGGAAAATGCAGATAGGCTATTATAAAAATGAACAAGGGCTGGATTGGGCCAGACTTATCTACACCACCAAATGACAGCGAAACATAACCTCCAATACAGTGTCTTTTTGGGAGGTGTATTCCAATGCACCTCTTCACACCCACACATGGGTATATGGTTCCTGATTTTGACTATTTGGTGTACTTCTTGTCCTCATCCTCATCATCCACCACCACTAGAACACCAGGATGAACGTGTTCTATACTGCTACAGCCAGTCAATTTTTTGGCAAGGGTGTTTATAATGCCCGTAAACAATATATAAAAAAAATTACCCCCCATGGGGTAATGTCTTTCAGCCCATACACTTAGTGTATGGGCATTCCAAGTCTAGGAGACCTGCTCCTTTAAATTGTGCCTATTTTTTAATGAGACCTTCTTCCATGTCTCATCATTCACCACCACTAGATCACCAGGGTTAGAGTTCCTTGCTTCTACAGCCATTCTAGTTTTTTGCAAGGGTGTTTATGATGCCCGTACTAAAAATATTTACACAGTATGTTGATGTGTACCCCAAGGAGAAAATATCAGCCCATACACTTAGTGTATGGGCATTACGAGTCTAGGCTCATTTATAATGGGACAGTTTTTTGTTTTTTTTTATCAGGCTCTCCTCCATATTTCTTCCAAGGGGGGATTGGGTCAAGGCGGCCCTTGCATTCAATGCCTAAGGAAACAGTATGGCAGGACCAACTAAAGAATGTGAAGTGGATTTTACTCTGGCCATCCAGTACCTAGGTTCAAAGGCTTCTTGGGGTGCATATGACTTGGTAGCAGGGCAGGCCTTGCAGTCAATGCATAAGAAAACAGTATGGGTGTAGAAAATGAATAATGTGAAGTGGATTTTCCTGTGGCCATCCAGTACCTTGGTTCAAAGGCTTCTTGGGGTGCATATGACTTGATAGCAGTCTGACACCTTGCATTCAATGCAACATTATTTTCAGGAAGCCCTCCTGTACCTCTTGTGAAAGGGGTATTGGGGTGCGTCGTAATTCTTGGCAGCCCAGCCACTCACTGCATAGGCAATAACAGCATAAGAGACCCACTGTTTAATAATGGCCCTTTAAGAATATTAATGCCGCCTGATGCCCCTCTAAAAATAGGCTCTGTGACTTTGAGTCCCCCCTTCATAAATGAAACAAGATGTGTCTGTTTGTGTCACACACCACATGGCTAGCTCGGGTTGTTAAATGTTACAATGACATTTCCCAATGAATGCATTTGTATTGGTTGAAAGCAATGTTAAAGTTGAAAAACGCATCAAAAACGCTGTGTGTGAACATAGGCCAGGTGGTGGAGGAACATTTTGGTCTGGGGTTAATTATTTTGCCTTATATACAAGTCATTACCCTGGAAAGGATGTACCTTAACATATTTCCCAGCAGAATCTATTTTGGTTTCATTTTTGTATGTTTTTTTTGGTGCACCTGTAAAAATGGCGTGAAACTCTGACTACATTGTTTACTGCTGTGACCTAGGAGTCAGAAATGCTTCCAGGGGCGATCCCCATGATGTTCCCGTGTCATTTGAGCAGTGCTTCCATCATTTTCAGACATTTATAGACCTTAAATGGATCCCCGGAGGGGGATCATGGTAAAAATACTCTGGTCTCCCACAGGCTTACATTGGGCTCATTGTTCTGTCCGAGTACCCGAGCATTTTAGTGCTCGCTCAACACTAGTGCCCTGTGCAAGAGGGATTTACTGTGCACTTATAGTAAGAAGCTCTGCCCAGGGTGTATAAAGCAGACTGTCTTAGGAAGAAACTCCTGGGTTCATTATGGACCTGAAGGCCATCATTAGATCTGAGGTCCTGGAGACCTTTAATCACCTGATGGGGGCAAAGAGAAGAGGGGAAGCCAGGACTACTGTGATCAGAGTCTGAAAGATCAGTAGGGTTTAAGGGGGAGGATTAAGACCTTACTGATTCATCCTCCTCTGATGAGGACACAGCGGGTAGACAATGCTTCACCAACTGAGGATACTGACAGGCTGGTTAGGGGAATAAGGTCCACTATGGGCATATCTGATCCCAAGACTACCAGAACAGTCCAGGACATTATGTTCAGTGGCTTGGAACAGAGGAAGAGGTGTTCCTTTCCAGTTAATGAGAATATCAAAATGCTCATTAGTAGAGAGTGGAAGAGGCCGGAAAGGAAAGGTCCACTACCATCTTCTTCATAAAGAGTTATCCTTTTGATGAGGAAGAGGTGGGCATATGGGAGAAGGCCCCAAAGATTGCAAAATCAGTCAAAAATCTACGTTGCCCTTTGAGGACCTAGGGATTCTCAGGGATCCCTTGGATAAGAAGGCAGAAGTCTTCCTAAAACAAGCCTGGGAATCATCTGCAGGCTCATTAGAACTGGCAATAGCGGTAACCTGCACAGTAAGGTCTATGATGGTGTGGCTACAGCAGCTTGGCAACCATCTTAGAGGCAACACCCCGAGAGAAAATATCCTGGCGGACTTCTGCTGTTGCAGGGAGCAGCTTCCTTCTTGGCTGACGCCTCAGCCTATTCTGTTACATTAGCAGCCAGGTGGGCAAACCTGTGTAATGCTGCCCACAGAGCCTTATGGCTCAAAAGCTGGCCAGGAGTCCAAGACTAGGCTATGCGCTATCTGGTGTGAGGGGATATATCTCTTTGGTCAAGCTTTGGACGATATACTAGACAGGGTAGCAGATAAGAAAAAAGGCTTTCCCAATGTGTCCCGTCCTCAGTTCAAAAGCTCCTTTCATAGGAGAAGGTATGGCAGGAATAGACCCTCCAAGGAACAGGGCGACTGGAAGGATAAGAAACTGAGGAGCAAGGGTTTCATGTTTGGGGGTTCCTAGACAAGGAGAAGAAAATCCTCCAAGTGATGAGATGTCCCGGGTAGGGAGAAGGTTGTCGAACTTCAAACCTGCTTGGGAGGAAATCTCGACCAATGCCTGGGTACTTAGTATAATAAGATCAGAGCTGAGACTAGAGTTCGCATCCACTCCCAGACACAGCTTCAGGATCTCGTCCCCCAGATCCTGGAAAGAACAACAGGCCCAAGAAGCGGAAGTGTTACTTTTACTTCAAAAGAGAGTACTGGTAGACGTGACTGCTCAGCAGCAGGGAAGGGTGTTTTACTCTCCCCTGTTTCTGATAAGGAAGCCCGACCAGTCGTTCAGGACGATTATCAACCTGAGAGGTCTCAACAAGTTCCTAGTCTACAGACCATTCAAAATAGAGTCGATAAAATTGGCAATAAAGATCTTGTTCCCAGGCTGCTACATGAGTGCACACCTGAAGGACTACCATGTCTTCATCCATCAGGAAGACCAGCAGTACTTCAGTGTAACGGTGTATATAGACAGACAACTCAGACATTTCCAGTACAGGGCTCTTCCCTTTGGTCTGTCCATGGCTCCGAGAGTCTTCACCAAAATAGTTCTGGAGGTGATGGCACATTTGCAGGAAATGAACATGTTATAGTGCATTTTTTAGTGGTCGACAGGACAGAACACGACTGCAGTGCTCAACTAAAGCACATCCAAGCCACTATGTCAAGACTCGGTTGGATGATAAATATCGAGAAGTTGAGGCTGCAATCCCTGAAGCTTCAATCCTTCTTAGGGCTTATTTTGGACTTAGAGAGGCAGGTCTGTCTCCTGCCAGAAGAGAAGAAAGACAGAATTATAGCCCTAGTGTCAGCAGTATTAACCAATCCTATCATGTCCATGAGGAAAGCTATGTCCCTACTAGGATCAATGACGTCATGCATTCCAGCAGTACAGTGGGCCCAGTGTCATTCCAGGGCCTTACAGCAGGATATCCTAGAGGGAGAAAGGAAGCTTGCTAGGCACCTAGAGGGGAATATTATGCTCTCCCAGGAAGAGGTAGACTCCATGACCTGGTGGCAGGATCTAAGGAATCTGTTGCGGGGAATTCCATGATCCTACCAGATTTCGGACATGATCGTGATGGATGCAAGCGCAGAAGGATGGGGCATGCATCTCAGGGACCGCATAGTCCAGGGGATATGGTCAGAGGCAGAAGTTGGTCTTTCCTCAAACTACAAGGAGCTGCTGGCAATGAAGAAGACTGTAATAGAGGTTCTTTGCCATTTAGAGGGAAACTATGTTCGCATAATATCAGACAACCGAACTTCAGTTGCCTATATCACTCCCCAGGGGGGCACAAAATCCTGGCCCCTAATGCGGTTAGCTCAAGAAATTCTCCAGGCTATGGAGGAACATCATCTGCAACTATCAGACCTACACATAAAAGGAAAGAAAAACGAGGAAGCAGATTTCCTCAGCCAGACAACCTTAAAATGGGGAATGGGAACTGTATCCATCAATTTTCCAGCAGATTGTGGTTCATTGGGGGCAGCCAGAAATTGACTTGCTTGCCAACAAAAAGAACAGGAAGACAAAAATATTCTGCTCTCTAAACCCAAGAGAAAATCCATATGCAGTGGACGCACTACAGATTCCTTGGGGTTTCCAACTTGCTTATGCATTTCCCCCATTAATATTGATCCCGGCAATACTGAGGAAGATTCGAGAGGAAGGCGCAGATGTCATCCTCAATGCTCCATTTTGGCACAAGAGACCAAGGTTCTCATGAATGAGGAGGATGTCCTTGGATTCTCCTAGACGCTCCGGGTCTCCTCAGGCAGGGCCCAGTAACACATCCTCAGAGGTCAGGTCTACATTTGATGGCCTGGATTTTGAGAGGGCGATGCTAGCACAGACAGGGTTCTCCCCATCCTTAGTCGCTACCCTGATGCAGAGTAGGAAGCGTGTAAGAACTAGGATATACGGCAGGATATGGGCTAAGTTTTTAGCTTTTTCAGGGCAGTCTGTTGGGGGTAGGATCCCAATCAGAGCTATACTGGAGTTCCTTCAGAGGGGTGTGTAGATGGGCCTAGCAACCAGCACCCTTAAGATGCAGGTATCGGCCTTAGCGACCCTATACAACTATAACTTGGCGGTGGAAAAGTGGGTGGCTAGGTTCATTAAAGCATGCCAGAGGTCAAGACCAATGCCAGCTCCAAAAATGCCTCCTTGGGACTTTAATCTTGTCCTTGAAGCCTAAACAAGAACGCCCTTTGAGCTCCTACCTGAAGTATCAGTTAAAATAATACTAAAAACAATGATACTAGTGGCCCAGACATCAGCCGGCATAGTTAGTGATTTAAAGGCTCTATCCATTAATCATCCATTTATGCAGGTATCAGATGATAGAGTGGTTTTGAGGCCAGATCCAGCATATCTCCCCAAAGTGGCCTAGAAGTTTCATAGGAGTCATTGGTAGTTCTTCCCTCCTTCTGTAGATAACCAAAGACTGCAGAGGAACGCAGACTAAACACACTAGATGTTAGGAGGGCCTTGATGCAGTACTTAGACAGAACAAGGCAATGGAGGAAGAGTGAGGCCTTATTTGTGTCATTCCAGGGGATCAAGAAGGGGCCTGGTGTTACGATGGGGACCATAGCTAGATGGATTAGGGACGTCATTAGCTTAGCATACACCTCTAGCAATAGGCCAGTTCCTGAAAACCTGAAAGCCCATTCCACCAGGGCCATGGCAACCTCCTGGGCTCAAAGAGCAGAGGTGTCGATCAGCAAAATATGTAAGGCAGCCACACGGTCTTCCCATTACACCTTCTATAGATACTATCGCCTTAAACTGTCCCCCTCTGTTGACCTATCATTTGGGAGGAAGGTATTGCAAGTGGTGATCCCTCCGTAGGGTGCTTTGTTCTATTTAAATCTCTCAGGTGGTGCTGTCATGGGAGAAGGGAAAAAAATATTAGTTACTTACCGGTAACAGGATTTTACAGAACCCATGAAAGCACCCTTATATTCCCTCCCCCGCTTTGTCACTTGTGGTGTGCACTTTTAAGGGTGTTAAGAAGAATGTATTTGGTGATGGTTATGTTACTAACTGTCTGGAGTTCCTCTCATGCTCTGAAACCCAAACTGATGTGGAGGAGAGGGTACCGCCTTGTTGTTCAGCAGGTTTCCTGTCCTGGTGGGCAGATACCCTCTGTCAGGTGGTGCTGTCATGGGCACTGTAAAATCCCGTTACCGGTGAGTAACTTAAATTTTTTCCTCCACATATAGGGTATCTGCATACTCGGTGGGGGGGAGAGGGGATTGCACAACAGTTTTTGTAGTCCATTGTATCCTGTTGCCTTTGTAAAAATAAAACATTTGGGATTAAAAGATCACTTTTGTGGAAAATAATTTACTACACATTTAGACAAATTCCTTGAAGGGTCTAGTTTCCAAAATTGGGGTCACTTGTAGGGGTTTCCACTATTTAGGCAAATAAACATGGCAAATTAGGCAAATCAACATGGTGTCCGCTCTCAATAACTGCCAGTTTGCATTCAATAAGACAGTGCTCTTTCCCTTCCGAGCCCTGCCGTTCACCCAAATAGTGGTTTTTCCCCACATATGGGGTATCCTCATACTCGAGAGAAATTGCACAACTTTTGGGGTCCCTTTTCTCCTGATATCCTTGTGAAAATATCAAAATTGGGGCTAAAAGATCATTTTTGTGGAAATTTTTTTTTATTTTCACGACTCTACGTTATAAACTTCGGTGAAGCATTTGAGGGTTTAAAGTGCTCACCACACATCTAGATAAGTTCCTTGAGGGATCTAGTTTCCAAAATGGGATCAATTGTGGGGGAAGACTTTTGGCTGTGCATTATATATGGAGGTGCACTATATTATATGGAGAGCTATGAGTTGTGTATTATACTGTATGAGGGGCACATTATACTATAGGGAGGACTATTGGGAGTGCATTATACTTCTGCCATGGGGTCCCATGACTGTCTGCCCCTCGTGAGTATAATGTTTTGGTGTTTTTTTTGTTTTGTTTTTTTATACATTAAAGCGCAGCAGCACAATGGGGAACATATGCCAGGATGGTGATATATATACCAGGATGGGGCTCAGAATGTGGGATATATTATATATTCAGGATGGGAGACCCTGTGTGAAAAAGTGATTGCCCCCTAAACTGAATAACTGGTTGGGCCACCCTTAGCAGCAACAACAGCATTCAAGCATTTGCAAGAACGGCAAATGAGTCTTTTACAAGTTTCTGGAGGAATTTTTGGCCCACTCATCTTTTGTAGAATTTTTGCAATTTAGCCACAATGGTGGATTTCCGATCATGAACCACCATTTTAAGGTCATGCCACAGCATATCTATCGGATTAAGGTCAGGACTTTGACTAGGCCACTCCAGAGTCTTAACTTTGTTTTTCTTAAGCCATTCAGGTAGACTTTCTGGTATGTTTTGGATCATTGTTCTGTATAACCCTAATGCACTTCAGCTTGAGGTCACGAATAGAGTTGAGCGAATATGTTCGGGTTCCCTCTTATTCGGCAAGCTATAGCGCTTACCGAATAAGCTGCAAAGGGAACCTGGCTTCTTGGATCGCGCTGGCTGATCAGCTGATCAACACCACAACTGCATTTGTCATGGCTGTGTCACAGTCACAGCACATGCATGGAGACCCTGTTTGTTGGACTCTCCATGCATGTGCTGTGACTGTGACACAGCCGCAACACATGCAGCTGATCAGCCATCACGATCCAGGAAGTCAGGTTCCCTCTGCAGTTTATTCAGCAAGCTTGCCGAACAAGAGGGAACCCAAACGTATTCACTCAACTCTAGTCACGAACAGATGGGCTGAACGTGCCGACTAGACGTGTTGCCTCACCCAATGAAAATGAATTGAGTGAGGCTGGACACGTCTAGATGGAAGGTGGCCAGAAGTATACAAATCACATACTTGTGCAAGGGAGAATCCTTAAAGTGAGCAGTGCATGCGCTGTGAGAATTCAGAAACTTCAGTTGCCTATAATGACTGAAGATTTTCATCTCCTAACAGCATGTAATAACCTATCAGGATTCAGCTCTGCAAGTTCTAACAGTCATCACATCACTCATGCGATTTTCATACTTACGGTCACGTGACGTTCTTCTATTCTTGCTTTTCTGTTTTTCACTGAACATTGAATTAGGAAGAGCAGCCAGTTGGCATGTGACTAAGTGTACACATCCCTTGTGTGCTTGGGGGGCGCTGAACTGAGTTCTTTCCCTAGGTGCAAGAAAACCTAGATACACCTCTGCTGTCATGCGCCAGCATGCAGATGTCAGCTGCTAGTCTCTGATTGGACAGCAGCTTGCATTGGTATTACTGTATAATAAACGAGAAGACACATAAAACTATGGGACATCATATTAATATAAAATGTCATAGGTACAGTGGGGCAAAAAAGTATTTAGTCAGTCAGCAATACTGCAAGTTCCACCACTTAAAAAGATGAGAGGCGTCTGTAATTTACATCATAGGTAGACCTCAACTATGGGAGACAAACTGAGAAAAAAAAATCCAGAAAATCACATTGTCTGTTTTTTTATCATTTTTTTTGCATATTATGGTGGAAAATAAGTATTTGGTCAGAAACAAACAATCAAGATTTCTGGCTCTCACAGACCTGTAACTTCTTCTTTAAGAGTCTCCTCTTTCCTCCACTCATTACCTGTAGTAATGGCACCTGTTTAAACTTGTTATCAGTATAAAAAGACACCTGTGCACACCCTCAAACAGTCTGACTCCAAACTCCACTATGGTGAAGACCAAAGAGCTGTCATAGGACACCAGAAACAAAATTGTAGCCCTGCACCAGGCTGGGAAGACTGAATCTGCAATAGCCAACCAGCTTGGAGTGAAGAAATCAACAGTGGGAGCAATAATTAGAAAATGGAAGACATACAAGTCCACTGATAATCTCCCTCGATCTGGGGCTCCACGCAAAATCCCACCCCGTGGGGTCAGAATGATCACAAGAACGGTGAGCAAAAATCCCAGAACCACGCGGGGGGACCTAGTGAATGAACTGCAGAGAGCTGGGACCAATGTAACAAGGCCTACCATAAGTAACACACTACGCCACCATGGACTCAGATCCTGCAGTGCCAGACGTGTCCCACTGCTTAAGCTAGTACATGTCCGGGCCCGTCTGAAGTTTGCTACAGAGCATTTGGATGATCCAGAGGAGTTTTGGGAGAATGTCCTATGGTCTGATGAAACCAAACTGGAACTGTTTGGTAGAAACACAACTTGTCGTGTTTGGAGGAAAAAGAATACTGAGTTGCATCCATCAAACACCATACCTACTGTGAAGCATGGTGGTGGAAACATCATGCTTTGGGGCTGTTTCTCTGCAAAGGGGCCAGGACGACTGATCCGGGTACATGAAAGAATGAATGGGGCCATGTATCGTGAGATTTTGAGTGCAAACCTCCTTCCATCAGCAAGGGCATTGAAGATGAAACGTGGATGGGTCTTTCAACATGACAATGATCCAAAGCACACCGCCAGGGTAACGAAGGAGTGGCTTCGTAAGAAGCATTTCAAGGTCCTGGAGTGGCCTAGCCAGTCTCCAGATCTCAACCCTATAGAAAACCTTTGGAGGGAGTTGAAAGTCCGTGTTGCCAAGCAAGGAGCCAAAAACATCACTGCTCTAGAGGAGATCTGCATGGAGGAATGGGCCAACATACCAACAACAGTGTGTGGCAACCTTGTGAAGACTTACAGAAAACGTTTGACCTCTGTCATTGCCAACAAAGGATATATTACAAAGTATTGAGATGAAATTTTGTTTCTGACCAAATACTTATTTTCCACCATAATATGCAAATAAAATGTTAAAAAAACAGACAATGTGATTTTCTGGATTTTTTTTTCTCAGTTTGTCTCCCATAGTTGAGGTCTACCTATGATGTAAATTACAGACGCCTCTCATCTTTTTAAGTGGTGGAACTTGCACTATTGCTGACTGACTAAATACTTTTTTGCCCCACTGTATATACATAACCCATAGTATATCACAGGACATACACGGACACACTGAAGTCTATAAAGAGAGCACCACAAACACAAATCAGTGTAAAAATGTCCAGAGACTAACACCAAAATCAAATGCAAAAGTTTATTAGTAGTACACAAAAAGACCTACAGACAGGACACATGGTAAAAAAGTGACAGATCCTCCCACAGCAAAAACCGGCGGTGAGGGAGCATGTGAAAGAACCCTGGGAGACAACACATGATCATACGCACTAGTAAATAGTAACCATAATGCACAGTGGCCGTGTCTCTGATAGCATACCTGTAAATACAGCAGGGTCACACGTGCACTCCCGCCCTCTTCCCCCCCGCGGGAGGGCGGGAGTGCGCGTGTGACCCTGCTGTATTTACAGGTATGCTATCAGAGACACGGCCACTGTGCATTATGGTTACTATTTACTAGTGCGTATGATCATGTGTTGTCTCCCAGGGTTCTTTCACATGCTCCCTCACCGCCGGTTTTTGCTGTGGGAGGATCTGTCACTTTTTTACCATGTGTCCTGTCTGTAGGTCTTTTTGTGTACTACTAATAAAGTTTTGCATTTGATTTTGGTGTTAGTCTCTGGACATTTTTACACTGATTTGTGTTATTGGTATTACTGTGCAGAGATGTTACGGTTCCACCACTCAGTGTGTCTGGGAAGCAGTTACTGACAGCTCAGCCATCCAATCTGGTATATGGTTGTGCTGAAGCTGTCAGTGTGTTGATTGACAGCTCAACTATCCAATCTGAGACTGTCAGTCATCGGCTATCTCCATGTGTTCATTATTCCAGTTAATCGCCATGCTTCTTAACTGAGCTGTCTCTCCCAAAATTCTGCCAGATGTGCATTCAGCTAGTGAGGTTTGTGCTTTCATGTGCCTTGAGTTCTATATGTTTGATCTGATGCCTGACCTTGCACTTCATTCTGACCAACCGCCTGTTTAACCCCTTCAGCTCTGATCAGTTATTCTCCCGGTACTCTGACCTCAGAATGTTACCCGACTATGCTTTTGTCTCTTCCTTCTGTTTGACGTACCCTCCTGGCTTCAGACCTTGGACTCCTTTACCACTCTGACTCAAGGCTTGGCCATGAGAAGTGACTAGCATCACAAAAGAGTTTCTGAGTGGCAATACATTTCAATTGAATGTGCATCCAAAGGGCACATATTCTACTGAGATAAAGTGTTGTTGGTGTAAAAGTGTCGCTTTTGGCCCCCCAAATTCAAACTTTTTCTATATGCGGCCCATATACCCAGCCGAGTTTGAGACCCCTGATCTAAATGTATCTATCACCAGCAGGAAATGCCTTCTGGGGGACAGAATATTAAGCCGCACCCAAAAGGGGATAGGTGGACAAATGAAAACACCTATATTAACCCCTTCATGACTAGAGGTATTTTCGGTTTTGCGTTTTCGTTTTTTGCTCCCCTTCTTCTCAAAGCCATAACTTTTTTTTATTTTTCTGTCGATGTGGCCATGTGAGGGCTTGTTTTTTGCGGGATGAGCTGTACTTTTGAAAGACACCATTGGTTTTAACTAGGGTTGAGCGAAACGGGTCGGCCATTTTCAGAAGTCGCCGACTTTTGGCAAAGTCGGGTTTCATGAAACCCGACCCGACCCCTGTGTGGGGTCGGCCATGAGGTCGGCGATATTCTGAATCTGGTATCGGAATTCCGATACCGAGTTCCGATATGTTTGCAATATTGAAAATCGGTATCGGAATCCATATTTAAGTGTAAAATAAAGAATTAAAATAAAAAATATTGCTATACTCACCCTCTGACGCGCCCTGGTACTAACCGGCAGCCTTCCTTCCTGAGAATCAGCGCGTGAAAGACCTTAGATGACGTCGCGGCTTGTGATTGGTCGTGCGACCGCCCATGTGACCGCTCACGCGACCAATCACAAGCCGCGACGTCACCGAACGTCCTTCAAGCGCTGATTCTTAGGAAGGAAGGCTGCCGGAAAGAAGCAGGGCGCGTCCAAGGGTGCGTATATTCCTATTAGTTATATACTCACCCTCGGACGCGCCCTGCTTCTTTCCGGCAGCCTTCCTTCCTAAGAATCAGCGCTTGAAGGACCTTAGGTGACGTCGCGGCTTGTGATTGGTCGCGTGAGCGGTCACATGGGCGGTCGCGCGACCAATCACAAGCCGCGACGTCATCAAAGGTCTTTCACGCGCTGATTCTAAGGAAGGAAGGCTGCCGGTTAGTACCAGGGCGCGTCAGAGGGTGAGTATAGCAATATTTTTTATTTTAATTCTTTATTTTACACTTAAATATGGATCCCAGGGCCTGAAGGAGAGTTTCCTCTCTTTCAGACCCTGGGAACCGTTAGAAACCCAATGCACTGCATTGGGTTTCGTGTTTCGGCCGACCCCGACCCCGACTTTTCTATAGGATCGGCCGATTTCACTCGACCCGACTTTTGCAAAAGTCGGGTTTCGTGAAATCCGACCCGATCCTATAAAAGTAAAAGTCACTCAACCCTAGTTTTAACATATCGTGTACTGAAAAACGGGAAAAAATTTAAGTGCAGTGAAATGGCAAAAAAAGTGCAATCCCACAGTTGTTTTTTGTTTTGCTTTTACTATGTTCACTAAACTCTAAAACTGACCTGCTATTATGATTTCCCAGGTCATTATGAGATTAAAGACACTAAACATATCTAGGTTCTTTTTTATCTAAGGCTACTTTCACATTTGTATAAACCAATCAAAAAAACTACTTGAATAATCAGAAAAATATATAAAAGTTCAAAATATTTTATTGACACCAATAGAACAATACACAAATAATAAAAACAAGAGGAGTAGCTTTGGACATCCAAAATAATATATTTATACTGTTTTTGTAGAAGGATTATATCCTATTCTAATATATAGGTACCGTTAGAGGCAAAAAGGTGATAGCTGCTTCTTAGAGCTGCTAGCTAAATATATATCTTCGGGCTGCTGTATTAATATATTTCCACCTTGGGACATAAGTGTAGAAGAAGGTACATCAATATCTATGTCCTAGTAGAGATTCTAAAGGTAACTTTTTATATCTTGCACCTACCCTTCACATAAAGCAGCTTTGAAGCAAAAAAAGTGCATAGTGCATAGTGCAAAAAGTATACATACTAACCAGTAGTCATGATGGATGAACCGGAGCTACCTCCTCACACTCCAACGCGCGTTTCACATGTCTTGCTTCTTCAGGGAGTGATGTGAGGGAGGTCGGGCTACCGCTTTATATATGATCAAAGTTGGAGCAATATCCAATCCTAATACCAGCGCATTATTAAGCGCCTCACATGCTACTCTGGCGCCCACGCACTGCCCCATGCCCAACAGCGACGTCACAAGGAGGCGCAGCGCGCCGCCCGAGACGTCACAAGCCAGGCAAGAGATGGAGCATGCGCATACCCGAGAAGCTGGAGACGCACACTATACCATAGCGGCCATGTTGGATGTGGTGCATAGGTTACGGCGCGTCGCCCGCTGCCATGGCGATGATACCCCCACCCCGCATCCCGCGGCAGCGCCACAGAGACGCGCTTTCGCGCGATCCATGGCGCCACAAGCGAGGCACGGGACGGGAGGCGCGCCCACCACGGAAGCAAGAGACGCGCTCAGCACCAATTACATCATGTGGGGGTATTAGAAAATTGTGCACTTGTAGTGGCGCGTCTCCTGCTTCCATGGCAACGGCACCTCTACCCCGCATCCCGCGGCAGCGTCACAGAATCGCGCTATCGCGCGACCCACGATGCCGCAAGCAGGACACGGGATGGCAGGCGCGCACACACCACGGTAGCAGGAGATGCGCACAGAACAATAAAGATCAGATCCTATAAAGATAACTAAATAAACAAGCCTATTCCAAAGGGCAGATTGAAATCATGTCTTGCAATAAACACATGGGGGCCAATATACTACCATAAAAAATATAAAAAGACAAAAATTTGAACTATACTGGTGCTATGACTATAAGAAGTGAAACATATATAAAAAATATATATGCATGTGCTAATCATTAGGATGCATCTATATCACCAGAAACATAAAAATATACACAAAATACATAAATACACCAATACAAATATAAAATGCATATAAAAATGCTGATGTAGAAAATGTGCATAGGGAATATAAATATATATTCATGGTTAAAGTGCAGTTACATTAAGAGTAATAACAATAAAGTGATTTGTTGCCGATTAAAGTCCACAACCGTAGCTTTCCTGTTTCAATCCCGCATCTCCAAAACAAATTTATGTGAATATAAGCCCTAAATGGATAAATATACACAAAAAAGAGAAAAGTGAATATCAAGGTAGCATATTTTAAGAAAAGAGACCCCACATAATAAATGGACCTCCCGATTGAAGGGACAAACAAACAAAATTAAAACCATCATATAAAATAAAAATAAAAGAAACGAAAAAATAATAAATAAAGATTAAGATAAAAACATGATGATAACACTAATAGTAACAGCACAGGCAACAGCTAAAGGGCTCCACTATAAGAAACTGGCAAAACCCCATTGATCATTAAGGCCATATGGTTTCATTGTTCTTAAACTCGTTATCCACCGGCATTCTCTCTGGGCTAATTTTGTCATAATATTGCCCCCCCGAATGCCAAGATGTACCACATCAATACCTCTTATCTGGAGATCTATTGCTCCTGATGGATGGAATTCTCTGTAATGAGCCGGAATTGTCTTCAATTTTGCGATCTCCTCTTGCTGGGAGTTTTCCCACTTAAGTAGGCTCGCTGCTCGAATATCCTTCACGTGTTCCAATACACGTAGCCGCAGTTGTCTTGACGTTAAGCCAATATATATAAGTCCACAAGGACATGTCAGGTAGTACAGTGGGGCAAAAAAGTATTTAGTCAGTCAGCAATAGTGCAAGTTCCACCACTTAAAAAGATGAGAGGCGTCTGTAATTTACATCATAGGTAGACCTCAACTATGGGAGACAAACTGAGAAAAAAAAATCCAGAAAATCACATTGTCTGTTTTTTTATCATTTTATTTGCATATTATCGTGGAAAATAAGTATTTGGTCAGAAACAAAATTTCATCTCAATACTTTGTAATATATCCTTTGTTGGCAATGACAGAGGTCAAACGTTTTCTGTAAGTCTTCACAAGGTTGCCACACACTGTTGTTGGTATGTTGGCCCATTCCTCCATGCAGATCTCCTGTAGAGCAGTGATGTTTTTGGCTTTTCGCTTGGCAACACGGACTTTAAACTCCCTCCAAAGGTTTTCTATAGGGTTGAGATCTGGAGACTGGCTAGGCCACTCCAGGACCTTGAAATGCTTCTTAGGAAGCCACTCCTTCGTTGCCCTGGCGGTGTGCTTTGGATCATTGTTATGTTGAAAGACCCAGACACGTTTCATCTTCAATGCCCTTGCTGATGGAAGGAGGTTTGCACTCAAAATCTCACGATACATGGCCCCATTCATTCTTTCATGTACCCGGGTCAGTCATCCTGGCCCCTTTGCAGAGAAACAGCCCCAAAGCATGATGTTTCCACCATGATGTAAACACCATGCTTTACAGTAGGTATGGTGTTTGATGGATGCAACTCAGTATTCTTTTTCCTCCAAACACGACAAGTTGTGTTTCTACCAAACAGTTCCAGTTTGGTTTCATCAGACCATAGGACATTCTCCCAAAACTCCTCTGGATCATCCAAATGCTCTCTAGCAAACTTCAGACGGGCCCGGACATGTACTGGCTTAAGCAGTGGGACACGTCTGGCACTGCAGGATCTGAGTCCATGGTGGCGTAGTGTGTTACTTATGGTAGGCCTTGTTACATTGGTCCCAGCTCTCTGCAGTTCATTCACTAGGTCCCCCCGCGTGGTTCTGGGATTTTTGCTCACCGTTCTTGTGATCATTCTGACCCCACGGGGTGGGATTTTGCGTGGAGCCCCAGATCGAGGGAGATTATCAGTGGTCTTGTATGTCTTCCATTTTCTAATTATTGCTCCCACTGTTGATTTCTTCACTCCAAGCTGGTTGGCTATTGCAGATTCAGTCTTCCCAGCCTGGTGCAGGGCTACAATTTTGTTTCTGGTGTCCTTTAACAGCTCTTTGGTCTTCACCATAGTGGAGTTTGGAGTCAGACTGTTTGAGGGTGTGCACAGGTGTCTTTTTATACTGATAACAAGTTTAAACAGGTGCCATTACTACAGGTAATGAGTGGAGGAAAGAGGAGACTCTTAAAGAAGAAGTTACAGGTCTGTGAGAGCCAGAAATCTTGATTGTTTGTTTCTGACCAAATACTTATTTTCCACCATAATATGCAAATAAAATGATAAAAAAAACAGACAATGTGATTTTCTGGATTTTTTTTTCTCAGTTTGTCTCCCATAGTTGAGGTCTACCTATGATGTAAATTACAGACGCCTCTCATCTTTTTAAGTGGTGGAACATGCACTATTGCTGACTGACTAAATACTTTTTTGCCCCACTGTATATCACTGATGTTGTTTTACAATTAATCGGATGAACGATCTTGAAGTCGCGTGTTTTTGAAGAGTTACAAAAACTCTCCGTCTTAATCATATATTTACAAGCACTACAATCCCCACACGAGCATGAGCCCCATTTGGGGCCTTTTGAGTTAAAGATGAAACTATATTTTGGTGCAACATAATGGCTGTGTATAATGGTGTCCCCAATGGTCTTACTTCTTCTCGCCACAACCTGTGCTCTATCCTCAATAAACTTGGTTAATCCCGGATCTCGTTTCAATATTGGCCAAAACCGATTAAAGATATTGTTCATATCTCTCCATCTTCCGTGGTAGTTTGTAATAATCCGTAAGCGTGAATCCTCTTTTGTAGTGATCCTATTTTGGAGAAGTGTGTTACAGTCCATAGCCTTTGCTTGTTGATAACCTTGATTAATATCCATGGGATTATACCCACGACACAAGAATCTCGTGGTAATGTCCCGTGCCTGGACTTCAAACTCTTCATTTGTGTCGCAAATTCTCCTTGCTCTGATAAATTGTCCTTTAGGAATTGCCTTAACAGTATGTCTTGGATGTACCAATTTAGCATGCAATACCGAATTCGTACTGGTCTCCTTACGAAAGATGGTACTGTGGATGGTCCCAGAGACGTCTACTTTCAATTTTAGATCTAAAAAGTCAATCTCTTCTTTGGTGGTTTTAAAGGTAAGTTTTACATTCCAGTCATTATTGTTCAAATGTCGGAGGAATCTGTCCAGCTCCAATCCATCACCTTGCCAGATGAAAAGAAGATCGTCAATGAAACGCATCCAACTCACCACAGAAGGACCCTGACTATCATGTAAGTATGGCAGCATATGTTCACGTTCCCAATGACCCATAAAAAGATTGGCATATGAGGGCGCAAAAGACGCCCCCATTGCCACTCCACGTTGTTGTTTGTAAAATCTATCCTTAAAAGTAAAGTAATTATGGGTCAGTGCATATTCCAATAATTCCAAAAGCAGTTGTAACAAGTCCCTATCCATGCCTTTATTGGAAAGAAAGAATTTTGCTGCCGATATACCTCGTTCATGACTAATGCAGGTATATAAGGTCTCCACGTCTCCAGTGATGAAGATCATATCCGACTCAAAATTCACTCCCTGTAATCTTTGCAAAACTTCCCCCGAATCCTTCACATATGAAGGCAATTCCTCCACACAGGGTTTTAAATAATAATCAAGAAATCTGCAGGTGGGTTCATTTAATCCGCCACATCCGGAGACAATTGGTCTCCCGGGTGGGTTGACCAAGTCTTTATGTATTTTCGGCAGAAAATATATTGTTGGCGTCACAGGGTCGTTGACACACAACCCTTCCCATATTGATTTAGTTATGAGGCCTTTATCCAAGGCCTCATTCAAAATACCAAGTAGTTGCCTTTGAAAGGCGGCAGTGGGGTCTGAGCTTAATTTCTGATAACAGTTTGTATTGTTTAATTGCTTGAAAGCCTCTTTTTCATATAGTTGTATCGGCCAGACCACCACATTACCGCCTTTATCGGCAGGTTTGAATACCACCTGCTTCATATTTTTTAATTCCTTCAATGCCTTTCGTTATGTAAATGTCAAATTGTCACTTGGTCTACGGGTTTAAAGTTGGTATAATTCATCACACACCATTTTCACAAAGACTTCTATTGATGAATTCAAGGTAATTGGCGGGAAACTTTTAGATTTCTTTCTAATAAATTCCGGGAACTTACTCTGCACAGATTCCTGCTGCTCCAGAAGTAACTCCTCTAATATCCGGAGCATTTCCAATTCCGCCTCTGTTGAAAAAAATGAGTTGGAAGGATTTTTATTTTCATGAAATTTCTTCAGGAGAAGTTTGCGAGCAAACAAAAATACATCCTTTTGTGTTTAAATCTGCAGCGTTTATTCCGCATCCGCAAGTGGTGGAAAAAACGCATATGAACGCGTACAAATGCAGCGTTTTTTAAACGCATGCGGTTAAAAAAAAGCCGCGTTTGTACGCGTTTATATGCGTTTTTTATTGCGTTTGCGTTTTTTGTACGCATGATGAGAAATTTCCCAAGAGAAAAATCGAGATAACCAGACACCGCCAATGGGACTACTGAGGGCGTGTATTATGGTCTTTCTTTATATAGACCCCTGAACAGCTGTAATCTTCAGATTTTGCTCCTGTATCCTGTGTCATGATGGATCTTCGCATGGAGAGCTTTTATTTCAACCTGGATTTAAGCATCAAGCTTTTTCTTGCCTGTGCTTTTGCTTGGGAGCAAGACAGAAATCGTGAAAGATGGAGAAGGAGACAACGTCGGCGTTTTTGGAGACACCCCATAATCGAACTACGTGAGAGCCAGGGAGCCTATCACACGTATGGCGAGCTTAATGCCAACCCGGAGAAATTCCATGAATATACAAGGATGTCGCAAGACTCGTTCCGGGATTTGCTTTCTCGTGTCCAAGGAACCATACGGAGACAGGACACCAAGCTCCGTAGAGCGATTCCACCGGAGGAACGTCTGCTGGTTACATTAAGTTACGTTACAAATCTAAACCAATGACAGTCCAAATTTTGAGTTTTCAGACATGTATGTTTTGGCTATTTAACTATCTTTCTTTAGCGTAAACACACCATCAAGAGAATAGATTGTAATTTTTTTTTGTTTGTTTTCCTTACAGATTTCTGGCAACCAGAGAGAGGGGATGAGGGCTTGGGAGCTGAAAGTCAAGAATTTTGCAGCTACAAGCCATAAAAGCTGTTGCAGAATCACTCCAAGAAGGGGGGCTTCGCCCACAGCATGCTAGCAAGAGAAACTACTTATATGATATTTCATACCATATCATGATAATTGTAATGGTTTTTTTTGTGTTTGTTTTTCTTCCAGATTTCTGGCCACTGGAGAGAGTTTATCATCCCTCCACTTCCAATACCGGCTTGGAATATCCACCCTGTCCGGAATAGTTGCAGACACCTGTCGGGCTTTGTGGAATGTACTCCGGGATGAGTTTATACCCATACCCACCGTGGACATGTGGCTTGAAATAGCAGAAAAATTCTGGAGTGTGTGTGATTTCCACAACTGTTTAGGAGCGGTGGATGGAAAGCACATCCGCATTATCAAACCTGCCAGAACAGGATCGGAGTTTTTTAACTATAAAAAATATTTTTCTGTTGTGCTCATGGCAATAGCAGATGCGGACTGTCGCTTCATCGCCGTGGACATTGGAGCTTTTGGCCGTGGCAACAATTCCCAGACTTTCAAGAACTCATATATGGGCCGGCGTGTGTATGGCAAAACTTTAAATTTTCCCCCGCCACAGCCTCTCCCCAACACTCAAGGTCCACTGCTGCCATTTGTTATGGTTGGGGATGAGGCCTTCAAGATGTGTGAAAACCTACTGAAGCCCTATTCCAGTCGGGACTTGAACCACACTAGAAGGATCTTTAACTACAAACTGACCAGGGCCCGAAGAACAGTAGAGTGTTCCTTTGGCATTCTGGTCTCAAAATAGCGCATTCTTGCATCAGCCATAAATCTAAAAGTGGAAACAGTCGAAGAGGTGGTCAAAGCCTGTGTGGTTCTTCACAATTATATAATGGCTAAGGAGCAACCAACATTGAACTGGATGAACCAGTTGCACACCCACTGCCCGATTTCCATCATCACCCGCTGCGGTCAACTGCAGCAGTTGGTCACATGCGGGACCAATTTTCTGCATTTTTTGATTCAGATATTGGCCGACTGTCATGGCAGGACAATGTTGTGTAATTGTCCTGTTGTAATTAGATCTGTACAAGTAATTTTCTGAAATGATAATTATATTTCTCATTAATAAACTTTAGTTTTGGTTGTGTTGACCGTGTCTCCTATGTTTTTCCTCTACAAACCAAGGCTGTCCTAAAACTAGCAGTATTTGGTCTGTATTTAATATCAGTATTTGTAATGCAAAACCAGGAGTGGGTGTTAAAGGCAGAGGTGCTAGTTGTTATGTCAATATCATAATTTACCTCTAATTGCTCCACTCCTTGTTTTGGCTTACAAATACTGATATAAAACACTGACCACATACTGCTTGTGTTATGGCAGCCATGTTGCTTTACACTTGTTGACATCATTCGTCCTGATTCTGTTCAGCAGTATCCATTGGACACAGACTGAAGAGACAATGACTGTCACATTCAAGAGATCTATACTCATCAAGTCAGGTGTCCGAAATAATGAATTCATGATGCACATATAACAGCCTCATGAATTCACTATTTCTGTCACCTATGCAGGTGAGCATAGATATGCCGTGTGACCACCATTGCCCCTTCTATTTGTGTGTAATAGATTATGTACACAGAAGGGAAAATGGAGGTTATACAAGGCAGTTCTCTACTCACCAGGTCAGGTTTAAGAACTAATTTTTTTTTTAATGACACCTGACCAGTTCAGTAGAGTTCTGCACTGTATTTCTGCCATTTTCTCTTCAGACTGCAACTGAAGTCACAGCAGAAAGAAGAGATTATGGAGATAATACCTCTATTATTTTTGGGCCCACCTCATATCTTTATACTAAAGACACACAAAGGTGCCTTTTTTTTCTTAATAACTACTGGAGATATGATGTGGCCCAAAAATTAAGTGTGTGGCGAAGTTTCTTGGCGCACGGTGTGTGTTGCCGGCGGTGATAGACACAATAAACCAAACAATTGTGGCAAATCAAATTGTATTTATTTTTTTAACAACCAAAAAAATTTATTTAACTGCGCCGACTTGGGGTAGAGTGATGTAAACAGGGGGTGTGGAGCACTGAGGCCTGGCTAACCGTGGACGACGCAGAGGTGACAGGAGAAGGGGCAATGAAACTAGTGGGGTCTGGTAGTTCGGGGATGGGGCTTGACACATGAGAGGCTTGAGACGCACTGGAAGGGTGAGACAAACCTAACATTACAGACACAATGGGAGGTGAAGGGGGAGGAATGCCAAGAGTTCTCTGGGTTTTTTTAGGGGGGGGGGTTTAGTTTGACGGATTCTGGGAGGCACTGGTGGGCTCATATGGCGTGGCGTGGTGGTGGGTGACCTGTCAGGGTCCGGCTGCACCGTGTCAGAGTCCATAGTGCTCATAGAGCTTGCAGCCATGCCAGAGTCCATAGTGCTCGTAGAGCGTGCAGCCATGCCAGAGTCCATAGTGCTCGTAGAACGTGCAGCCATGCCAGAGTCCATAGTGCTCATAGAGCGTGCAGCCATGCCATAGTCCATTGTGCTCGTAGAGGATGCAGCCATGCCAGAGTCCATAGTGCTCGTAGAGCGTGCAGCCATGCCAGAGTCCATAGCACTTGTAGAGCGGAAGGCCATGCCAGGGTCCTGCTGCATCATGGTGGTGGCGGTACGGAAGGCCATGCCAGGGTCCTGCTGCATCGTGGTGGGGCGGTACGGAAAGCCTTGCCAGGGTCCTGCTGCATCGTGGTGGGGCGGTACGGAAAGCCATGCCAGGGTCCTGCTGCATCGTGGTGGGGCCGGTACGGAAAGCCATGCCAGGGTCCTGCTGCATCGTGGTGGGGCCAGTACGGAAAGCCATGCCAGGGTCCTGCAGAATCGTGGTGGTGGGGCCGGAAGAGGTCCAAGCAGGAGCAGCGGTTGTCATGGTGGTGGTGGTGGGATGTCCAACTGCACTCGTCATGGTGCTGGCACTGTAGTGGTGTCCGCCTGTGGAAGGAATTGAGGTGGTCGTGCAGTGGTATGCAGCAGAGGTCGGCATTGAAGTTAATCATGACAGTGAAGGCACAGTTGGATATGCCGCCACTGTCTGCTGGAAATACCGACTCTGCTGCATAGCCTGCACGTAAGCAGCATTGCAGGCCTGCATGACACTCAGCTGGAGATCAGGAGTAAGGTGTTCCGACATGCCCTGCTCAATTTGGTTAAAAAAATGATAAGCTGGCCTCTGGAGGTCGGCTTTCACCTGATCAAGGCTTTTGGTGACCTCCTGGATACCTGCATTCAAGAGGTTTTGTGAAACATCCATTCGGTCACCTAAAGCCTTGATTGCTTCGTGTAAAACCGAGCTCAAGTGCAAAAACTCGGGCAGCAGTGACCTGTCCGAAGCCCTCTGCCGCTGCCAGGAGGAGCCCCAAAAAAAGGGGCAGTGGAAGAGGACTGCGAAAAGGGAAGACCTGATGGACCAGCTCCCTGATCTACAGTTAGTGTGGAAGGCCCACTTGCTGCTGCGCTGCTGGATGGCTAGGACGGGTCCACGGCTGTCGGATGAAGGACCGCTCCAGAACCTGGGCCAACAGTAGTGCTCCATGTGCTGTGAAAAAAGGAAAAAGAAAATTACTACCAAATATTAACAAGACGCCAAATCCTGTGGAATATAAACATACATAGTATGGCAATGCAATACAACAAAATGCACGTGATAAATACTTACGCTCTCTGGGCAAGGACCGGTCTTAAAAAGGCCGGAACGCGATGGTATTTGTACGTTCGGATCCTTGCTCCTGAACCACTGGGAACACGGCTCTCTTGATGCAGGTCCTTGTTGAAGCTGTCCTTAATCGAACGTTAACGTGTTTTGACTTTGCCCACTGTTACAAAAAAAAAAAAATTGGGGTCAGAAAAAGGACTTTGGGCCGTGCTCACACAACTGTGTGTGATGAGAGAAACTCCTGAGAGTTTCTTTCATCACACACAGTTGAGTGAGCACAGCCAAGGTCTCTGTTGCTTCACACTGCAGTGCAATACTTACCCAATGCACTTCGGACCCGAGTTGGGGCGTTGTCCCAGCCATCCCACAGCTCTTTGGCCACCTCATTCCATAGGCGCCGCAATGTGACGTTGTTTGAGTGCAGTGGATCCCGGGTGTCCCACAACGGGACTCGCTCCTGGACCAGGGCGATGAGGAGTTAATTTTCTATCAGATCGTCCTCCCGTTGTGAAACCTAAAAAATAAATAGTCATTAAAGTTTGGTCAATTTGTGAAGGAACAAATTATGAAAGATTCTCCATTTTGTGCTAAATTCTCCATTTTGTGCTTTGACTCCATTTTCTTGTTGGTTAAAGATAAATTCTGTTATTTATTTAGGTAGAAGGTTACAGCTGCTGTGAAGTTACTCTGTCCTGTTTCTCACGAAGATAACATTTTGTTATTCAACTAGGCTATGGTTTATGTTGTGAATTCTGTTGTCGGGCTCCCTCCTGTGGTCATGAATGGTACTTTGGCTGGTTCTGTCCATGGACTTCCTCTGGTGGGTGTTTCTGAGTTTCCTTCCACAGGTGACGAGGTTAATTCGTTAGCTGGCTGCTCTATTTAACTCCACTTAGATCTTTGCTCCATGCCACCTGTCAATGTTCCAGTATTGGTCTAGTTCCCTCCTGGATCGTTCTTGTGACCTGTCTTCCCAGCAGAAGCTAAGTTCCAGCTTGTATTTCTTTGGTTTGCTATTTTTCTGTCCAGCTTGCTATTTTTATTGTTGTCTTGCTTGCTGGAAGCTCTGGGACGCAGAGGGAGCGCCTCCGCACCGTGAGTCGGTGCGGAGGGTCTTTTTTGCGCCCTCTGCGTGGTCTTTTTGTAGGTTTTTGTGCTGACCGCAAAGTAACATTTCCTATCCTCGGTCTGTTCAGTAAGTCGGGCCTCACTTTGCTAAATCTATTTCATCTCTGTGTTTGTATTTTCATCTTTACTCACAGTCATTATATGTGGGGGGCTGCCTTTTCCTTTGGGGAATTTCTCTGAGGCAAGGTAGGCTTTATTTTTCTATCTTCAGGGCTAGCTAGTTCCTTAGGCTGTGCCGAGTTGCATAGGGAGCGTTAGGCGCAATCCACGGCTATTTCTAGTGTGTTTGATAGGATTAGGGATTGCGGTCAGCAGAGTTCCCACGTCCCAGAGCTCGTCCTTTATTATCAGTAACTATCAGGTCATTCCGTGTGCTCTTAACCACCAGGTCCATTATTGTCCTGACCATCAGGTCATAACAGGTTTATAATTGGTATAAAGACCTTGAGTGTTCTAACTCGAGCCAGATAAGAGACTCGTGGGTGTATCGCTATACAAGACTGAGGCATCTGTTAATATGTTTTTTATGCCAAAAAGACATGACCATATCTGTAGTTTCCGTTTTTTCCTGTATCTTTATGGGTTAAGTTTTCCTGTATTCTTATAGGTTAAAAACTGTGAGCGTGTTCTTATGCTGATTGGTTGAAGTATAATTTCTATGACTATGAAAACTGCAACACAATAAACGGGGGCCCAGAGATCTGCTCGATCCCCCACACAGAGGCACGCGTCTCCGTCTGGTCATTTTCAGTTGCCGGCAACGCCCTGTAGATTAATTTGGAAATCACGGAGTCAACCATGAAGGATCACTTTAGATCCTCCCTCAACAGCTTGGCGCCCAACGTGGGGCCCCAAACAGGAACGCCTCTGCCCCCCGGAGGACAACAAGACAAAGGACCCTCGGACCGGACACAGGCACTGGAAAATTGTAAGCTGGCAGTTATACTGTCCAGACTGACCGTTTGGTGTGGTTTTCCTGTGTTTGTGCTGCAAAGAGGATCTGAGGTTTGTCCCCGATGGTGGGGTGATTTTTGGGTGGAATCATATAGAGGTGTAGTTCCGTTGGGAGCCCAGTGCTCGAACCGTACCTCATAAAGGACGGACACCCTGGATTGACCAGTGATGTAATTCTCTTTATAGTCAAAATATCCTGAATTCCTGATCATTGTTAGAATCAGGCGCGGTGAGGTGATCGAAGATTGGGTAGGATACGTAACTCAGGAATATATAGAAGTATACAGTATATATATATCCAGAGGTGTCCGGAGGGAAGTCTGAGACGCCCTCCTCCTTTCACTGAGTACCGCGTTTATGGGTTGTCCCAGCGGGGGACAGGTAGACCCAGTGGAATAGACTATATACGGCCGCTCTGGTACTATGCACAAGTAAAGTAAGGATATTTAGCTCTAAAGGAGAATCATGTTTCCATGGAAGTAAGAGAAGACTTTGAATTTGTGTGATGAATCTGATATTGTTAGCCCAAAGATGAGGAAAATATTCTCCATCATTGGTGGTCTGGTTTTTCATATGAATTGTGTGATGAAGGTTTTTGTAGAAATTAAGTAAGTCTGAGGACTGCTGTATTCCGTTACTGTGTGTAGATTTTTAAGATACCCGATGGGAGGGGGGAGTCAAACAGCTGTGTTATTGTTTTCTTTCTGTGCTGAGGAATGCTGTGATGTTCTTATCTGTTCTGTGTCTCTGGTATGGAGGTGGCACGAAGCTGCGTTCTCTCTGAATTTTCTATCTTTGTGTAGTATGTGCTGGGAGATCTGTGTTTTGTTTGAAGCAATAGTACAATATTGTATTGAATTAGAAAAAAATATTGTAAGTTTAAAGTAAAAAATGGCGCCTAGTTTTAGAAGGAAACTTGTAAGTGATAGTTTGGTTATCAGTGTAATTGAAAGATTGGTAAAAGATTCATCTGCTTCAAGTTGAATGGTTGATATATAGCAAATTGGGAATTAACAGAGGAGGTGATTTCTGATTTGTTTTTGTTACGTTGAAAAAAGGAGAGTTGTCTACTCCTATGATAAAGTCCGGATGTTTTGTGGTACAGGAAGGTATTGAGAATAATGTGTCAGAAAGACAAACAATTAAAAATGATGATCTGGAACAGGGGGTCTCCCTGCTAGATGATGGGGTCCCTCCCCAGGAGATCGAGCCTCTTCTCCCGACTGTGGGCTCTGTGCCCCTTAGCCTCAAAGCTCCAATATATCCTGGGTTGCCAAAACTTAGTGCGCCCCCACCCTATGATCCTGCCGGGTGGATTTGTGATGTATGCAGAGTTACTAATTCTCAGTGGAGACAGGTCTGTTACAATTGTGAAGCAAGAAGACCCGGAGTTATAGCCCCCACCTTTCCCTTGCTAAACGCTGACGGCACTTATTATCAGCCACCGCCAGCACCAGTCCCTGCTATGCCTAGTATTGCTAGTGGTTATGAGTATCCACCCCCTCCTACTTTAGTTACCCGATTCAGAAACATCCCCCATGGCCTTCTGTAGACAAATAGCAACGAATTGAGAGATTTATTCCACTCCCCGGAGAGATCTGTTACACTTACTCCATGTGAAGGCTGGAGAGGGGTATTTTCCAATTATTGAGGGTGGCATAATGTATAATGTGAACGGGGGAACCTATGAGAGTGATGTTGATTTCTGCAATGCTTTAAAGGTTTGGGCACAAGATAGACTAGCGGACCAAGCTACCTCCCTCACAGATGTCACACAGGACAAGGGGGAGACTGCCGAGAAGTTCTATGGGCGTCTTATGGTAGTGTTTAAAGATCTGGGGTTTTCACTGTATAATAAAGCCCATTCACACCTTTTTGCAGTATCTTTGATGTCTGGCCTTAAATCTGAATTGAAAGAGGCAATAATGTCAGTCAGACCCGATATTCAGACTTCCACTCTGGATGATGCATTAAAAGTAGCAAAAAAAAAAAAAAAAGGTTTTCAGATTCAGAACTTAACCCACTCTATATCAGCAGAGAAATTAAGGGTTAAATCAGTAGCAGCAGCGATTTCTGCTCCAATCTCAGCTTCCCCCCCCCACAGTTACAAGGACACAGCTGGTTCCTTATAAGTGGCCCAGACTCCAGCTCCTGCCCTCCTGCCTTACACAAATCCAGTCCCATACTCCAATATCCCTTTTTAACCCTATGTCTGGGAATCTCCCTCCCAAACCCTGCCATGTCAATTCTCAGATCAAGAGTTTGTTTTAATTAGAGTAGATGGCAGACCCAATAAATATACTCTCACAAAACCCATCCCTGTGGGACCCTTCCCTGAAGTTACTGCTCAGTTCGTAATCTCTCCCTCATGTCCGGTAAATTTACTGGGGGCACATTTATTATCACAGTTCTGCTCCAGAATACAATTCCAAGACGATGGTCAGATGGTATTTACGTTATATAACCCCTATGCAGATGAACATAATGAGATGTGTATCTTACATGCCCTTCCCACGGTTATGATGGCCCTGATAGGCCCAGATCCACCCCCAATAAGGCCTGTAGAACCAGTAAAAGTGTTTCTCAAACCTGAAGAAAAAGACCCCACCCGGCCAACCCCCTGTGTACCGGCTGGTACAAGACCTACGGGCAGTTAATGCAGCTACTGTTCTAGAAACTCCGGTGCCTAATCCACATACTCTCGTCACAGATACCTCAGAATGCTGCTTGATTCAAAGTTATCGATCTCGCCAATGCCTTCTTCAGCATTCCATTACACCCAGATTGCCAGTTTCTGTTTGCATTCACTTATCAGGGACGACAATTGATGTGGACAGTTATGCCACAAGGGGCCCAAAACAGTCCCAATCAGTTTGCAAAAAAAAAAAATATGGGCAAGTGTTTTTAACCCTGGCAGTTAGAATATCCTTATGTCACGCTGCTTCAGTATGTGGGTGATCTTTTGTTGTGTGCAGACAGAGCAGGAAGCCATTGTTGCCACTGTTAGCCTTCTCAAGTATCTGGCAGATCTGAACTGTCGGGTTTCAGCCTCGAAACTTCAGTTCTGCCTTGGTCAAGTGATATTTTTGGGTCACTGTCTCTTTCAGGGTGCCAGACACCTCACAGAAGATGAGACTGCACTCCAGCGTTTTCTTGGACAATGTACTTATTGTTGTCAGTGGATACCGGACGCATCCCGCATAATGCAACCTCTCTACAATGCCCTGAAAGACGGTTCAAGATATGATGAGTTTGGCAGATTCCACACCAGATACGTTGTTACTACGGAAGACACTGTAGTGCACGGAGCTGCACTCCCTCCCTCACTGTCAGCACAAGAAGTAGAACTTCAGGTTCTGTCTACTGCATGTGTTCTGGCCAAAGACAGGCGGGCTAATATATACACGGACTCACAGTATGCATTTGGTATTGCTCATGATTTCAGAGCCCTATGGGCCAATCGAGGGTTTATTACTACTGCCGGGACTCCAGTGGAGAATGCTGAAGCTGTTAAAACCCTCATGGACTCAATCAAATTACCTACTCAGGTGGCCATTATCAAAGTTAAGGAGCATGGTCCTAGGAACAGGCCACAGACTGTTGGTAACACCTTTGCGGATATGCAAGCAAAAGCTGCTGCTCTCCTACCCGTTGAACAGACCATACCAGCTATGGTGACCACATGCTCTCAGCGTAAACAGTTACAAGAAACACTGACTCTACAGGAACATGATGATCTATGCCAGACTGAGGTTTTCTGCCGGTACCCGCGAGACCGCTTAATGACGATGCACAGAATGTCTCCAAAAGAAGAAGTGAAACAGTGGAAGGCTGATGGAGCACGTATGGACAATGGTCTCTGGAAAAAGGACCAGCTTGTGTGTCTCCCTAAGCGGATGTACCCTGCTATTGCCACGTGGGCACATGGGCCCACTGTCATGATTCCAATGGCAGGGAATCACAAAAGGACAAGCACCAACGAGCTCTAGGGTGATGGAACCTGAGCTGACTGCGACCCTAAACCTGAACACACAAATAACAATAGCCGGGGAACGTGCCTACGTTGATCCTAGACGTCTCGCACCAGCCGAAGATCTAACTTCCCCTATTAGAAGAAACACAGACCTCTCTTGCCTCCAGAGAAATACCCCACAGAAATAGCAGCCCCCCACATATAATGACGGTGAAATGAGAGGAAGGCACATACACAGTATGAAATCAGATTCAGCAAAATGAGGCCCGCTAAAACTAGATAGCAGAGGATACAAAAGTAAACTGCGCGGTCAGCAAAAAACCCTTCAAAAAAACCATCCTGAAATTACTTGAACTCATGTTCCAACTCATGGAACATGAGGAGCAATTACAGCCCACTAGAGCAACCAGCAGCAAAGAAACAATTATATGCAAGCTGGACAAGACAAAAATAAATCAAAACGTGGAACAAGAAAATCAAAAACTTAGCTTGTCCTGAAGATTACTGAAGCCAGAAGCTGAGGTAACAAAACACTCTGATAACCTTGATAGCCGGCGGGGAAATGACAAGAAAGCCCGGTTAAATAGGAAACTCCCAAATCCTAATAGAACAGGTGGACACCAGAGACAGCAGAACACAAATCACCCAGTACCATCAGTAACCACCAGAGGGAGCCCAAAAACAGAACTCACAACAGTACCCCCCCCTTGAGGAGGGGTCACCGAACCCTCACGAGAACCACCAGGGCGACCAGGATGAGCCCTATGAAAAGCGCGGACCAAATCATCAGCATGAACATCAGAGGCAACCACCCAAGAATTATCCTCCTGACCATAACCCTTCCACTTGACCAAATATTGGAGTTTCCGTCTGGAAACACGAGAATCCAAGATCTTCTCCACAACATACTCCAATTCTCCCTCCACCAGCACCGGAGCAGGAGGCTCAGGCGAAGGAACAACAGGTACCTCATACCTCCGCAACAACGACCGATGGAACACATTATGAATAGCAAACGATGCCGGGAGATCCAAACGAAACGACACAGGGTTAAGAATTTCCAAGATCCTATAAGGACCGATGAACCGAGGCTTGAACTTAGGAGAAGAGACCTTCATAGGAACAAAACGAGAAGACAACCACACCAAGTCCCCAACACGAAGTCGAGGACCCACGCAGCGACGGCGATTAGCAAACTGCTGAGCCTTCTCCTGGAACAACTTCAAATTGTCCACCACATGACTCCAAATCTGATGCAACCTATCCACCACCATGTCCACTCCAGGACAATCAGAAGGCTCCACCTGACCAGAGGAAAAACGAGGATGAAACCCCGAATTACAAAAGAAAGGAGAAACCAAGGTAGCAGAACTAGCCCGATTATTAAGGGCAAACTCGGCCAGCGGCAAAAAGGTAACCCAGTCATCCTGATCAGCAGAAACAAAACACCTCAAATAAGTTTCCAAGGTCTGATTAGTTCGCTCCGTCTGGCCATTCGTCTGAGGGTGGAATGCAGACGAAAAGGACAAATCAATGCCCATCTTAGCACAGAACGTCCGCCAAAATCTAGACACAAACTGGGATCCCCTGTCAGAAACGATGTTCTCCGGAATCCCATGCAAACGAACCACGTTCTGGAAAAACAGAGGGACCAACTCAGAGGAGGAAGGCAACTTAGGCAAGGGTACAAGATGAACCATTTTAGAAAAGCGGTCACACACAACCCAGATGACGGACATTTATTGAGAGACAGGGAGATCCGAAATAAAGTCCATGGAAATGTGCGTCCAAGGCCTCTTCGGGATAGGCAAAGGTGACAACAATCCACTGGCTCGAGAACAGCAAGGCTTAGCCCGAGCACAAACCTCACAAGACTGCACAAAAGAACGCACATCCCTAGACAAGGAAGGCCACCAAAAAGACCTGGCCACCAAGTCTCTAGTACCAAATATTCCAGGATGACCTGCCAACGCAGAAGAATGGACCTCAGAGATGACTCTACTGGTCCAGCTATCCGGAACAAACAGTCTCTCAGGCGGACAACGATCAGGTTTACCCGCCTGAAACTCCTGCAAAGCACGTCGCAAGTCTGGGAATACGGCCGACAAAATCACCCCATCCCTAAGGATACCAGTGGGCTCAGAATTTCCAGTGGAGTCAGGCACAAAACTCCTAGAAAGAGCATCCGCCTTCACATTCTTTGAACCTGGCAGGTATGAAACCACAAAATTGAAACGAGAGAAAAACAGTGACCAACGAGCCTGTCTAGGATTCAGACGCCTGGCAGACTCAAGGTAAATCAGATTTTTGTGATCAGTCAAGACCACCACACGATGTCTAGCACCCTCCAGCCAATGACGCCACTCCTCAAATGCCCACTTCATGGCCAAAAGTTCCCGATTACCCACATCATAATTCCGCTCAGTGGGCGAAAATTTTCTCAGCACCCTTCTTAGTCAAATCCATCAAAGGCTTAACAACACTAGAAAAATTAGTTATAAAACGACGATAGAAATTAGCAAAGCCCAAGAACTTCTGCAAACTCTTAAGAGATGCAGGCTGCGTCCAGTCACAAATAGCCCGAACCTTGACGGGATCCATCTCAATAGTAGAAGGGGAAAAAATATACCCCAAGAAAGAAATCTTCTGGACTCCAAAGAGACACTTTGAGCCCTTTACAAACAAGGAATTAGCCCGCAGGACCTGAAACACCTTCCTGACCTGCTGAACATGAGACTCCCAGTCATCAGAAAAAACCAAAATATCATCCAACTACACAATCATAAATTTATCCAGATATTCACGGAAAATATCGTGCATAAAGGACTGGAAGACTGAAGGAGCATTAGAAAGTCCGAAAGGCATTACCAAATACTCAAAATGGCCCTCAGGCGTATTAAATGCGGTTTTCCACTCATCACCTTGCTTTATTCGTATAAGATTATACGCACCCCGGAGATCAATCTTAGTGAACCATTTAGCCCCCTTAATGCGAGCAAACAAATCAGTCAACAAAGGCAAAGGATACTGATATTTTACGGTAATCTTATTCAAAAGACGATAATCTATACAAGGTCTCAAGGACCCATCTTTCTTGGCCACGAAAAAAAACCTGCTCCCAAAGGGGACGAAGATGGACGGATATGTCCCTTTTCCAAGGACTCCTTAACATAATCCCGCATAGCAGTATGCTCTGGCACTGACAGATTGAACAAACGGCCTTTAGGAAATTTACTACCAGGAATTAAATCTATAGCACAATCGCAATCCCTGTGAGGAGGAAGCGAACTGAGCTTAGGCTCCTCAAAAACATCCCGATAATCCGACAAAAATACAGGAACCTCAGAAGGAATAGATGAAGCGATAGAAATCGGAGGTGCATCATCATGAACCCCCTGACATCCCCAGCTTAACACAGACATTGTTTTCCAGTCAAGGACTGGATTATGAGTTTGTAACCATGGCAGACCAAGTACTAGAACATCATGTAAATTATACAACACCAGGAAGCGAATCACCTCCTGATGAACGGGAGTCATACGCATGGTCACTTGTGTCCAGTACTGAGGTTTGTTCATAGCTAAAGGTGTAGAGTCAATTCCCTTCAAAGGAATAGGGACTTCCAGAGGCTCAAGACTAAACCCACAGCGGTTGGCAAATGACCAATCCATAAGACTCAGGGCAGCGCCTGAATCTACATAGGCATCGACGGAAATGGATGATAATGAGCAAATCAGAGTCACAGACAGAATGAACTTAGACTGTAACGTACTAATGGCAACAGACTTATCAACCTTTTTTGTGCGTTTAGAGCATGCTGATATAACATGAGCTGAATCACCACAATAAAAGCACAACCCATTTTTCCGCCTATAGTTTTGCCGTTCACTTCTAGACTGAACTCTATCACATTGCATTGTCTCAAGTGCCTGTTCAGAAGACACCGCCAAATGGTGCACAGGTTTGCGCTCCCGTAAACGCCGATCAATCTGAATAGCCATAGTCATAGACTCATTCAGACCCGTAGGCGCAGGGAACCCCACCATAACATCTTTAATGGCCTCAGAAAGGCCATCTCTGAACTTTGCAGCCAGGGCGCACTCATTCCACTGAGTAAGCACTGACCATTTCCGAAATTTTTGACAATATATTTCTGCTTCATCTTGCCCCTGAGAGAGAGCTAATAAAGCTTTTTCAGCCTGAATCTCTTGGTTAGGTTCCTCATAGAGCAAACCCAATGCCAGAAAAAACGCATCCACATTGAGCAACGCAGGATCCCCTGGTGCCAATGCAAATGCCCAATTTTGAGGGTCACCCCGCAGGAAAGATATAATAATCTTAACCTGCTGAGCAGGGTCTCCAGAAGAGCGAGATTTCAAAGAAAGAAACAGCTTGCAATTGTTCCTAAAATTCAGAAAACTAGATCTATCTCCAGCAAAGAACTCTGGAATAGGAATTCTAGGTTCAGACATAGGAGCATGTACAACAAAATCTTGTATATTTTGAACCTTAGCAGCAAGATTATTCAAGCTGGAAGCTAAACTCTGGACGTCCATGATAAACAGCTAAGGTCAGAGCCATTCAAGGATTAAGAGGAGGAAAAAAAAAAAAAATCAGCCAGGCTGCAATTAGGGCTAGGCAGCAACCTCAGAGGAGAAAAAAAAAAAAAAAACTTCCTCAGACTACTTTTCCTCCTACTTCAGCCCAAACATTTTGTGGCCGGCTATACTGTCATGATTCCAATGGCAGGGAATCACAAAAGGACAAGCACCAACGAGCTCTAGGGTGATGGAACCTGAGCTGACCGCGACCCTAAACCTGAACACACAAATAACAATAGCCGGGGAACGTGCCTACGTTGATCCTAGACGTCTCGCACCAGCCGAAGATCTAACTTCCCCTATTAGAAGAAACACAGACCTCTCTTGCCTCCAGAGAAATACCCCACAGAAATAGCAGCCCCCCACATATAATGACGGTGAAATGAGAGGAAGGCACATACACAGTATGAAATCAGATTCAGCAAAATGAGGCCCGCTAAAACTAGATAGCAGAGGATACAAAAGTAAACTGCGCGGTCAGCAAAAAACCCTTCAAAAAACCATCCTGAAATTACTTGAACTCATGTTCCAACTCATGGAACATGAGGAGCAATTACAGCCCACTAGAGCAACCAGCAGCAAAGAAACAATTATATGCAAGCTGGACAAGACAAAAATAAATCAAAACGTGGAACAAGAAAATCAAAAACTTAGCTTGTCCTGAAGATTACTGAAGCCAGAAGCTGAGGTAACAAAACACTCTGATAACCTTGATAGCCGGCGGGGAAATGACAAGAAAGCCCGGTTAAATAGGAAACTCCCAAATCCTAATAGAACAGGTGGACACCAGAGACAGCAGAACACAAATCACCCAGTACCATCAGTAACCACCAGAGGGAGCCCAAAAACAGAACTCACAACAGCCCACATATCGAGGAAAAAAACAGGCCCTTGCCCTGGTACAAAAATTCTACTGGGCTCCAGGTATTTCTACAGTCCTGACAGCACTCAACCGTATATGTAATATCTGCCAGACCTGCAATCCCGGTCAACTTCAACGTGTACCCCCAAAGCACCTTGCTAAGCCCGACTATCCTTTCTAAAGGCTCCAGGTGGACCACATCATGTTGCTCAAGTTTGGAAGGTATGAATATTGTCTGGTGGTTGTCGACATGTTCTCCAATTGGCCGGAAGCATTCCCCGTTACCAACATGACTGCAAAAAGACCACAGCAAAGAAACTGGTGATGGAAGTTATATGCAGATATAGTGTTCCAGAAGTTGTTGAAAGTGACCAAGGTCCGGTCTTTTCTTCTCATGTGTATCAGGAGGTTCTGACAATGCTTGGATCCACTGTAGCCCTCCATACTCCCTACAATCCACAATCCAGTGGGAAAGTTGAGAGGCTGAACGGCACACTGAAGGGACAATTGACCAAAATGATGCAGGAGACTACGGCTCCATGGCCAGGGCTCTTACACATTCGTACTACCCCTATTGCAAAACATGGCCTGTCCCCTAATGAAATATTGTTTGGTGGTAGGCCCTCAGTTGCAAATTTCAAGCCTCAGTAGTTATCAGAAGAAACTGACCGTGCTGTTCAATATGTTATTCAGCTTAGTAAAAATGTTGCTAACACCCATGTTTTAGTTTATTCTTCCCTTCCAGATTCAGCAGAAACTGACACTTGTCACAAAGCTATGTCAGAAAACACGGACTAGAACCCTTGTGTGACGGTCCCTACCAAGTCCTCCTCATTACTTCTATGTCAGTAAAGCTGGAAGGAAGGCCGACGTGGATCCACGTATCGCAGTGCAAGCTGGTCAAACAGACTAGTAGCAAATAAGGGGACATAATGTTTTGGTTTTTCGTATTGCTATATAATAATATTGGTAACCGCATGGGACAGCCTAAATTCTCCAATATCCTTGAATAATAAGTTTGTACAATATCATGAAAGATTAGTAGTACAGATGGATATAGCCAATAAAATTGTCAGTTCTATTTTCATTTATCCTATGATTACACAAATGTGGGATAAATTGCTTAGGGCCACAGACTATCTAGATCATGAAATTTGGGATATATTGCATATACTTAATACTACTGTTGCTGTCCAAAACCAACTTATCATAGACACTAATCAACACACTGTAGTACTGGACTACTTAACAGCAGCACAGGGTGGTATGTGTCAAGATTATTGGACCCGCTTTCTGTTATTATACAGATCCCAATAGCACTATGAAGTTAAAGTTAGAAGATATTCAAAAAGTCAGAGATCAATATGATAAAGACAAAGACCGTAATAAGGACAGTTGGTGGGCAGACACCTTCTCCTTTCTTAATCCAGCCAATTGGTTTGAGGGACTTGGGGACTGGATAGCTGGAATCTTGCAAAGTTTGTTACATATCGCTGCCTTTATCCTTGTCATGTATGTAATACTAAAACTTGTTCTTTGGTGTATTTCTGTATGTATTCGGAAATTCTGCACTAAGACAACTAATGATGAAACAAAAAGCGTTGCCACCCCTGCTCTTCTCTACACCGATTTCACAAAGCTACCTGATGAAGATGTTGAAGCCAAGCGCATGGCTATCTTCAAAGGATCCCCACCACCGTTATCAATAATTGTTATTCATAAATTCTAGTATACAGGGGGGACGGGTACGCCGCAACAGCCATGGCTGGTAACATGGCACCAGTCATGTGAAGACCAGTACCCCTCGAGCTTATAGCTTGGGATAGTACCTCTGATGCTGGGCATTAATTAACAAAATTTATCTAGGGGGGAATGTGAAGGAACAAATTATGAAACATTCTCCATTTTGTGCTAGATTCTCCATTTTGTGCTTTGACTCCATTTTCTTGTTGGTTAAAGATAAATTCTGTTATTTGTTTAGGTAGAAGGTTACAGCTGCTGTGAAGTAACTCTGTTTCTCACGAAGATAACATTTTGTTATTCAACTAGGCTATGGTTTATAATTGGTATAAAGACCTTGAGTGTTCTAACTCGAAAAAGACATGACCATATCTGTAGTTTCCGTTTTTTTCCTGTATCTTTATGGGTTAAGTTTTTCCTGTATTCTTATAGGTTAAAAACTGTGAGCGTGTTCTTATGCTGATTGGTTGAAGTATAATTTCTATGACTATGAAAACTGCAACACCATAAACGGGGGCCCAGAGATCTGCTCGATCCCCCACACAGAGGCACGCGTCTCCGTCTGGTCATTTTCAGTTGCCGGCAACGCCCTGTAGATTAATTTGGAAATCACTGAGTCAACCGTGAAGGATCACTTTAGATCCTCCCTCAACAAATTAACATAAGGAAAAGAAAGAAAAAAGATGCAGAGAAGATGCAGAGAAATTGCATGAATAGGAAAGTCAACACACAAAAGCATTCCAGAAGAAAAAAGTAAAGAAATACGAGTGGAAAGAAAGGAAGATTCAAGAGTATGACACTGAGGATACATAAAAAAACAGTCAGCCATGTATACGTACCTGCTTCCATCTTTCCACTGGACCTTGACTCCGCTGCTCCTGGCCAGTCTCTGCCGCAGATGAAGAAGAGCTCTAAAAAAAGAAAAATTCAAATTGTCACATGTGTAGATGTGACAGTGAATACTTACCAATCTGACGAGGCAAGTACACACCTCACTCACATGCTCGACTTATGACGGCCCAGGTAGAAACTCCTCATGAGATGATGAAGAAGAAGACATTCTGATGCATGTTGAAAGAAAGAAAAGCAAGAAATTAGGACATGTAGAGACAGAAAATTGAAAATATAGCCATTGGCTAGGATATACTCACATTGTTCAGAGTCTGGTTTCCTCCAAGGTGCTTGCGTCTGTCTGCTCTGCTTCAGTGTCTGCTGAGTAGTGACCTGCAAATGTCCACTACCTCCCTTTATCACCTACTATGTGGGGGGTGGCTTATCAGTGTCTAGACATGTTTTTTTCAATTGAAATGCATGCGTTCATGAACGCAGCCAAATGCATGTGCTTCTGAACGCATGCGTTTATATTGACAGCAATGCGTTTTTGGCGCAACACTTGCGCAATCGACCGCATGCGTTACCAGGCGGCAAATTGAAGCCTCTAAAAATTACTACATGTTGCATTTCCGTGCCAAACCGCAAACAACGAAACAACGCATGCGTCGTCAAACGCGGTATAACTCGAACAATCGCAAACGCATGCGTTCCTAATGTTAAATATAGAAATACACAACGCATGCGGATATATGTGGTAGAAAAGCTGCGGACACAAACGCAAATGTGAAACCGGCCTAAGTGGTGAAAAAAAATCCAAACTTTGCTTAAAAAAAAAAAAAAATTGTGCCATTTTCCGATACCTGTAGCGTCTCCATTTTTCTTGATTTCAGGTTGGGTAAGGGCTTATTTTTTTGTGCACCGAGCTGACGTTTTTAATTATACCTATTCGGTGCAGATATGATCTTGTTATTGCATTTTAATGCAATGTCGCAGTGATCAAAAAAACGTAATTCTGGCGTTTTGACTTTTTTTTAAGGACAAGGTGGGTTTTGTCCCTTTTTGTCAGGGTGAGGACAACACTAGAAAATTTGTCTAATAAAAATAAATCACAAACCCTCGTTTGAGCCTTGATGCAGGGGAAGGCTTTTGATTGTCTTAACTGGTCTTTTCTGTTTGAAACAATGATGACGTTTGGTATCTCGGGGGCTTTTCTAATGGCATTAAGCACATTAAATAGATCCCCTTCGGCTTCAATTAAACTACCCTTCCACATCTACCCCTCTTCCAACATTTCGAACGGTACACGTAAGGGGTGTCCCCTTTCTCCCCTGCTCTATGTAATGTGTATCAAGCATTTATTTGGTGACAAAACCCTAACATTTCAGGAATGAAAGTAAAAGATAAAATATTTAAGATCTCATTATCTGCTGATGATGTTCTATTAACCCTCACTAAGCTTCACACAAAGTTTCCTAATCTCAAGGATACTTTAAAATCATATGGACATTTATTGAGATACAGATTAAACACCTCCAAAACAAAAGCTTTACCTTTGAATATTCGTCTAAAGGTACCTTCACACTAAACAACTTCACAACGATATCGCTAGCGATCCGTGACGTTGCAAGCGTCCTAGCTAGCGATATCGTTGTGTTTGACACGCAGCAGCGATCAGGATCCTGCTGTGATGTCGTTGGTCGCTGCAGAAAGTCCAGAACTTTATTTCGTCGCTGGACTCCCTGCAGACAGCGCTGAATCGGCGTGTGTGACGCCGATTCAGCGATGTCTTCACTGGCAACCAGGGTAAACATCGGGTTACTAAGCGCAGGGCCGCGCTTAATAACCCGATGTTTAGCCTGGTTACCATCGTAAAAGTAAAAAAAACAAACACTACATACTTACCTTCAGCTGTCTGTCCCCGGCGCTCTGCTTCCTGCACTGGCTGTGAGCGCCGGCCAGCCGGAAAGCAGAGCGCTGACGTCACCGCTGTGCTTTCCGGCCGCTGTGCTCACAGTCAGTGCAGGAGGAGTGCAGAGAAGCAGAGCGCCGGGGACAGACAGCTGAAGGTAAGTATGTTTGTTTTTTTTACTTTTATGATGGTAACCATGGTAAACATCGGGTTACTAAGCGCGGCCCTGCGCTTAGTAACCCGATGTTTACCCTGGTTACCGGCATCGTTGGTCGCTGGAGAGCTGTCTGTGTGACAGCTCTCCAGCGACCAAACAGCGACGCTGCAGCGATTGACATCATTGTCGGTATCGCTGCAGCGTCGCTTAGTGTGAAGGTACCTTTAGTGTTGTTGAACATTTAATAACAAATTTTAAGTTCAGATGGAAAACTGAAACCATCAAATATTTGGGGCTTAATGTGTCCTTTTCCAATAATAATCTATTTAATTGTGTACCCATTCCTCTTTGGTGACTTAAAAAGGCTCTTAAATGAATGCTGCTTTCGCTCTCATTGATAGGTCGAAAATGTCTCTACTTAACAAACTACTTTATTACTTTGAAACTTATCCCATCAGGCTCCCTTTTGTGGAATTTAGGGCTCTCCAAGTCGCTATAATGAAGTTTATTTGGAATGATAGATGCCATAGAACCTCCAAATGTGTCGTTATCTCTCATAAATCACAGGGAGGCCTGTCAGTACTGGCCATTATTAAATATTAATAGACCGAAATAGAAAAGTTATGGTTGGCCCTGATTCATCCGAATTCCCTTTTGTGGACAACCAAGTCCATTAAAATACCATTTACTTTATTGGGTCCTATGCAGTTTACAAGAGAGGTTTGGCTCTCATGTATAAAGCGATTTGGCCTGGCCTCCCCTAATTCCCTAATTATATATTTTATTTATCAACCCCTTATCCCAAATAGTCTGGATTCAACAATGGTACACCCGTGGATTTCGGCGGGTTCAGATGTGCAGATTTGGTTGATGGGAACATTTTGGAGGTTCTTTCCTTTGATGCTATTAAGCCTAAATTTGCTATAACTAGGGTTGAGCGAAACGGATCGTTCATTTTTAAAAGTCGCCGACTTTTGGCAAAGTCGGGTTTCATGAAACCCGACCCGATCCCTGTGTGGGGTCGGCCATGCGGTACGCGACTTTCGCGCCAAAGTCGCGTTTCAATGACGCGAAAAGCGCCATTTCTCAGCCAATGAAGGTGGACACAGAGTGTGGGCAGCGTGATGACATAGGTCCTGGTCCCCACCATCTTAGAGAAGGGCATTGCAGTGATTGGCTTGCTGTCTGCGGCGTCACAGGGGCTATAAAGAGGCGTTCCCGCCGACCGCCATCTTACTGCTGCTGATCTGAGCCTAGGGAGAGGTTGCTGCCGCTTCGTCAGAAGCAGGGATAGCATTAGGCAGGGTCCATTAACCACCAAACCGCTTGTGCTGTAGCGATTTCCACTGTCCAACACCACCTTTTGTTTGCAGGGACAGTGGAAGCTACTTTTTTTTTTTCCTCAGCGCTGTAGCTCCTTGGGCTGCCCTAGAAGGCTCCCTGATAGCTGCATTGCTGTGTGTACGCCGCAGTGCAAACCAACTGCTTTTTTCAAAGCACATATCCTGTTGTTTCTTCCTTTCTGCACAGCTATCTTGTTTGTTTGTCCACACTTTTTATTTAATTTGTGCATCAGTCCACTCCTTATTGCTGCCTGCCATACCTGGCAGAGATTACTGCAGGGAGATAGTAATTGTAGGACAGTCCCTGTTTTTTTTTTATTTGTTTTTTTTTCTCCCTAAAAAATAAGTTGTGGGAGATTAAGATTGGCATTTCTGCTAGAGTGCCATCCCTGTGTGTGCCATCTCTCTCACATAGTGGGCCATAGAAAGCCTTTTTATTTTTCTGGTTTTTTATTTTGTGGGGTTTATAAATTCTCCCTGAAAAAAAAAACCAGTGGGAGATTAATATTGGCCTTTGGGCTTGTGTGCCAGTCCTGAGTGTGCCATCTCTCTCTCAAATAGTGGGTCATAGAAAGCCTATTAATTTTTTTTTTTTTTTGGTTTCTAAATTCTCCCTGAAAAAATAAAAAAAAATCAGTGGGAGATTAACCCCTTTCTGACATCGGACGTACTATCCCGTCCATGTGGGGTGGGCCCCTATGACCATGGACGGGATAGTACGTCCAGCGCGATCGGCGGCGCTCACGGGGGGAGCGCCGCCGATTGCGGCCGGGTGTCAGCTGACTATCGCAGCTGACATCCGGCACTATGTGCCAGGAGCGGTCACGGACCGCCCCCGGCACATTAACCCCCGGCACACCGCGATCAAAGATGATCGCGATGTGCCGGCGGTACAGGGAAGCTTCCCGCAGGGAGGGGGCTCCCTGCGGGCTTCCCTGAGCCCCCCGCAGCAACGCGATGTGATCGCGTTGCTGCGAGGGTCTCACCTCCCTCCCTGCTCCCTCCAGCCCCGGATCCAATATGGCCGTGGATCCGAGTCCTGCAGGGAGGGAGGTGGCTTCACAGAGCCTGCTCAGAGCAGGCACTGTGAAGGCTGCAGCACTGTAAGTCAGATCAGTGATCTGACAGAGTGCTGTGCAAACTGTCAGATCACTGATCTGTGATGTCCCCCCCTGGGACAAAGTAAAAAAAAAAAATTTCAAATGTGTAAAAAAAAAAAAAAAAAAAAATATTTCAAAATAATGAAAAAAAAAAAAATATTATTCCCATAAATACATTTCTTTATCTAAATAAAAAAAAACAAAACAATAAAAGTACACATATTTAGTATCGCCGCGTCCGTAACGGCCCGACCTATAAAACTGGCCCACTAGTTAACCCCTTCAGTAAACACCGTAAGAAAAAAAAAAAAAAAACGAGGCAAAAAACAACGATTTATTATCATACCGCCGAACAAAAAGTGGAATAACACGCGATCAAAAAGACAGATATAAATAACCATGGTACCGCTGAAAACGTCATCTTGTCCCGCAAAAAACAAGCCACCATACAGCATCATCAGCAAAAAAATAAAAAAGTTATAGTCCTGAGAATAAAGCGATGCCAAAATAATTATTTTTTCTATAAAATAGTTTTTATCGTATAAAAGCGCCAAAACATAAAAAAATGATATAAATGAGGTGTCGCTGTAATCGTACTGACCCGAAGAATAAAGCTGCTTTATCAATTTTACCAAACGCGGAACGGTATAAACGCCTCCCCCAAAAGAAATTCATGAATAGCTGGTTTTTGGTCATTCTGCCTCACAAAAATCGGAATAAAAAGCGATCAAAAAATGTCACGTGCCCGAAAATGTTACCAATAAAAACGTCAACTCGTCCCGCAAAAAACAAGACCTCATATGACTCTGTGGACCAAAATATAGAAAAATTATAGCTCTCAAAATGTGGTAACGCAAAAAATATTTTTTTCAATAAAAAGCGTCTTTCAGTGTGTGACGGCTGCCAATCATAAAAATCCGCTAAAAAACCCGCTATAAAAGTAAATCAAACCCCCCTTCATCACCCCCTTAGTTAGGGAAAAATTAAAAAAATGTATTTATTTCCATTTTCCCATTAGGGCTAGGGTTAGAGTTAGGGCTAGGGTTAGGGTTAGGGCTAGGGTTAGGGCTAGGGTTAGGGTTAGGGCTAGGGCTAGGGTTAGGGCTAGGGCTAGGGCTAGGGCTAGGGTTAGGGCTAGGGCTAGGGCTAGGGTTAGGGCTAGGGTTACAGTTTGGGTTGGGGCTAAAGTTACAGTTAGGGTTTAGATTACATTTACGGTTGGGAATAGGGTTGGGATTAGGGTTAGGGGTGTGTCAGGGTTAGAGGTGTGGTTAGGGTTACTGTTGGGATTAGGGTTAGGGATGTGTTTGGATTAGGGTTTCAGTTATAATTGTGGGGTTTCCACTGTTTCGGCACATCAGGGGCTCTCCAAACGCGACATGGCGTCCGATCTCAATTCCAGCCAATTCTGCGTTGAAAAAGTAAAACAGTGCTTCTTCCCTTCCGAGCCCTCCCGTGTGCCCAAACAGGGGTTTACCCCAACATATGGGGTATCAGCGTACTCAGGACAAATAGGACAACAACTTTTGGGGTCCAATTTCTCCTGTTACCCTTGGGAAAATACAAAACTCGGGGCTAAAACATATTTTTTGTGGGAAAAAAAAGATTTTTTATTTTCACGGCTCTGCGTTATAAACTGTAGTGAAACACTTGGGGGTTCAAAGTTCTCACAACACATCTAGATTAGTTCCCTGGGGGGTCTAGTTTCCAATATGGGGTCACTTGTGGGGGGTTTCTACTGTTTAGGTACATTAGGGGTTCTGCAAACGCAATGTGACGAATGCAGTCTGCATTCCAAATGGCGCTCCTTCCCTTCCGAGCTCTGCCATGCGCTCAAACGGTGGTTTCCCCCAACATATGGGGTATCAGCGTACTCAGGACAAATTGGACAACAACTTTTGGGGTCGAATTTCTCCTCTTACCCTCGGGAAAATACAAAACTGGGGGCTAAAAAATAATTTTGGGGGGAAAGATTTTTTTTTTTAATTTTCACGGCTCTGCGTTACAAACTGTAGTGAAACACTTGGGGGTTCAAAGCTATCACAACACATCTAGATGAGTTCCTTAGGGGGTCTAGTTTCCAAAATGGTGTCACTTGTGGGAGGTTTCTACTGTTTAGGTACATTAGGGGCTCTGCAAATGCAATGTGACACCTGCAGACCATTCCATCTAAGTCCTCATTCCAAATGGATCTCCTTCCCTTCCGAGCCCTCCCATGCGCCCAAACAGTGGTTCCCCCCCACATATGGGGTATCAGCGCACTCAGGACAAATTGGACAACAAATTGTGGGGTCGAATTTCTCCTGTTACCCTCGGGAAAATACAAAACTGGGGGCTAAAAAATAATTTTTGTGGGAAAAAATTTTTGTTTTATTTTTACGGCTCTCCATTATAAACTTCTGTGAAGCCCTTGGTGGGTCAAAGCGCTCAGCACACATCTAGATAAGTTCCTAAGGGGTCTATTTTCCAAAATGGTGTCATTTGTGGGGGGTTTCAATGTTTAGGCACATCAGTGGCTCTTCAAACGCAACATGGCGTCCCATCTCAATTCCTGTCAATTTTGCTTTGAAAAGTCAAACGGCGCTCCTTCCCTTCCGAGCTCTCCCATCCGCCCAAACAGTGGTTTACCCCCACATATGGGGTATCAGCGTACTCAGGACAAATTGTACAACAACTTTTGGGGTCCAATTTCTTCTCTTACCCTTGGGAAAATAAAAAATTGGGGGCAAAAAGATAATTTTTGTGAAAAAATATGATTTTTTATTTTTACGGTTCTACATTATAAACTTCTGTGAAGCACTTGGTGGGTCAAAGTGCTCACCACACCTCTAGATAAGTTCCTTAGGGGGTCTACTTTCCAAAATGGTGTCACTTGTGGGGGGTTTCAATGTTTAGGCACATCAGTGGCTCTTCAAACGCAACATGACGTCCCATCTCAATTCCTGTCAATTTTGCATTGAAAAGTCAAATGGCGCTCCTTCCCTTCCGAGCTCTGCCATGCGCCCAAACAGTGGTTTACCCCCACATGTGGGGTATTGGCATACTCAGGACAAATTGTACAACAATGTTTGGGGTCCATTTTCTCCTGTTACCCTTGGTAAAATAAAACAAATTGGAGCTGAATTAAATTTTTTGTGAAAAAAAGTTAAATGTTCATTTTTATTTAAACATTCAAAAAATTCCTGTGAAGCACCAGAAGGGTTAATAAACTTGTTGAATATGGTTTTGAGCACCTTGAGGGGTGTAGTTTTTAGAATGGTGTCACACTTGGGTATTTTCTATCATATAGACCCCTCAAAATGACTTCAAATGAGATGTGGTCCCTAAAATAAAATGGTGTTGTAGAAATGAGAAATTGCTGGTCAACTTTTAACCCTTATAACTCCCTAACAAAAAAAAATTTGGGTTCCAAAATTGTGCTGATGTAAAGTAGACATGTGGGAAATGTTATTTATTAAGTATTTTGTGTGACATATCTCTGTGATTTAATTGCATAAAAATTCAAAGTTGGAAAATTGCGAAATTTTCATAATTTTCGCCAAATTTCCATTTTTTTCACAAATAAACGCAGGTACTATCAAAGAATTTTTACCATTGTCATGAAGTACAATATGTCACGAGAAAACAATGTCAGAATCACCAGGATCCATTGAAGCGTTCCAGAGTTATAACCTCATAAAGGGACAGTGGTCAGAATTGTAAAAATTGGCCCGGTCATTAACGTGCAAACCACCCTTGGGGGTAAAGGGGTTAATATTGCCCTTTCTGCTTGTGTGCCAGTCTTGACTCCTGGGTGTGCCATCTCTCTCTCTCAAATAGTGGGCCTTAGAAAGCCTATTAATTTCTTTTTTTTGGGGTTTCTAAATTCTCCCTGAAAAAATACAAAAAAATCAGTGGGAGATTAATATTGCCCTTTCTGCTTGTGTGCCAGTCTTGACTCCTGGGTGTGCCATCTCTCTCTCTCTCTCAAATAGTGGGCCTTAGAAAGCCTATTAATTTCTTTTTTATTTGGTTTCTAAATTCTCCCTGAAAAAAATCATTTTTTTTTATTTTGTTTCTAAAGTCTCCCTGAAAAAATACAAAAAAATCAGTGGGAGATTAATATTGCCCTTTCTGCTTGTGTGCCACTCCTGACTCCTGGGTGTGCCATCTCTCTCTCTCAAATAGTGGGCCATAGAAAGCCCATTTTTTTGTTTTTTATTTGGTTTCTAAATTCTTCCTGAAAAAATCATTTTTTTATTTAGTTTCTAAAGTCTCCCTGAAAAAATAAAAAAAAATCAGTGGGAGATTAATATTGCCCTTTCTGCTTGTGTGCCAGTCTTGACTCCTGGGTGTGCCATCTCTCTCTCTCAAATAGTGGGCCATAGAAAGCCTAATTTTTTTTTATTGGGTTTCTAAATTCTCCCAGAAAAAATAAAAAAAAATCAGTGGGAGATTAATATTGCCATTTCTGCTTGTGTGCCAGTCTTGACTCCTGGGTGTGCCATCTCTCTCTCTCAAATAGTGGGCCATAGAAAGCCTATTAATTTTTTTTTTTTTTTTTGGTTTCTAAATTCTCCCTGAAAAAAAAAATCAGTGGGAGATTAATATTGTCCTTTCTGCTTGTGTGCCAGTCTTGACTCCTGGGTGTGCCATCTCTCTCTCTCAAATAGTGGGCCATAGAAAGCCTATTTTTTTGTTTTTTATTTGGTTTCTAAATTCTTCCTGAAAAAATCATTTTTTTAATTTAGTTTCTAAAGTCTCCCTGAAAAAATAAAAAAAATCAGTGGGAGATTAATATTGCCCTTTCTGCTTGTGTGCCAGTCTTGACTCCAGGGTGTGCCATCTCTCTCTCTCAAATAGTGGGCCATAGAAAGCCTTTTTTTTTTATTTGGTTTCTAAATTCTCCCTGAAAAAAATCATTTTTTTTTTTATTTGGTTTCTAAATTCTTCCTGAAAAAAATCATTTTTTTAAATTTTGTTTCTAAAGTCTCCCTGAAAAAAAAAAAAAAAGTGGGAGATCAATATTGACATTTCTGCTTGAGTGACAGTCCTGCGTGTGTGACATCTCTCTCATTTGGTGCCACCAAAAACAGTGTGTAACATTCTGCCTGATTTTCCTTGCGGTCTCACCCACCTGTAAAGGGATATCTAAATCATACTGAAGTTATAGCTCACCGTGTAAGCTGTTGACAGCAACAAATACCGTTACTTTGGTTAAGTTTTTAAAACAATGAGGAAGTCTGGTGGAAGAGGTCGTGGCCGTGGGCGTTCATTGTCAGCTGGTAATGATGGTAGTGGTAGTGGAGCATCAGGTGGTCGTGGGAAAAAAAATATTGCACCTAAGTCTGGAGCTGTGGAGCCAGGTTCGTCGTCTGGCTACAGAAGGCCTCGAACGCTCCCGTTTCTGGGAGTAGGAAAACCGCTTTTAAAGCCGGAGCAGCAAGAGCAAGTTTTGGCTTACCTTGCTGACTCAGCCTCTAGCTCTTTTGCCTCCTCTTTTGAAACTGGTAAATGTAAAGGCAGCGCGTCGTTAGTGGATGTTCACAGTCAGGGACAAGTCGCTTCCTTGTCCTCTTCAGCAAAAACAACAACAGAGAAGGATGCAGCAGGCGACACAACGGGTTACTCCATGGAGCTCTTTACACATACCGTCCCTGGCTTAGAAAGTGAAGCAGTTAAGAGGCCATGCCCATTACAAGTTGAATCTGACATGGAGTGCACTGATGCACAGCCACTGCCAGACTACTATGCTGGTCCTTTGACTCAGACCACAACATTGCCCTCGCAGGGTACTGATCCAGAATCAGACCCTGATGAGACTATGTTGCCCCGTCACGAACGCTCTACCACCGACTTACACGGTGACACAGACGAAGTTGCGCACGAGCTAGAAGAGGAGGTTATAGTTGTTGACCCTGATTGGCAGCCATTGGGGGAACAGGGTGCAGGCGGCAGTAGTTCTGAAGCGGAGGAGGAGGGGCCGCAGCAGGCATCAACATCGCAACAGGTTCCATCTGCCGGGCCCGTAGATGGGACAAAACACGTGGCAAAGCCAAAAACTGTTGGAGGACAGCGTGGCCATCCGGTTAAAGCTCAGTCTGCAATGCCTGAAAAGGGATCCGAGGCTCGAAAGAGTGCAGTCTGGCATTTTTTTAAACAACATCCAATTGATCCGCACAAAGTCATCTGTCAAAAATGTTCAACTACCTTAAGCAGAGGTCAGAATCTGAAAAGTCTCAATACAAGTTGCATGCATAGACATTTAACCACCATGCATTTGCAAACCTGGACTAACTACCAAATGTCCCTTAAGGTTGTAGCACCCTCGGCCAATGAAGCTAGTCACCAACGCTACATCCCTGCCGTCACTGTAAGGCCACCATTTTCCGCACCACCTGCAGTATCTGTGCAGGTTTCTTTGCCAGGCCAAAGCAGTCAGGGTCAGGGAATCACCAGTTTCGTAGTAGGAAACACTGCATCTAGGCAGGGCCGGCTCCAGGTTTTTGAGGGCCCCGGGCGAAAGAGTCTCAGTGGGCCCCCCCTTTAACACATACCCCGATTCATGATCGCATATAAACACAGCCATGTAGTATATAACACAGCCCACGTAGTATATAGCAGCCCACGAAGCATATAGCAACCCATGTAGTATATAGCACAGCCCACGTAGTATATAGCTGACTCCAATACCGCACCCTCCGTTATACCTGATGTCCTGATGGACTTGTCCTTACAGTTTCTTCAATAAAATCACGATTTTCACTGCCAGATTGGGGTGAGTGCCGCATATGTTTCTTTTTGGTTGCTTTGGACTGCTTGTTTCCTCTGATTATGCTGAGCACCAGAATCCATAGGCATTCGTGATTACCTGGTTTCATTTTGTCCGCCAGCAGTCCTGCCTGTCAAATCCAGTATTTCACTCTAGTGCCGTCCTCTTTGTTCTTATGGTTTATGCTCCTCTTGAATCTGCCTCATAACTTCAGCAGCACGGCAGCCAGCCAGGGGCGGAGAGCAGAGCAGAGAACGTGCTCTCTCCGCCCACAAACAATGTCACGCTGGCTGCCTTCTCTTAACCCCTATATGTGCCTGCCTGGCTGCACTCACTGAGTGAGAAGATGCTTGTGTCAGAGCTGGCACATAGGGGTTAAGAGAACGCAGCCAGCAGTGACTTTGTGGGCGGAGAGAGCACGTTATCTCCTGCTCTGCTCTCCCAGCTGTATCTATGAGAGCGTGTGTGGGCCCCCCTCTCTCCCCAGGGCCCCGGCATTTGCCCGCTGTGCCGGGTGCTGACGCCGGCCCTGCATCTAGGGCACAGGCGGAAACAATACCGTCTCCAACCGTCTGTCTGCCATGTCCCCTGGCACAACCGCTAGTTCCACGATCTCCAGCTCTCCAGTCCAGCTCACCCTATATGAGACTCTGGTTAGAAAAAGGAAGTACTTATCCTCGCATCCGCGTACACAGGGTTTGAACGCCCACATAGCTAGACTAATCTCGTTAGAGAGGAGGCCCTACCGGTTAGTTGAAAGTGAAGCTTTCAAAGCCCTGATGGACTACGCTGTACCACGCTACGAGCTACCCAGTCGACACTTTTTTTCCAGAAAAGCCATCCCAGCCCTCCACCAGCATGTTCAAGAGCGCATCGTCCATGCACTCAGGCAATCTGTGAGTACAAAGGTGCACCTGACAACAGATGCATGGACCAGTAGGCATGGCCAGGGACGTTACGTGTCCATCACGGCACACTGGGTGAATGTGGTGGATGCAGGGTCCACAGGGGACAGCAATTTCGGGACAGTTCTGCCTAGCCCACGGTCTAGGAAACAGTTGGCTGTAGGTGTTCGCACCCCCTCCTCCTCCTCCTCTTCGTCCTTCTGCAGAAGCGAGAGCTCGTCCACAGACCGCAGTCGCCAAACCACTCCATCCGCAGCTGGCACTGTTGCACACCAGTTGTCCCATTATGGGGCAGCTACTGGCAAGCGTCAGCAGGCTGTATTGGCTATGAAGTGTTTGGATGACAACAGACACACCGCGGAAGTTCTGTCCGAGTTCTTGCAGAAAGAAACGCAGTCGTGGCTGGGCACAGTAGATCTTGAGGCAGGCAAGGTAGTGAGTGATAACGGAAGGAATTTCATGGCTGCCATCTCCCTTTCCCAACTGAAACACATTCCTTGCCTGGCTCACACCTTAAACCTGGTGGTGCAGTGCTTCCTGAAAAGTTATCCGGGGTTATCCGGCCTGCTCCTCAAAGTGCGTGGACTTTGCTCACATATTCGCCGTTCGCCCATACACTCCAGCCGTATGCAGACCTATCAGCGGTCTTTGAACCTTCCCCAGCATCGCCTAATCATTGACGTTGCAACAAGGTGGAACTCAACACTGCACATGCTTCAGAGACTGTGCGAACAGAGGCGGGCTGTTATGTTTTTGTGGGAGGATACACATACACGGGCAGGCAGTAGGATGGCAGACATGGAGTTGTCAGGTGTGCAGTGGTCGAAGATACAAGACGTGTGTCAAGTCCTTCAGTGTTTTGAGGAATGCACACGGCTGGTTAGTGCAGACAACGCCATAATAAGCATGAGCATCCCCCTAATGCGTCTGCTGATGCAAAGTTTGACGCACATAAAGGAGCAGGCATCTGCAGCCGAGGAAGAGGAAAGCCTTGACGACAGTCAGCCATTGTCTGGTCAGGGCAGTGTACAGGACGAGGTAGCGGGCGAACAGGAGGAGGAGGATGAGCAGGATGATGGGGATGAGTATTTTTTTAATGAGGACGCTTCTCCGGGGCCACTGGAAATTGGTGGCGTGGCAAGGCCGGGTTCTGGGTTTCTGAGGGACACAAGTGACGTAGATTTGCCTGAAACTGCCCCTCAATCAAGCACAACCGCAGATTTGACAACTGGAACTTTGGCACACATGGCGGATTATGCCTTACGTATCCTCAAAAGGGACACACGCATTACGAAAATGATGAACGATGACGATTACTGGTTGGCCTGCCTCCTTGATCCTCGATATAAAGGCAAATTGCAAAATATTATGCCACATGACAACTTGGAACTAATATTAGCAACCAAACAATCAACTCTTGTTGACCGTTTGCTTCAGGCATTCCCAGCACACAGCGCCCGTGATCGTTCTCACACGAGCAGCAGGGGGCAGCAGACCAGAAGTGTTAGAGGTGCAGAAATCCAAAGTGGCGTTGGACAGAGGGGTTTTCTGACCAGGTTGTGGAGTGATTTTGCTATGACCGCAGACAGGACAGGTACTGCTGCATCAATTCAAAGTGACAGGAGACAACATTTGTCCAGTATGGTTACTAACTATTTTTCATCCCTTATCGACGTTCTCCCTCAACCGTCATTCCCATTTGATTACTGGGCATCCAAATTAGACACCTGGCCAGAATTGGCAGAATATGCATTGCAGGAGCTTGCTTGCCCGGCAGCTAGTGTCCTATCAGAAAGAGTATTCAGTGCTGCAGGTTCAATATTAACCGAAAAAAGGACTCGTCTGGCTACCCAAAATGTAGATGATCTAACCTTCATTAAAATGAACCACAACTGGATTTCGAAATCTTTTTCCCCGCCTTGCCCGGCCGACACCTAGCTTTCCTATGAAAAGGTCTTGCCTGTGGACTATTCTGAATGACTTTTCCAATCTCGTAATTTGCAGCACCTGATTGTCCAGCATACGACATGTTTACACCTCCCTAAATGGCCAAACTCCCCACACGGGGCCGTGTTATCGCCACTTGGCGCCAGCACCCGTGAGAGTGCTGTTTGTCTGAAGAGGTGGGTGTGCCCACTTTTGGTCGACGGCACTGCCACTGGGTCCCTCATAGTACAATAAAGTGTCTCTGGCGGTGGTGGTGCGCACCCAACATCAGACACACTTGTAACATGAGGGGCCCTGGGCATGTACCGCCGGCCATAAGAGAGTTCCCCCACCCCCAGCTCAAACATTGCTCTACCACTTGCACAATTATCTCTCACAGTTCCACCTATGTTTAGTCTATGCGCTGACATCCGTAAATTCCTGCCACTGACAATACCATTGTGTTGACATGTATGATGGTACTTAACATAGTCAGGGGCAGTGTCCTATATTTACCCAAGTAAATACTTTGTGCCAAATTACTAGGTCTGAAACTACGCAGAGGAGCCCACCCCTGTACCTAATGATTGCACCCTTTTGGTTTTTATTTTTGTTGTAATGCGAGACATTAACATGTATTTATTTTTTGGGACTACTAACTGGCAGACACTCATTACAATCGGCCGCCGCTGACAACACCAATGGTGCCCAACACCAATGGTGCCCACTGCCTGTGTAACCCTGCAAGAGAAGTAAAAGTGCCTACAGCCCAATTTTATTATGTTAGGCCTTCGAAGCCTGTCTGCGGTCCCTCCTTCCACTAGGCCTCCACTGACCTGTCTACTGCTGCCCGTGTTCCCCTGGAACCAATTTTAAAGTGCCTACAGCCCTAATTTATTATGTTAGGCCTTCGAAGCCTGTCTGCGGTCCCTCCTTCCACTAGGCCTCCACTGACCTGTCTACTGCTGCCCGTGTTCCCCTGGAACCAATGTTAAAGTGCCTACAGCCCAAATTTATTATGTTAGGCCTTCGAAGCCTGTCTGCGGTCCCTCCTTCCACTAGGCCTCCACTGACCTGTCTACTGCTGCCCGTGTTCCCCTAGAACCAATTTTAAAGTGCCTACAGCCAAATTTTATTATGTTAGGCCTTCGAAGCCTGTCTGCGGTCCCTCCTTCCACTAGGTCTCCACTGACCTGTCTACTGCTGCCCGTGTACCCCTGGAACCAATTTTAAAGTGCCTACAGCCCTAATTTATTATGTTAGGCCTTCGAAGCCTGTCTGCGGTCCCTTCTTCCACTAGGCCTCCACTGACCTGTCTACTGCTGCCCGTGTACCCCTGGAACCAATGTTAAAATGCCTACAGCCAAATTTTATTATGTTAGGCCTTCGAAGCCTGTCTGCGGTCCCTCCTTCCACTAGGCCTCCACTGACCTGTCTACTGCTGCCCGTGTACCCCTGGAACCAATGTTAAAATGCCTACAGCCCTAATTTATTATGTTAGGCCTTCGAAGCCTGTCTGCGGTCCCTCCTTCCACTAGGCCTCCACTGACCTGTCTACTGCTGCCCGTGTTCCCCTGGAACCAATTTTAAAGTGCCTACAGCCCTAATTTATTATGTTAGGCCTTCGAAGCCTGTCTGCGGTCCTTCCTTCCACTAGGCCTCCACTGACCTGTCTACTGCTGCCCGTGTTCCCCTGGAACCAATTTTAAAGTGCCTACAGCCAAATTTTATTATGTTAGGCCTTCGAAGCCTGTCTGCGATCCCTCCTTCCACTAGGCCTCCACAGACCTGTCTACTGCTGCCCGTGTTCCCCAGGAACCAATTTTAAAGTGCCTACAGCCAAATTTTATTATGTTAGGCTTTTGAAGCCTGTCTGCGGTTCCTCCTTCCACTAGGCCTCCACTGACCTGTCTACTGCTGCCCGTGTTCCCCAGGAACCAATTTTAAAGTGCCTACAGCCAAATTTTATTATGTTAGGCCTTCGAAGCCTGTCTGCGGTCCCTCCTTCCACTAGGCCTCCACTGACCTGTCTACTGCTGCCCGTGTACCCCTGGAACCAATTCTAAAGTGCCTACAGCCATATTTTATTATGTTAGGCCTTCGAAGCCTGTCTGCGGTCTCTCCTTCCAATAGTTCTCCACTGACCAGACCAATGCTGGCCGTGTACCCCTGGAACCCAGCTGAAAGTGCATGGAGCCTCCTTTTTTTCTTTGTTTTATATTTAGAAAGCCCAGATGAACTACGCTGTACCACGGTTCAAGCTACCCAGTCGACATTTCTTTTGCGAGAAAATCCATCCCAGCCCTCCACCGGCATGAAAAAGTCTGCATTGTCATAGCACTCAGGCAATCAAACAGTAGAAAGGTGCACCTAACGAGACGCATGGACCAGTAGGCATGTCCACAAAAAGTTACGTGTCCATTACGGCGCACTGGGTTAATGTGTTGGATGCATGGTCCACAGGGGACAGTCTACAAAGTCTGTCTGCAGTCCCTAATTCAAATTGTCCTCCGCTGACCACACCACTGCTGCACGTGTACCCCTGGAACCAATTTTAAAGTGCCTACAACCAAATTTTGTTATGTTAGGCCTACTACGCCTGTCTGCGGTCCCTCCTTCCAATACTCGTCCCCTGACCACACCACTGCTGCCCGTGGACCCCTGGAACCTATTTTTAATTGCATAGAGCATCCTTTTTTTAATAGTAGGCGTACAAAGTCTGTCTGCGGTCCACTATTGAAATTGTCCTCCACTGACCAGAGCAATGCTGCCTGTGTACCCCTGTAACCTTTTTTAAACTGCAGTGAGCCACATTTTTGGTTTAAGGCCTACTACCTGTGTCTGTCTGTGCCACTCAATACAGCTGTCCTCCTTTGAAAAAAGCAGAGCGTCAATAGTCTTGTTTTCAGCCTCTAGGAATTTGAAAACTGCATTGGGGCTACTACTTTGGTAGGGCCTACTAACGGTGTCTGCCGCTCCAAGGTGTGCCCCAGGTTTCCTCTCCATTGCTTCGATCTTCCGACTCTCGTTTAGTAGTTGTTGAAAACTACACTGCATTAGGCCTACAAATTGGGTATGGGGTGTAGAGACGGTGTGTTCCACTCCAAGGTGTTCCCCAGGTTTCCTCTCCATTGCTTCGGTCTTCCGACTCTCGTTTAGTAGTTGTTGAAAACTACACTGCATTAGGCCTACAAATTGGGTATGGGGTGTAGAGACGGTGTGTTCCACTCCAAGGTGTTCCCCAGGTTTCGTCCACATTGCTTCGATCTTCCGACTCTCGTTTAGTAGTTGTTGAAAACTACACTGCATTAGGCCTACAAATTGGGTATGGGGTGTAGAGACGGTGTGTTCCACTCCAAGGTGGTCCCCAGGTTTCCTCTCCATTGCTTCGATCTTCCGACTCTCGTTTAGTAGTTGTTGAAAACTACACTGCATTAGGCCTACAAATTGGGTATGGGGTGTAGAGACGGTGTGTTCCACTCCAAGGTGTTCCCCAGGTTTCCTCTCCATTGCTTCGGTCTTCCGACTCTCGTTTAGTAGTTGTTGAAAACTACACTGCATTAGGCCTACAAATTGGGTATGGGGTGTAGAGAGACGGTGTGTTACACTCCAAGGTGGTCCCCAGGTTTCCTCTCCATTGCTTCGGTCTTCCGACTCTCGTTTAGTAGTTGTTGAAAACTACACTGCATTAGGCCTACAAATTGGGTATGGGGTGTAGAGACGGTGTCTTCCACTCCAAGGTGTTCCCCAGGTTTCGTCCACATTGCTTCGATCTTCCGACTCTCGTTTAGTAGTTGTTGAAAACTACACTGCATTAGGCCTACAAATTGGGTATGGGGTGTAGAGACGGTGTGTTCCACTCCAAGGTGGTCCCCAGGTTTCCTCTCCATTGCTTCGATCTTCCGACTCTCGTTTAGTAGTTGTTGAAAACTACACTGCATTAGGCTTACAAATTGGGTATGGGGTGTAGAGACGGTGTGTTACACTCCAAGGTGTTCCCCAGGTTTCGTCCACATTGCTTCGATCTTCCGACTCTCGTTTAGTAGTTGAAAACTACACTGCATTAGGCCTACAAATTGGGTATGGGGTGTAGAGAGACGGTGTGTTACACTCCAAGGTGTTCCCCAGGTTTCGTCCACATTGCTTCGATCTTCCGACTCTCGTTTAGTAGTTGTTGAAAACTACACTGCATTAGGCCTACAAATTGGGTATGGGGTGTAGAGAGACGGTGTGTTACACTCCAAGGTGTTCCCCAGGTTTCGTCCACATTGCTTCGATCTTCCGACTCGCGTTTAGTAGTTGAAAACTACACTGCATTAGACCTACAAATTGGGTATGGGGTGTAGAGAGACGGTGTGTTACACTCCAAGGTGTTCCCCAGGTTTCCTCTCCATTGCTTCGGTCTTCCGACTCTCGTTTAGTAGTTGTTGAAAACTACACTGCATTAGGCCTACAAATTGGGTATGGGGTGTAGAGACGGTGTGTTCCACTCCAAGGTGTTCCCCAGGTTTCCTCTCCATTGCTTCGATCTTCCGACTCTCGTTTAGTAGTTGTTGAAAACTACACTGCATTAGGCCTACAAATTGGGTATGGGGTGTAGAGACAGTGTCTTCCGCCCCAAGGTGTTCTCCAGGTTTCCTCTCCATTGCTTCAATCTTAAAGCTCTTGTTTAGTAGTTTTTGAAAACAACACTGCATTCGGCCTACAAGTTGGGTCTGGGTTGTAGAGACGGTGTCTTCCACTCCAAGGTGTTCTCCAGGTTTCCTCTCCATTGCTGCAATCTTCATGCTCGTCTTAAGTAGTTGTTGAAACAACACTACATTAGGCCTACAAGTTGGGTCTGGGTCGTAGAGACGGTGTCTGCCGCTCCAAGGTGTTCTCCAGGTTGCCACATAATCGAAGCTGCATAGAGCCTATTTTGTAATTTTACGCCTACAAAGTCTTTCTGCGGTCCCTCCTTCCAATTGTCCTCCACTGAGCACAACAATGCAGAACGTGTACCCATGTAACCTTTTTTAAACCAGCGTCGAGCCAACTTTGTGGTTTAAGGCCTACTTGTAGTGTCTGGCTGCGCCACTCAATACAGCTGTCCTCTTTACAAAAAATGACCTACAATTATCTGGTTTTCAGCCTATCGAAATTTTAAAACTGCAGTGGGTCTACTAGTTGGGTTGGGGCCTTCTATCTGTGTCTGCCGCTCCTTGCTGTTCTCCTACAGTGAACAAAGCTGTGCCGCCTGTTTACTACTCTTGCCAATTTTGAACTGCATTTAGACTACTTACAGATTTGGGCCTACTCTCTGTGTCAGCCTCTCATTCCAGTTGTCCTCCACTGAACAAAACAATGCCCCCTGGTTAGTCCTGTTACCAATTTTGAACTGCATTTAGCCCACTTTATTCTTTGGGCCTATATCTGTGTTTCCTCCTCATCCTGCCCATTTCCCAGCCAGTGATAGATGAGTCTGCTGGTACATTGACCCATAACGCAACATTCCCCATGCACGCTACACTGCAAGATTGTGACCCTGCTGAAAGTCAGGTCCCCCTTCCCGCATACCATACCACCTTACACGGGGACAAAGAGGAAGGTGCAGATGAAGGTGCAGGTTCCTTCATCAGGTGGGGGGAGGAATACTCGTTGCTGGCGACGTCACTGGCACAGGTCCCCTCATAGTACGCAAAAGTGTTGCTGCTGGTGGGAGGCGCCCCCGCCGTGCAAACACACCGCTGTACTTTGAGGGGCCCTGTGCCAGTGCCAATGCCAACGAGTGGGCCCCCCCTGCTTGCTCAGGATCACAGCACTTGCAAAGTTGAAATACTTACCACTCCCTGCTCCACTGCCGTGACGTGGTCCAGATTTACTGGGCCCACTAATTACTTGAACCAGCCCTACCCCCCACAACTTTAGCCAAATGACCCCCAATTTCAAATGCCTTACAATTATTATAAGCTAAATTAAGATTGACAAGCTTCAGTAACAAGAATGGATGTTTTTGCCATTAAAATGGGCTCTGTACATGTTTTTCTGGCCTCTACTCACTGCCGACTATGCTCCCCCATTGACTTGCATTGGGTTTCGTGTTTCGGTCGATCCCCGACTTTTCGCGATAATCGGCCGATTCCACTCGACTCGACTTTTAAGATAGTCGGGTTTCGCGAAACACGGCTTGACTCTAAAAAGGTCAAGGTCGCTCAACCATAGCTATAACCAATAGACCTTTCTTTCAGTATATGCAGACTAAACATCTTGCATCTTCATCATATGGCTCAATGAGTATCTCTCAATCGACTGTTTTTGAAAGGACCTGTCAACTAAAGGGTTAATATCAGATATTTATAGGATTACAAACTGTCACAGGGCTACCGCGACAGAGAGGTTCCAGAGAACCGCAGTGCTCTGGGCCTCGTTCACACACGATGAACAGAAGCTCTTCTCCTGAATTCTGTCCTGGCTGTCTTGTGCCAGCAGGGCAGAAGTTAAACCTTGTTACTGAAGTTACTGAGAGCTATGTCTCTCAGCTGATTTGGTTTTGGTAATCTCTGCTCCTATATAGACTCAGCTTTGTCTACAACTGTTGTCAGTGATCAGTTCTGCTGCCTGGCTTGGAGTGAGAAGGAGCGTGGTATTAGGAGCTTGGAGGTTTATTTACAGAGATTGGTGTCTGCTGTTTTGGTTGCATGTTAAACCTGTTTTCCTTCCTAGTTTTTTCCTTCTCTTCCCTTCTCTGTGTTTCCTCTGTGGTTGTGTGAGCATTTGGTGAGTTTGAGTCTTTTAGTTACCTTGTCTGTAAACCCTGTTTAATTGTCGTATTATACACTGGTGCAGTCCACCTCCCTTGGGGGGAGAGGGGGCCACTGATAGGGCCTGCACAGGAGACAGGGATACGCTGGCGGCTCAGGCCTCCTAACCATTATAGGTACCCCTGAGATAAGGAAAACCAGGGCCCCTATATAGTGGCAAGGACAGGTGCGGGACCCAGTACGCCGTCCTTTCCCTTTATCGCCGTTAACGGCGTGACACAAACTCTCCTGTTGTGAATTCTGCTCTTGGGCTCCCTCCGTTGGTTTTAAGTGGAATGGCTGCTCTTTGGATTTAGTAGTCAGCAGCTGCTTCCACTAATTGTCTTTCTGCTCGGCTTTTATTCCTGGCTCTTCCCTTCAGCCAGTGCCACTTGTCAATGTTTCCTGGCTGGATTCACATCTCTGCCTGGATTTCCCTGGTTTCCTGATCAGTTCAGCAAAGATAAGTCCTGGCTTTGCTCATTTCAGTCCACATGTTGTGGACTTATTGTTCTGTGCATTCTATATTTTGTCCAGCTTGTCAGTATGGATTTTTTCTGTTAGCTGGAAGCTCTGGGAAGCAGATTTACCCTCCACACCTTTACTCAGGTGTGGAGATTTTTGTAAACTCTGTGTGGATGTTTTTGTAGTTTTTATACTGACCGCACAGTATCCTTTCCTGTCCTATCTATCTAGCTAGTATGGCCTCCTATGCTAAAATCTGATTTCATTTCTGCGTATGTTATTTTCCCCTCCTCTCACCGTCAATATTTGTGGGGGGCTATCTTTCCTTTGGGGATTTTCTCTGAGGCAAGATAGGTTTCCTGTTTCCATCTTTAGGGGAAGTTAGATCTTAAGCTGTGCCGAGAAGTCTAGGGAGCGTCAGGTACCCCCCACGGCTATTTTTAGTTGCGCTGCTAGGTTCAGGGTTTGCGGTCAGTATAGATACCACCTTCTTCAGAGCTTGTCCCATGTTGTTCCTAAACCACCAGATCATAACACTCTCCTCAGGTGGCTCCCCCATTAAAACATTCCTATATGATCAGATGGGAGTCTCTTCTGTTGCCCTAATGTTGGCAGAGCATTTGGGAAAAAGTGTCCAAGTCTTCTATTTGCACCCTCTATAGAGCAAATCAGTATAAAATATTGATATTTTGATATCGTACTCCAGAGCTCCTTCACAGATTGAACCATCAGTTCTCGAATATATGCCTGCATTGCTGTTCACAAGTGGGTTCTCAATGCTGTTTTGTGCTTTCCCTACTTCCCCTCATGGTGCGTGTCTTGTCTTTTTATGTGTTGCTTATTAAATAAGAAATCTGATATGTATTTGTTGATGGAGTTGGTTTAATATGGAGTCAATTTAGTCTTTTATGGTTTCATCATGCAATTTGTTTTGTCGCCACTAGAGGGGAATGTTCCACAATAGTGCATTTTTAATGTACCGTACTTCTTCCTTGCTGATTTCCTAAGTTAGAAACCGATAGAATGAAACACGATTATAAATTAATTAAATATTTACTCAAAATTTTATAACATATAGGACAGTTAATTAATGGATCTCTCAACAGGAAAAAATTGGCAAAAGCGGAGGATTAAAAATATAATATGGAAGTTCACAAAATTAATAACAAGCAGCAACAAGAATTATACACAGTGCATATGAACAATAGTAAAAATATTTTGCAGTATAACACAGAAAGATAAATGTGGACCCAAGGTGGAAGCTGACATAGTGATAGACAATTTCTCCGGTCATCTTCCACGACAGCAGCATCGGAGGATATCTCCCAGCCCTTATAGGGGACAGGAAACACAAAGGAGGTTAAATACCCCTCCTCTTCCTGCAATCTCCAGTGTTTTTCCTGTCTCCTATGGGGCATGAAGAGGTCTCTGATGATTCTGCCGTGGCCGGCGAACGGGAGCACCTTAATGGATCTTACCGCAACCTGCCGAGCAGCTGAGGTCGGGGCTCCACTCTCCTCCTCTAAAGAAGCTGCTCCCGTCTCCATGTTACTTGTGACTCGGGACCCCGTCTCGCCCCTCCTGCGCCTCCTCAGCGGTGTAAATCGGGGCGATGATGTGCCGGCCTGGGTCCTCTTGCAGCTCTCCAGCATCTTCCTCCTTCTGTGCAGCTAATCCCGGAGTTCACGCTCACCGGAAGTGACGTCACCGAACTTCCGGTTTACCTCCCTGTGCATTCCACGCTGGAACACACGCGTGGCCAGCTGATGCTGGCGTTCTCCAGGACGGCAGCCATGTTTGGGGGTTCCTTGAGGTTCCTCCAAGTGGACCTGAGTTAGGAGGGGTACAAAATTACACTGAGACCTCGATTTATTTACATCCTGTTCAAAGGAGCCTCCAGGTAAGACAATCTTGTCTATTTCCCTCTGTGACCAGTGACAGAAACTGACCTTATGGACAGCGACAAACCACCCCTATCTGCATCTGCAGAGCCCAGCGTTCACCCTCCTACTGTAAGTAGTGGTGTGGTCCCTTGCTGTCCGGGTAATCATAGCCTAATGGGTTATTTAGTATACCTTCTCTCTCTCACTTGTTAGGGAGAAAAAGTCCCTGCCCCTAAGAAGGAAAAGACAGGCCACAAATGTGGGGTGTGTACCTCTAAGCTTCCCTCGGCATATAAGAAGAAACTTTGCCAGTCTTGCACGGATGATGTGTTGCATGCTGAACAGCCCTCTCTCCTGGACAGTATCAAACCCCTCATTAAACAGGAGGTTCAGTCTTCCCTTTCTAAGGCTCCGATTCCTCAACCACCACCTCCTAAAAAAAAAGTAAAATGGCTCCCGTGGAATCAGACTCCAACTCGGGCGAAATCCGTTCCTCAGGTTCGGAGGATATTTGGGAGAATGAGGGTACCACTTCCACCACCAAATCTGAAAATAAAAAATATTATTTTTCTTCTGGGGACATGGAAGAACTGATTGGCATGGTGAGAACCCCATGGGGGTTGAGGAAGAGGAAGTAAGATATTCAATACAGGATGAAATGTTTGGAGGGCTGAAACCAAAAAATCAGAAAGGGTTTCCCATACATGAGAATATCCAAAATCTTATCCTTCAGGAGTGGGGCCTCCCTGAGAAAGGGCTTAGCATCCCTTCAGAGTTAATGAACCGCTTTCCCCTTTTTGGAGATAGTTCTTTATGGGAGATAATAATAATAATAATCTTTATTTTTTTATAGCGCTAACATATTCCACAGTTTGCACACATTATCATCACTGTCCCCGATGGGGCTCACAATCTAAATTCCCTATCAGTATGTCTTTGGAATGTGGGAGGAAACACGGAGAGAACATACAAACTCTTTGCAGATGTTGTCCTTGGTGGGGTTTGAACCCAGGACTCCAGCGCTGAAAGGCTGCTGTGCTAACCACTGCACCACCGTGCTGCCTTTAGGGAGATACCTAAAGTAGATGTGCAGGTGTCTAGGGTGATCAAAAAGACGGCTCTCCCTTTTGAGGATTCATCCCAGCTCAAAGACCCTATGGATAGGAAGATCGAGAGCTTACTAAGAAAGTCCTGGGACACCTCTATTAATCTGCTCAAAATTAGCGTGGCCTCGATGTGCGTTGCCAGATCTCTATTCCTTTGGATACGCACGTTGGAGGATCACCTTACTCAGGGGACATCCAGGGAGGAGATTCTTGATTCCCTCCTTCTGCTTCAGAAAGCCATGGATTTCCTGGCTGATGCGTCTGCTGAATCCATCCGGGTAGCAGCAAAATCCTCAATCCTCTCCAATTCCGCTAGGAGAGCTCTATTGCTAAAGTCATGGGGAGGCGCGACCTTACCTCTAAAACTAAACTTTGTGCCATTCTCTTTCAGTGACACTTTATCTTTGGCCAAGACCTTGATGATATCCTAGAAAAAGCTGCAGATAAAAAGAAATCGCTTCCTGAACAAATAGGTTTTAAGAGGCGTTTTTTTTCATGCCCCCCCTTGATCAGTCCTCCCAGAAGGATTTCAGGGGCAAGGGCAAAACAGGGCGATGGAGTTATCCCAAAGGTGGGAAGGCCAAAAACATCCTTGTTCCCCAACACCAGCAGTACCCTGATAAACAATGACTCCTCTCCTGTCGGGGGTTGACTCTCGCGTTTCTTCACCCAGTGGCAAGCCATTTCCTCAAATCATTGGGTTCTCCGTACCATAAGGGACGGTCTGAGATTGGAACTCGAGAGTCCTCCCCCACAACGGCTGTTAATTACCTCCCTTAAGTCCCTACATCTCCAGGAGTCCTTACTATTAGACCTGCAAGATCTACTTCAAGCGAGAGTGATCTCTCAGCTGCCACAACAGGAGTTGGGAAATGGTCACTATTCTCGCCTATTCTTTGTAACAAAGCCCTAAGGGAAATGCAGGGTTATCGTAAATCTGAAACCCCTAAATTAGGTGGTCAAACACAGACGATTCATATGGAATCGATAGGATCGGCTATCCCACTCATCGGACAAGATTGGGTCATGGCTACAGTAGATCTGAGAGATGCCTACTATCACCTGCCATCCGGACCACAGGAAGTTCCTCAGGTTTGCTGTTTCCCACAGTCACCTGATCAGCCATTTCCAGTTTGACGTCCTACCATTTGGCGTTTCGTCTGCGCCGCGGGTGTTCACCAAAATTATGGCAATAGCAGTAATTTACATCCGGCACCAGGGAGTTTCCATCATCCCATATCTGGACGATTTTCTCATCATCTCTCGCCCATCTCTCGCCTGAACCTAGATGTGGCAAAAATCCTGGAGATCCTAAAATCCCTATGATTGGAGAAATCAGATCTTAATCCTTCTTCAAGGAAGAAATTCCTGGGAATTCTTTTGGATTCAGAGAAAAGAACATCCTTCTTACCCAAGGATCGTCAACTCGACCACAGTCAGAGGATCTCCAGGTTCAGAGACCAGAGGTCGCCAACATTGAGGGAGTCCATGACTGCTCTGGGATCTCTAACTTCATGCATCGAGGCAGTCTCCTGTGCGCAAAGCTACACACGAATTCTTCAGTCTCATGTGCTTCGGTACGCGAGAAGACATCAGAACATACTGACCAGAAGAGTTCCCTTTGCCGGTCATGTGAAATCGGCCCTGTCATGGTGGCTGGACTACCGAAATCTCCAGCAGGGGGTCAGCTGGGATCAGCGTCCCCTAAAGATACTCTGTTCAGATGCCAGTCGAAAGGGCTGGGGGGCTGCTGTGGTAGAGGGATCCTACTTACAAGGACTATGGCCCCCAGACATCAGTTCCAGCTCCTCAAATCTGAGGGAACTGAAAGCGGTGGGAATGGTGTTGAAAGCCTCATCAACCATTATCCAAAATCATAACGTGCGTGTCTATTCAGACAGCATGACCACAGTGGCCTACCTCCGGCACCAGGGAGGCACGAAATATGACAATTTAAAATTAATTGCTGCAAGGATTTTTTCCTGAGCAGAAAAACATCTGTTGTCCATCTCTGCAGTACATCTGAAAGAGTCAGACAATATCTAGGCAGACTTCCTCAGCAGGAAGGTCATCCACCCGGGAGAGTGGTGCCTGGACAAAGTGGTCTTTTCCCTACCTTCGAGGTGAGGGAATCCCGAGGTGGACCTATTTGCCAATGGCAAGAATACAAAGGCGAGGACGTTCTTTTCCCTCATTCCTGCGAACGGCTCTCTGGGGAAAAATGCCTTTTCCCACCCTTGGAAGTTCAACCTGGCATATGCCTTCCCACCAATCACTATGCTCGCATGAACGTTGCAGAAAATTCAATTAGACCAAGTCACCACGATCATAATAGCTCCTATGTGGCCAGGAAGAAGCTGGTACAGCGCTCTGATGGACATGGCGCAGGAAGGGCCCTTGCTTCTCCCTCAAAAGGTCGACCTCCTTCATCAGGGTCCTCTACTATATCCAGATCTCCACAGATTGAACCTCGCGGCTTGGCTACTGGAACCCAAATCTTAAAAGCTAAGAGGCTCTTGGATGGAGTAATTCAAACTCTTCAGAAAAGCAGGAAGTCGGTCACTATCGCTATTTACCATAAAGTTTTGAAAAAATTTTCATCCTGGTGTTTCCCAAATACTCCTGATTCCTTCCATCCCAATATTGCACGGATTCTAGACTTCCTCCAAAAGGGGTTGGATTTGGGGCTTTCACCCAGTACACAGTACACCGCTCTTCGTTCCTTTTTTAATCAGGACTTAGCTGGCCACCGATGGGTTAAACGCTTTATGACATCCGCAACTAGAATTTGTCCTAGGTTTCGTAGTCAGGTTCCTCCCTGGGATTTGAATCTAGTTCTTAACAGCCTAAACCAGTATCCATTCAAACCTCTGTTATCCCTGAGTTTTAAAAATCTGACCCTAAAAACTGTTTTTCTTGTAGCAATTACCACTGCTAGACGCATAGGGGAGTTGCAGGCTTTTTCAGTACAAGAGCCCTATTTAACGATCACTACAGATAGTGTTAGCCTTCGATTGGACCCCTCCTTTATGCCTAAAGTGGTCTCAGATTTCCATAGGAATCAGGATATTGTAATACCCTCATTCTGCCCAAATCCTTCAAACACGAAGGAAGAAACATTCCACACCCTGGATGTCCGCAGGATGGTTCTTTGTTACCTCCAACAGACCGAAGATTGGAGGATTGACCAAAACTTACT